>NC_069661.1:110816770-111124791 GCF_027244095.1 Hemicordylus capensis | reverse complement strand
TAGTATTAAGCCCCAATGGGAGTTTCTTGCTCTCTTTCTCTCATTTTAACTGTCTTTCTGAAAGACTAGAATATATTCCAAGCAGTGACACAGTTTACTCTGCATATCCTTTAATTATTTTCAGAGTATCTGGGAAAAGTCAAAGTCTCCATTTATTTTTAAAACTTATGTAATAGTGATGCTACAACGCATAGTAGAGAATTAGACAGGCACTTCTGTTTAGTTTTCCAAGTACACCTCCACATAGTATTTGGATATTTCATGATCCCCAGCATACTGAAATTTGTAGTTTTCCAGCATTTTTTGGTCTGGCTAAATAGTTTTTGAAAGATTAAAAGATTAACGAGCTTGACTTGTATTTTTGAGCTGATATTATGGTAAACTTATCTGAAAGATTGGTGTCAGATGTTTGGACGGGGGCGCAATTTCAGTCCTTGCCCTAGGCTCTATTTTTCCTAGATATGCCTCTGTACATGTATGCCCTGCTTATGAGTGTTCAGATGCATCCAGCTTTCGGATGTTGGAAACATGAATGCTGGACTACATAGAACTTGTGGTTATCTGGCAAAACAATCCCTACGGCCATAGTATGTGAGTCCTGAACGATTGCGGTTTAAGAGTCCAAACTTTGTACATTTCCACCAAACAAGCCACAAAAAAAATAAAAGACAGTCCATAACAATGCAGCTGGAGAGCATCCCCCCACCCACCCATCTAACCTTAAGGCGCAACTGAGCAAGCAGTCATTAAAGTGCTAAGCAGGCACTGCCACTGAAGAGCAACTGTGGGGAGGCCATGCTTTTATTGGCCCATTCTTGGTGTTGGTGGCAGCAGGCGTCTGGGTGAGCACCGTGAAGGCAGGAAACACTAGAATGGGCTGATGATGTCATTGGCCCATAGCTGTGCCGGTCATTCCACAACACTAGATTGTGAGCCCTTTGGGGACAGGGGCCCATCTTATTTATGTATTATCTATTTTTCTATGCAAACCGCTTTGAGAACTTTGGTTGAAGGGCAGTATATAAATATCCATAGTAGAAGTAGTAGAAGTAGTATTAATAGTAGCATGCCTGCATGGTGGTGCCCCAGCCACTCACTGCCTCTGCTGTCACATGCCTGCTGCTAAGGGAGTAGTTTCCCTCTGCCTCAGTTGCCATTGGAGGGAGGATGCTTATTAGTCCTGTCATCCCCACAACATGAATTCCTACTGCTTTCATGTCCAGTGGCACAACCAGGCAACTAGGCGTCCAGACCGCCCCTGCCATGAGGTCCACCTGGCTGCTGCAAGCCCTCCTCCCCAATACGCCAGCCACCTATGTGCACGGCCAGAGGGTGGGGCATGAGGTGAGCAGGCCCCCCCCCCGCCCATGGCGGCTGCGGCGGGCAGAGTGGGAACGACTGACCCTTCGGATCAGTGGCCTCTTTGAACTGTGAGGTGCAGTTCTGCACCACGTCAGCTAGTTTAAAAGAATGCTTGAACTCACTTTATATTTACTTGTCTTTACAGAATAACTCAAACATATTCACAAATGTCTACTATCTAATGCACATGTGCATTCACTTAACCATTTTTAAAGGCAGCTACAAAAACTTGCCCGACATCAAAATAGGGTGAGTGACATCTCAGAAAACTGGAGCTGCCCTTGGTCAATAGTTGGAGCCTATGTACTTTCACCTCCCTGTTAAATGGCCAACTATGAAATGTCCTAACTTTATAAGGCAAACAGGTGTTTAAATATATGATCAAGTAGTGATTAGGCAGGCAGTAAGGAGAATCCGCAAATCATTCATTTCAGTAGATCTGTTTGGGGATGATTGTTTGGAAATAACAGGCTGAGAGCCTATGTGACATAAACATTGGCTACTAGGACCTGGGAGACTCAGGTTCAAATCTCTACTCAGCCATCCTGTTCACTGGATGGGTGATCTGGAACCAGTTGCTTGCTCTCAGCCTAACCTACCTTGGAAAGTTACTTTGAGGATAAGCCGTGGGTAGGGAAGAGATCTGTTGTATGCTGCTCTGGGTTCCTTGGGGAAATAACAAAATAAATAAATAAAATTCACTTCCATGTGGGACCAGCAGAAAGGAACTGTGAAACACATGGCTGTTGTCTGGTACACAGGTGAAAGGATCGATTCTTATTAGGGTTTTGATGAGCCAAGTTTGAAGTCTGCTTCAGAAAGAAGTTTTCTTTGTCCAGAAATTGGCGGCAGATAGCTGTGTGTCCTGTGCTGAATTTTGGCCATTAAGTTGAGACCATAAAGTATCCCTAATGACATTTTCAATAGTTTTTGTTTCCCTCCCTGGGGGGAAAAGAAACCTGCCATTTTGAAATGTCAGATTTTTTAAAACTTGCAGTAGTGAGTAGGATTTTTATTATTATTATTATTATTAATTTACACAGTCAGACAGGTATTATTGACTGGTTTGTTTTATCCAGACATCGAGTCCTTCCCAAGGACCTGGGATGCCAAAATTTTATTGTCAATATTGTTGCTGTTGTTATAGATATCGTCGCAGAATATAGGCTGTTCCCAGTAAAGTTGCTTTTTGTAATTGGCTGATGGGGATTTCTGTGGCCCCTATGGTGTTGAGGTGATCTTCAAGTTGTTTTGGAATTGCACCTAGGGTGCCAGTTACCACTGAGATTACTTTGGTCTTTTTCTGCCACAGCCTTTCAATTTCAATTTGTAGATCTTTGTATTTGGTGATTTTTTTTCTATTTCTTTTTCTTCTATTCTGCTATCCCCTGGTATTGCTATGTCGATTATTTTGACTTGTTTTTCTTTCTTCTCGACTACAGTTATATCTGGTGTATTGTGTGGCAGATGTTTATCTGTTTGTAGTCGGAAGTCCCATAATATTTTTGCATCTTCATTTTCTACCACTTTTTCAATTTTATGGTCCCACCAATTTTTGGCTACAGGTAGCTTGTATTTTTTGCAGATGTTCCAGTGTATCATCCCTGCTACCTTGTCATGCCTTTGTTTGTAGTCAGTCTGTGCGATCTTTTTACAACAGCTGATGATGATGATGATCATTATTATTATTATTATTATTATGTCCTAGGCTGAGTTTTTCCGAGGCATATACAGAAGTAATCTTCAAAGAGCTTTTTGTACTATTTGGAATTTCTTAAATATTTAAGCCTTAGTTTGAAGAAGCATCTGGAGAAAAATATATAGCTTGCATCCTGGACATTAAGCTGATACTATAAATATATCTAATAGGGTTTTCAGCAGTTTCCTTTATCCCTTGAAAAAGGGAGGGGGGAAGAAGTCTATCATTCTAAGCTATCAGATTTTTTGTTGTTAGATGGTGCTTTTTGTCACAATCTTTTGTGAGTTCCTTTATTTGTGCCTTCCTATGTGTCTGTTTGTTTTTCTTTTTGAGAATTGGAATTGCACAGGAATAATTGCGCACCATTCTTTTTTCCTTATGATGTCTAGATAGAAACAGGCAAGTTGTTTTTTCCACCTATTTCCTTGGGTTCCTGAACGTTTAGGCTTGACTGAGGCTTGGTGTTAACCAACCTCTTGTTTAATGCTGTTATTTCCACCTTGTTACTTTCCTCCTATATGACTTTCAAACCTACTAAGTGTTGCACACTTCTATTTGCCTCCATTTTCTTGTGTTACTTTCCTCATTTGCATGTCCTCTATTCCCTGTTGTATCATTTACCTCTCCTACTTCTACTATACTGGGTTGTCCTCAGGCTAACATGAATAGCATTATGTATATATCATAGTAACTAACAGCACATCCAAGACAGCATTGTTTTTCAGCAATGTAGCCTATAATATTACAGCTCTCCTCTGAGAATTTTTCTGGTATGAAAAATACCAGAAAATCAGAAAATAGAAAAGTTACGGAGTGATCCAGAAATAGGGTTGCCAATGGTTCACAATTGGCCTGGAGTCTCCTGACAGCAACACCAGTCTCTAGGGGTTTTTACACAAATGGCTGCTAGTGTGAATCTTCTCTGGAATGGAGGGGCAAGTCCACATATCTGCTGGATTTATCCCGAAGTCGCTGCAGGCTGACAGGGAGCAGTTCAGACACGACTCCCCCCCCCCCCCCGATTACGGCTGTGCATTCTGGCGTAGCCCAAATTATGTCTGGTGTAAAAAAAATTCCTCTACAGGTATTTTCAGTGGCTTTGGGGGGGAAAACCCAACACTTGAGGCTTCTAGTATGCCCCAACACTTATCTGTGATGTGTGGAGGGCCCATTGCTGATAATTCGGCTTTTCTCCAAACTTGCACTTTTGTGGGTTGTTGGTTTTTAAAAAATGTTTGCTGGGTGGATTTCCAGAATGCTGTGTCTGCATGAAGAGGAGTTTGACAGCTGTGTTGGTCTGCTCTTTGAGTGATTTGCAATTGTGAGCGCTGGGGGCAGGGGGAGGGGTTGTGGCAGATTGAAGCTTGGTCACCATAGGAACATAGGCTTTGCATATGCAGATGTTGTTGGAGGATGCCCTTTGTTTCTTTGCTGATTCCATGAGGCTGCATTTTTCTTTATCACAGAAAGAAAGCAATGATTTCTACTTTAAACTTCCATGGCCTCATAAATGGTCTGGGGTGAGGTGGCGAGGGGACATGAGGTCTTGAAGGCAGTCACAAAGGCAAGTTCATTATAAAAATCAGCAAAGATTTGGGTCAGATTTGGCAGGTTCAGTTTAAGTGAACTATTGTTTCGACTAGTCAGTCTAGCCGAACACCGGCTGGCTATCAAACTAATGATGATGATGATGATGATGATGATGAAGGGCGGCTTCTTGTGCCTCCTCCTTTGGGATGTGATTGGTGGGAGAAAAAATCTGGAGCAAGCTGTGGGAACACACACAGAGAAAGATCTGCAGGGAATGCAGAGAGGAGCCGAGGAAATGCCAAGGAAATGAGAACAGTCCATTTAATGCCATGAATTTAACAGCTCCGAATCTGCTGTGAAGCAGATTCATTCTTCCGATAACCTGGGGCATGAAGCCACATATGGATAACTCCCAGATGACTACTAAAAGCAATCCTGCAGATTTTAATAGCTCAATATTGCAAAAAAAGATTGTAATGGTTGGATATTGTGAAAGGTAATTGGGGGAAACAAATCTCCAGGAATAGTTTCAATCATTTGAAATCCTGCCCATGTACCTAACTACATGTACATAACTACAGGAAGGAAGGAAGGAAGAAGGAAGGAAGGAAGGAAGGAACCTATGTTTCTGAAACCACCCAGTTGTCATCTAAGGGCCAGTTTATTCAATTCACATAATAACATGGCAACGTTTTCCTTGACTGTACTATTTCAGGCCACAGCTATGTACATATCTCAACACTTTCTTAAAGAGGAAACATAGTTATCAATGCACATTACAAAAAAAAAAAAACAGCATGCCAAGGAAAAGGTAGTAGGCTGGAACCTTCTCCCTGATGTGCTAGCTGTCCATGCTTAAAGTGTGTTTTAGATGGAGGAACATTCAAACATGTAATTCCCCACCTTCAGGCAAAAATAGTATAATCTAGGCTATGTTTTACCACATGATATAGCTGAATGTCAAATCTGAACCTCCAGTCAGCACAGACACATAGAGCAGGCACCCCTTAAAAGTGTACTTTAATATTCATTGAGATGTTGTATGATTAAATTTAGATGGAATCTTATGGAGATGTTTTTGAAGGATGTTTACTTGATTTGGATTTGATTTGATTCAATTTGGATCTGGATTGATTCAGACCACTTATAAAGGTCCTAGGGGCACCGAATTTGGGTGGTGGGTAGGTCCCCATGGGTGACACCTACCACCCAATTTCAAGGTGGTGGGGCACTTGGTTGATTTTTAATGGGGGTTTATTTTAAACTGATTTTGTATATTTGCGCAATAGGAAATAATGGGGATTTGAAGTTGCTCAATCCTAACCCTAACATGATTCCACAGTGTTGTTGTTGTTATTGTTGTTGTTGCTGTTGTTGTTGTTATTAAGCTCTGTCCCTTGTACAAGTGGAGTTATGGAGCAAAATGTGTGGTCACTATTTTTTCAAGTGTTTGGATTCCATAGTGTTTAATAACTTTTCCTTATAATGAATCCCTATGAAGATTCATTATACACCTTCATTTCTTCTGTTCTTTTTGAGTGTCACTGGACAGTACCAACTGTCAACTGCCATGTGTCAACTACACCCCATCTCCTCCTGTAAGGAAGTTTATTTTTTAGGAATATTTAAGTGTTAGGAATATGCAAGGACGTTTATTTTTTAGGAACATTTAAGTGTTTAGAGTCTTTGGTGTCTTCATTACAAATCTTCATTTATTCTGCTCATTTTGATCTCACTACTTTGTGAGTGGGGGTGGGGAATTAGTGCCATCTCATGTGCCAACTATCCCCCAACCCGCAGGCCACTCAGTTTATATTTTAGGAATTTATAATTTAGGAATTTTTGGGGTGTTTAGATTCTTTGGTATGTAATGAATCCTCATAGGGATTCATTATGAGGAAAGGTCATTAGACACCAAAGAGTCTAAACACTTGAAAAAAATCCTAGAACATAAACTGAGTAGTACCCCACTGCCTTGCGTGTGGGAGGGGGGTGTAGTTGGTGGCACATGGCAGTTGACATTTGGCACTGTCTAAAGACAGTCAAAATGAATAGAAGAAATGAAGGTGTGTAATGAATCCTCAGAGGGATTCATTGAGGAAAAGCTATTATACATCAAAGAATCCAAACACTTGAAAACTAGTGACCACACATTTTGCTCCATAACACCATTTCTACAAGGGCTAGAGCTTAGCTTAAAATAATAAGAAAAAATCACCAAATACAAAGATCTATAAATTGAAATTGAAAGGCTGTGGCAGAAAAAGACCAAAATAATTCCAGTGGTAATTGGCGCCCTGGGTGCAGTTCCAAAAGACCTTGAAGAGCACCTCAACACCATAGGGGCCACAGAAATCACCATCAGCCAATTACAGAAAGCAGCTTTATTGGGAACAGCCTATATTCTGCAACGATATCTATAACAACAACATTGACAATAAAATCCAGCCATCCTAGGTCCTTGGGAAGGACTCGATGTCTGGATAAAACAAACCAGTCAATAACACCTGTCTGACTGTGTAAACAAGAAATAATGATAATAATAAAGATCACACAGACTGACTGCAAACAAAGACATAACAAGGTAGCAGCAATGATACACTAGAACATCTGCAAAAAATACAAGCTACCTGTAGCCAAAAATTGGTGGGACCACAAAACTGAAACAGAAAAAAAAAATACAAATATCTACAATTGGAAGTTGAAAGGCTGTGGCAGAAGAAGACAAAAATAATCCCAGTATTAATTGCCACCCTTGGTGCAATTCCAAAACATCTTGAAGAGCACCTCAACACCACCGGAGCCATAGAAATCACCATCAGCCAACTACAAAAAAATCAACTTTACTGGGAACAGCCTACATTTTGCAGCGATACCTATAACAACAACAGTATTGATAACAAAATGCTGGCATCCCAGGTCCTTGGGAAGGACTCAATGTCTGGATAAAACAAACTAGTCAATAATACCTGTTTGACTGTGCAAACAAGAAATAATAATAATAAAGCTGGGGATCAATGTTAAGGTTAGTATAGGGCGACTTCAAATCCCCATTATTTCCTATGGCGGAAATATACAAAATCAGTAAAAACTTTTTTTAAAAACCCATTAAAAACCAACCAATTGATTTTTTTTAAAATGAAAGTTGGAAATCTGGGAGAAATGATAGAAGGAATCTAAATCTCGAATTGATTCAAATTGAATCTGGCGTGATTAGATTTGGACCCAAATCTTGCCAATAGACCATAGGGGTGATGTGTTCTGTCTCCAAATTGCCCAAATCAGCTCGATATGGTACAAATTTATTTGTACCCAAATAGATTTTCACATCCCTACCAAACATTTGTTATGCAAGTGCTACTGCAGTAGTAGTAGTAACAACAACTTTATATGGCTTCCACATGCCAAGTTGTTCTCTGGGTGGCTCACAAAACATTCAGTGTGATATATTGCGGTAATAATATGCTACCCATACTATAGAAGCTACCCATATTTATATTCTGTAATTTAATCTCAAGTGAATTTTAGAGCAAGATTTTAAACCTTCTAATGAATCTTCTTCCATTCTAAACTCTCCCTCCCACACAGCAAAACGGAAATAGTACCTCCAATAACCCAACTCCTTAAAATAAACAAAATGATGGTCTTGTTGAAGAGAAGCAATGAATGAGCTTTCCCTTGGATTTTGTGGACATGGCCTTCCCCATGCCTGCACTTGGAAAGTAGACAAATAAAGGAGGAAAACTCACCCTCTCACACGTTGACTGCATCCCAATTACGATCACTTGGAAAGCCTTTAGAAACTGTGAGAGGTGTTACATTCAGAGAAGCTAATACTTAAAAGTGGCAGAGACACATTAAAAATGACAAGCTGAAGTTTATAGCTGAAGTGTTATTTTCTGTTACTTGCTGCCTTCTTAAAACATTTTATGTCCTATATGGTGATAATAATATGCTAGAGTTACACATTTGAAGCTGTAATGGAAATGGTATTGGGTTTTGTCATGCCAAGACAGGACCACCTTTGGCCTGCTCATCAGCATAATGGTCAAGTGATGTTGCTAGCGTTAGTTGAACGTGTTTGCTCAGTGGCTTTGGATGACTAAAAGATGTTTCTTCAATGCGCACAGATGGCTGCTGGTTACTTTGGACACATCCCTCATACTGGAGTGGGTGCTAGATAAAAATCATAGTTGCCTGCAAGTAGGACCAAAGGAGAAAGAAGACTGTTTTGCAGCTGGGGAGTTTCAAGGACACACACAGAGGCATAGCAAGGCTGGAATGGGCCCTGGGACACAAAATGAATATGGGTCCCTCATTGCCTGCTTTCCTTTCCAGAGTGGTGCATTGGGGAAAGCAAACAACAAATTATCACCCAGGATGGAGGATGGAAGGCCTCCATCCTTCAGGGACCCAAGGACATTTGTAACCCCTTGTTCAATTGTAGTTACATTCCTGAACTCACAATGTGCTTTGGGAAATGAATGCTGCTGTATAGACCAGCACTGTCTGACTGGGTACTAGGGATTAGGGGTGTGCAATTTGGGTTTTCGGTGATTCGGTTCGGGACCCGAACCAAATCACCCCCGATCTGTTCTGTGCCCGAATCTGGGCCACCCGAATCACCCCTGATTCGGTTCGGATTAAATCCGAATCTGAATCCGAATCGATTCTGCCCCATCACTCTGAAATTGGGGTGGTAGCCTTCACCCATTAGGCACTACCACCCCACCCCACTCTTTTTGCCCAGATCCCACTCTATGCCCCCAAACTGCCCCAAAGACACTAAAACTTCAAAAATTCCCCCAAAATAAGCCCTTTGCCCAATTCCCATGAAACTTGGGTGGTAGCCTCCAACCATTAGGCACTACCACCCCACCCCACGATTTTGCCCCTGGGTCCCAAAATTCGGGCTGACATCACTTCAGACCTTTTTGCATTCAAATCAATGGATGCAAAAAGGCGGGAAATTCAAAGAGATGTCATCCTGAATAACCCGAATTTTTTGGACCCGAAATTCGGTTGATTCGGCTCGGCCCCGAAAAATATCGGGGGACATCGGGGGTGATTCGGTTCGGACCCGAATCACCCAAAATTGCTCGTTTCGGGCACAGATCGTTCTGTGCCCAAAATTTTTTGCACATCCCTACTAGGGATGTGTGAAACGTTTCGGGTACAGAACAATCTGTACCAGAATCTGCCTGTTTGGGGCAATTTGTGCACAAAACAAATCGCCCATCGGCAAGTCCCAAAAGATTCGGCTCCAAAACAAATCGCCCGAATTTCTGAGCCGAAGTCTTTGTTGTTCCGGACCTCCATTTTGTGGTGATCTCCATGTAGTCTCCATTTTGTGTTTGACATCTATTTGAATTTCCTGCTCTTCCAAGCTTCAGATCAGTGAACAAAAGCATGGGCTGATCTGCTGACAATTCCCTCCTGGTTCCAGATTGACTTGTTTGGCTCTTGTCACTCCTGACTGACCCCACATTGGCAAGAGGAAGGGTTGAAGAAGGGGCAAGGGTGGGGGGGCAAGGAGGGATTTTCGATGAGATTTAAAGAGACAGCAGCCACCATTCTGCCATTCTGCCTCATGAGAGAAGCGAGAGCGAGCTTTGCCTTGCCTTGCCTTGCCTTGCCTTGCCATGCCATGCCATGCCATGCCATGCCATGCCATGCCACGCCTATTGCTTTCTGCCTCGCCAGCCTGAGCCCAGCTTGCCTGCCCCTGCTGCTTCATGCCAGCCTGGGAATGGATTATATCTGCTGCATTGCTTGTTTTTTGTTCCTGAGAAGAAGTGAATACTTTTTTCACCCCCTTCCTGCTGCTGAGACAATGACTGCCTGTCTGTGCCTGCTGTGTCTGTGCCAGCCACCATCCCCAGCCCCTGTGGCCACTGACCACCTGGCCAGCCACCCCCTTTCCTCCCCAGATTTTCCAGGCTTCTACCCCACCCCCACCCCCCAAATCTGAAGACTGAAGAAGGAGAAGAAGATTGAAGAAGAAAGAGTAGACTCAGAGACTAGACCACAGAAGTGGACAACTGGACACAACGTGGGTGAAGCCCTAGATTGAGTGAATGCCACTCTCACACACACTTCTCTCTCTCTCTCTCTCTCTCTCTCTCACACACACACACACACACACACACACACACACACACACACACACACACACACCCCTCTGGAATTGTGTGTTCTTGGGAGTTTTCCTGTTTGGAGGGAGGTTTTGGGTTGCAATTGAATTTAAAAAGTTGTGTGTTGTTAAGTTTAGAAGAAGTTCAAACAGGGGTTCTGTGTGGAAGGGATCCCCATTAGCTAGTTCTAGTAGGTGTTTAGAAGAGTAGCGTAGCCTCGTGGTTTAAAAAAACAATTCTGACTTTTTTCTCATTCCAGTTTTTTTCCTTTGGCATTTAAAAAAAACCAGAACCCTGTCTTCCAGTCCTCTGTGCCCATAATATATCAGTATTAATTTTATCTGCCCAGCAGCCTAGTGGCTCTGAGTGGGAAGGAAGGAACAGACTCCTCCCTGTGCCCATTTACCCCCCACCCCCAACTCCAGCATTCTGAGGCCATGGCAAAAATTAACCCTAAACCCACTAACCCTTTTGCAAAGCACACACAGACAGGTATACTATGCTTCCCCACTACATAATCTCAAGTCTAGCAGTATATATATTATGCAGTTCAAATGCCTTGGATAGTTTGTTGCTGTGCCTGTATTTGGGGGGCCTCATGGATGGGCACAGGACAGGTTCTCTCTCTATCTCTCTGTGGACTTCTTTGCAATGAAGATTGGGTCATACGGTGACTTCCATCATCATCATCATCATCATCATCATCATCATCATCATCATCATCATCATCATCATTTTTATTCAGACTAGATTGCTGGCATCTACAATAGGTTGTGCTGGTGCCACAGGCTCCGATCTGTTGCAGAAATGTCCAAAAATGTGCCAAAAATTTTTGTGCCATTGTTGTCATCATCACTCTTTTACTTGTGTAGGTGTAAAGGGGGCCAAAGCTCGCTGTTCCACATCCCTACTGGGGACTTAGTCATCCAATCTTTTTCATTTGAGAATACACTTAATCTCCAGTATTTAGCCAATGGAATTTCAGTCTTTTCTACTGCCAATAAAGCCTTTATATAAGAAATGTCCTCCCTTCTGACTGTTTCATATCCTAGCAGTACAATTAATGGACCACTTCCTTACCTGACCCTAGTTATATTCCAAATGATTCCCAACATCGCTTCTTATTTTTCAACCTGGGAAACAGTTCAGCCAAACTGTGTAGGAAATCTTCATGTAGATATGCATACTTCCAACAACAAAATTATTTTCTTTATATAACATTTATAAGAGAATCTCTCTAATATAAGTCTTTATCTATCATTTAATCTCTCTGATATAAGATATCTCTATAGATCTTTGGCTGGCCATGTGTACTTTCAGCCCCTCTAAGGGGTCAGTGGAAGTACCTCAGGCTTAGCCTCAGGGAAAGGGGAGGGGATTCACACACTCCAGATCCTCCCCCTTGGCAGTAGGTTTTCCCCACAGTCTTAGGGCTGGCTGCTCACCAGGAGACTACAGCCCTCCTGCATTAACCTGCCCTTCATCATCAGCTGGATCTTTTAAAAGTGGCTTTACACATCGAGCACCCCGGCCCCATGTTTCCTGTTTCCATTTCTTCTCTAAGTGTTCCCATCCCCTCTACCCTCTTTCCCTGCTCTTCCTGCCCTCAGCCCCACTTGTTGCATTGCCTCCACCCCTTTCTGCCATGGTGCCTTGCCGATGTCATCAGAGGGTGCTGCTCGACGTGGGCCATCCGCTTGAGTCTGGACACCCCTGCTGCTCTCCCCCAACGTTGAGTCGATGCCAGCTCTGCCTGACCTGCCGCTCAGCTCCTCCACGACCGCAGGGCCTCCTCTTGGCTTGGGTTAAGTCAGGGCCACGGGCTGGGTTTCTGGACAGTCTTATAGTTAGATTACTCCTGGGAAAGACCCCTTCCCAAAACTCTGGAGTGCTGTTGCCACTCCATGTAGATCAGTGGTTCCCGACCTGGGGGCCTTCAGAAGTTGCGGAACTACAACTCCCATCATCCCCAGCTACATCTGGAGGCCCTCAGGTTGGGAACCACTGATGTAGACAATATTTAGCTAGGTGAAATAATAATGGTTTGATTCAGCGTAAGGCCCCTTCATAAATTCAATGTCAGCTCTACTGCAGTAACTTCCTATCTGTTTCTACGCCCAGTTTGAAGTGTTGGTACTAAATGTGTGTGTGTGGGGCGGGGGGGAGGATTTGCTATGGGAGGCATAGAAGGGGCAAAGTTATTTTCTGGGATGGGCGAACTTTGCCCCACATTTTAGATTTCTGAAACAGAAATGTGGGGCGTGGGGGCAAAGTGCTTGCCTGAGGGGGTGCTTGTCCAGCCGTGTCCCCCTCTGGAACCAACCTTGACTAAACATCAAACTGGAAACCACCTGACTCTTATGTCCTTACTACCTTAGGGAGCACTTTCTGCCATATGTTTCTCCCATCCCCCATGAAATTTTCAGCCCTGTTCCATGTAACACCCTTTACTCCTTTGTACTCCTTTGTACAGCCCTGTTCCATGTAACACCCTTTACTCCTTTGTGGCCTTTCCTTTTTTCTGATTAATGCTAATTCCTGAAATGTGTTTTGTTGGCTTGTTATATATGTAATCACAGCGTCTGGCATCCTGACTAAATTACTCAATAGTACTACTCAAGAGTTACTCTAAAGGACTACTAAATTTCAGTAGGATGTCCTCTAGATAAATATTGTATGTCACCTTGATTATTTTTGTTGTAACCAAGATAAGGCAGCTGATTTATGCATTTATTACAATTCTGCCACCCTTTCTTCAAGAAACTTGAGTTGGAATGCATGACTTTCCATGTGATCAATACAATAATCGGTGAGATAGTTTAGGCTGAGGGAGAGGGCTGGCCCAGTCTCACCCACCCAACAGGGATTTGAATTCATGTGTCTCTGGTGTAAGTCCAATGTTCTATCCACCTCAACACAACGGTGCTCCATAAATAAATAATGCAGGGGTAATGGCTTAATTTTCTCAATCTTCCTATTTTGTTGGATGGCTTTTACCAGTTTACCTAGTGGACTTTAGTGCATCTAGCATTTCCATCTTTTTCCCAGTTAGATTTGTGGTGGTGGTGATGATGATGATGATTAATGGTTATCATCTTGGATCAAATTACTTAATGGAAGTCCTATTGAAATTAGGTAGTCCTTCTGAGTAGTGGATGTCAGCAGCATTATCTCTAACAGGGATTCCCAGACGTTGTTCACTACAACTCCCAGCATCCCCAGCTGCAGTGGCCTTTGGCTGGGGATTATGGGAGTTCTAGTCCACGACATCTGGGAATTTCTGTTAGAGGGAACACTGTATGTCAGTTGCAATGATGGTGGTGGTGGTGGTGGTGATGATGATGATGATGATGATTGTATTTACACACAGTCTACCAGATGTTATTGACTGAATTTTGTACTTAATTATCAGGCCCTTTCCAGGGGTCTAGGATAACTAAAGAAGAAGTAAAGATACTAGCTGGGCTGAGCGCAAAGCATTTGCACCTCTGCCCGGCCCACCCACCGCCACTGCCTGTTTCTCCCCCCTGCCCCCACCGGCATGCCCGGCTTTCTGGCTGGCCAGCCCACTTCTCCCCCCCCCGTCCACTTCTGCTCCTCCTGTGCTCCCTAGATGGTGGGCGGGCCAGCTGGCCAGCTTCTTCTCCACCCCCTTTTCGCCTCCCTTGGCGCTTTCTGGATGGTGGGCTGCTGGAAAGCCGGCCTGCCACCTCCTCCTGCCCACCTCCTCCTGCCCACCTGCCCACTCCAGGCAGCGGTTGCCTCCTTCCAGTCGCCGGCCCAGCCCGCCACCACCTCCTCTTCCTCCTTGAGACTGGGCCGGCTTGCCACCATCTCCTGCTTCCGGCAACCAGGCTGGGTCAGGCAGGCTCTTCCTCTTCCTCCTCCTCCCAGCAGCCAGGACAGCCCAACACTACCTCCTGCTCACTGCTATTTTCTCCCCGTCCCATCCCCGTTGCTATCCAGGCAAGTTAGGATATCTAGCGAAAGCTGCCACACATGGGATTAGCGACGGGTACGTTTAAGAGAATTAAATATATAGATTGTCAAAATATTCATGCTGTCCCAAGTAGTGTGGCCTTCTGTAGTTGATGTGTTGTAATTTTATTGATGCCCAAGGTGTCGAGATGGTGTTCAAGTTTCTCTGGTACTGCACCAAGGGCACCAACAACTATTAGCACCACTATTGGTCCCCCCCACCGGCCCCTGAGCCACTCAATTTCAATCAGAAGATTTCTGGCTAGCCGGCCCGCTTCTTCTCCCCCCCCCCCGTCCACTTCTGCTCCCCCCACACTCTCTGGATAGAATATTATAATATTACAACTGGTATAACCAGTAATCTGGTTATAATATATAGAATAATATAATAATATTTTGTTATTTTCTCCAATTGTTTTTCATCGACTTGTCTATCCCCTGGGACTGCAATATCAATTATCAGAACCCAATTCTTCTCGATGACTGTCAGACCAGACATTTTGTGCGCTAAATGCCTATAAGTTTGTATTCAAAAATCCCAAGGGATTTTTGCCTCTTCATTTTCTGTGATCTTCTCAATTGGACGATTCCACCAATTCTTGCTTGCTGGCAATTTGGAATTCTTGCAAAAGTTCTCATGGATCACTGCAGGAACTTTGTTGTGTCTTTCCTTATAATCAGTCTGCACGATTTTCTTACAACAACATACAAGTTGTTCAGCCGTCTCATCTGCTTCCTTGCATAATCAACACTTACTGTCTTTCTGTGTCTTATCAATTCTTGCTTTTATAATATTTGTTCATAGTGATTGTTCCTGTTGACGTGGTGATGGTTGTTGTTGTGGTGGTGGTGGTGGTGGTGGTGATGATGATGATGATTTATCATCATCTGTGAAATATAATACCTGGGATTAAAGAAGGTGTTATAAACTGAAACAGTGGTTGTTACAGTTAGTAAAAATATGAAAGAAGCTACATCTTTTTACTGTGGCTGACATGCTAGATTGAACTAGCAAGGAAATCTGTCCATTACAGAGACAGATGGGGGAGCTCTGGGACTCTTAGTGGAATGATGCCGCGGCTGTTGCTGATGCTCTTACTGTATCCTGACAACAGCTCAGTCTGAAAAGCAAGAGTTTACATGCCTGAAATAAATTGTTTTGATTAGAACCTTTAGGAGAGAAAGTCATAAGGTACGGTTTTATTGACTACTTGCCAAACAACAGAGCCCCGTGCTCGGTAAGCTTGTTTTGCTCTTGTAAGTCAAGCAACCAACTGGGCTCCAATTTTTCTGAGGTTATGGACTTAACACCGCAGTCCATTATCATTTGCTCTGAATTATTATGCCCACTGCACAATGAGAGGCAAACACATGTTGGATTTTAAGTATGGTTTATCTTAAGAAAATATTTAAGGTTACCGTGACATTTTCTATAATTTATGTGCATGGATAGATGGAGACTACTGGAAGCTTTCTTTACTAAATAACTAAATTTAAAAAAGATGTAAAAACTGGGTGGTTTGGCAAAGGGAAATTACCGGAGTACCTTTTTATATACAGAAAGTCTTTCTTCATTAGTATATTTTAAATCAGGGTCATTTGTTTTCATTTTATGGTGCTATGTGGTCAGAGATGCTGCTGTTGTTTTTACTAATGTATGTCACACAATTTAATTGGTTGATTAGTTAACTGGTTAATATTGAAGTGTCTGAGTACTTTGTACTTACAGAGGAACATAAGCAATGAGAACAGCATCTGCCCTGAGGAGCTTGATTTCTGCACTTTGACAGAGGGGAGACAGAAGAAGAATCGGGTAATAATTCTCCCCATTACTCCTGGAGGCAAGAGTAATGTGCAGAAACGCAAATGCTGCTACACATACGTGGTTACATGTGATGTAGACAGTAAGACTTAAGCCAAAATGCCTCTTAGGTTTTTAGGAAGGTTTTGGATAGGGTTGCCATGCCCCCCAGAATTTAGGGTAGCCCCCGGATTTTGACTCCTCCACCCAGCTGCTAAATTTCACCCAGATTTACATGGATTTCAAATGCATGGAGTGTGGAGTATTGGACTTAGACCAAGGAAAACCAGGTTTGAACCCATACACAATCAATTATGTTCAGAGAGGGCTTGGGCAAAACACTCTTTCTCAGTCTAACATACTTCAAGGGATGATCAGTGGGGTAAAAGGCATCTCAGTGCTCCTTGGAAGTCAAATCCAGGCGCTTTCCAGATTACACGCTATTCAGCAGTAAAATGCTTTGGCTTGACAGGATCGTTTTGAAAATGTAAATAGCTTGTGTAACTCTTCTACTGTGGGAAAATACAGCTATTTATTTGCGACACACATGCAACATTCTCGGACTAAAATGCAAGGATAATATTCAAAAGAAGGCATCAGAAATGTGAACAGCACCTTGCTGACAGCACAGGGGCTGTGATGTCGAAACACAGGCAGTAGGGAGCACACTTAATGGACAGTAGTGACACTGTTGTAGTGTGTAAACTGGATTGTGCCCCAATGAGGCCAATCCTGTGAGCTTTTATCTAATTAGAATCTACATCTTTGTTCATTTGTCTGCATCAGTGTTCCCTTTACTTCTGATAGCTGAGGCACATTTCTATCTCAATTAAAATTAAATTACTTCACTCTTCCACAATAAAGTTTAAGTTTTAGAGTGGCTGTAAGCAAAAACGACCTGCCCTCATAGTCTCCTCCTTATCTGTGCATTAGTCCATAATCTGGGCATGTCTCCATATTGTTGGCAAGTCCAAAGCAGTAGATCATTCAGAAATGTAAAGGGTAATTTATTCTAACAGTGGGTACTTTGGGTTTAAAAGAAGTGCAAATTATTAAAATAATTTATTTGTGGCATACTAGCAGGTGGGTTTTTGTATGTATGTATGTATGTATGTATGCTGGGGAATTACTGTTCTGTGCCGTTGGTAACACAGAGCACGCAGGACTGTCTCAAATGCAAAGGAATTGTTTGCAACACAATTATGAGAACAGGATGACCAAAAAGGGAATGGTGCAGAAGTAATTTATTGCTGAAAAATAGTCCTGGTACATTTCGAGGCTGGAACCTCTTCCTCAGGGAAAAGTGTATATAAATTGAAATGCAAAACTTCTCTCCAACAAATGACTGTCTAGTATTTATTGGATAGCATCCATGCTAGTTAGTCAAGACTAAGTATAGCTGAAATTAATGCAACAAGCTAATCATGGCTAACTTGTCCCATTTTTGTAGGGACTTGGTCATGATATTACCATGTGTTTATAGTATTTACTGTTGTTATTTGGGAAAGTATAGCCTCATTTGTAACTCAGGATAAAATATTCATATGTTTTAGTTTATATAAAGTGTTTACATTATTATTAGTAATAATATAGCAACAAAGTAATTAGGGTCTCTCTAGAGACTGTGTTTTAGTTACTCTCTGAGAGGGAAGTCAGATTTAAAAATATACAAAATCTCTTGTTTTATGAATGCAAGGTGGAACCCTGAAGCCGTAAATTAGGAATGAGAGCATTTCCCCCATTCTTTAACTTTGCTGTTGCATGAGTTTCCTCTGCCCTGTTTTCCATTTCTGCTGAAATCCAATTTAATTAGGAGAATTTTCCAAACCAATTCTGCAATGATTTGCCACCACTTTCTGTACTTTCTGTTCATTTGTGAGCTATACTTGTGAGCAGTGATATTAATTAAAAATTTAAAATGCACATTTTCTCCCCTCTGCATTTGGAATATTCATATGTGCATTGATAAAACACTGAAGGGAGGGGAACCCTGTATGATTATACAAGCAGTCCTCAGATATATGATGCAACTGATTCCAAAAAACTCTGTCTTACGTTGAAACATTTTAACTCAGAACCTATTTTCCCATAGGAAACATTGTAAATGGGCATTGGTTGGTTCCTGAACCAAAGCCAGATACCCCTTTCCTCCTCTTCTGGTGCTGTCAAAGCTGGTGGTGTGTAACTCCCAGACATGCAGCAGAGAAGTTGATAGTGGAGACTCAGAAGTTGCTAACCCTTGCTACCAACTCTCTTTCCAGTCCTTTCCTGGATCTTTCTAACTTTTTCTAATGGAAGGAAGAGAGGCAGGGTAGCTTGCCTCTATCTGCCCCCCCCCCCGGGCAGTGGTTACACAAGGGAGCCTGGAGGAGGAGGAAGAGTGGAAGCAGCAGCAGTGGCAGTGGGATGGGCGGCATCTGGGACAGGCAAGTCACCCAATCTCCCTGCAGCCTCATATGCAGTGTCAGCTGCTGCCAGGACTGCCATTCCCATTGACAATGTGAGGATGCACTACAACAGTTCCTTCCGTCTCTTCTAGCTTACTCAACAGCAGCTAGCAGAGCTTCCCCTCCTGTGGGGAGTGTTGTAAAGCTGAGACAAGGCATCAGTTTACCAACATCTTAAGTGTCACATCTTAACTCGGAGCATCTTAAGTCGAGGACTGCATACACATCCGATTGTATCAGGACCATTTTTTGTATGCTCTTTTACTAATTTTAACTCTCTTTTATTTCTTTTATTTCTCTTTTATTTTTATTTTATTTTTATTTATTTTATTTATTTTTATTTTTATTTCTCTTTTAACTCTTTTATTTCTCTTTGTAAACCGCCCTGAGCCATTTTTGGAAGGGCGGTATAGAGATCAAATTAATAATAATAATAATAATGTACACATGGACGCCTACCCATTGGTAAACAAACCCCATTGCAGTAGGGCCTGTTAGAGGCTCTTTGCGGCTGTGGGGTGAAGGCGGCTGAACAGAAGCTTGCCACCTTTTCATGGTAGGTGTGTGCAGGTATGGGAGCTGAATTTTTGCCCATACATGCACACTTCTGGTATGGCCCATACTTTAAACTTCTGGTGCCCTACTGGAGACACTGTTAGAGTGAAAGGAGATTTTCATACGACAGCCCTCAGGACTTTTGTAGCCCAGGGGTGTCTGGGAATCCAATTCCTTGGGGATTTGTTCAGCTCACGCACCCCAAGCTTTGTAGCTTGGGAGGTGGTAACTTGGGCAGTCCTCCCTCCAGGAGTGTAGCTATAATTGAGCAAATGGGTTCAAAGTACCTGGGCCCCTGAGCGCCTGAGGGCCCCCCAGCTCCACCCCTCCCTATTTTCTCCATTATCTTCCTCACTCTGAGAGGCTGCCAGAGAGAGGGGCGAACATGGGCTGGGCCCCCTCTCCCCTAGCTACACCCCTGCCTCTCAGTGCAATAAACTGGCTTTCGAAGAGATCTTTGTAGCCACTTGCTAACAGCTTCAAAGCCCAGTTGTTTGATCTAATGCAGTGCAGTTTTTGTGTCCAAGACTATCTCCCCTGGGAGATAGTACATATTACCTGTACTCTAATTATGTGATTTCCATTGGAGATCTTGAAGATAGTTAATAAGGTGTGTCCTGAATTCAATGATGGATGAGGAGAGCTGGTCTTGTGGTAGCAAGCATGACTTGTCCCCTTAGCTAAGCAGGGTCTACCCTGGTTGCATATGAATGGGAGTCTTGATGTGTGAGCACTGTAAGATCTTCCTCTTAGGGGATGGTGCTGCTCTGGGAAGAGCAGAAGGTTCCAAGTTCTCTCCCTGGCATCTCCAAGATAGGGCTGATAGAGATTCCTGCCTGCAACCTTGGAGAAGCCACTGCTGGTGTAAGCAGGACATACTCAGGGAAAGTATGTTTAAATATATACTTATGTGAAATTTGTTGCTTGGCCTCTCATCTGGGCTGATTATTGGGCTCCATCTAGCTAGGAACGAACCTCCCCTATTGGGGTCAGTGGTACCCCGATACTTCACTGCCAGTCTGTGTAGACAATTCTGAGCTAGATGGACCTATGGGACCGGGTCTCATGATCAGTGAGACCCAGTTTTTCCTGGTGAGCAGGAAGAGCGGGCTAAGCCCGCTCTCCCCGCTCACGAGAGGGCAGGGAGCCCTGGGCGGCCAGATTGGCCGCCCACATGATGGCCGGCCCAATGACGGAGCTGCCGGGGGGTGGGGGGGCGGAGGTCGCGTGGCCCCCTCAAGCCTCAGTATGCCCTGCGCGTGCGGCAGGACATACTAGGGAGACCCCTGGAGCCAGGAGGCGGCTTTTCGCCTCCCGGCCGGGGGTCTACTCATAAGTAGGCACAGCACAAAGGTGCGCGGCGGCTACTCACGATTGCAAAAAGCAGGTTTGCAGGAGCGCTCGCTCCACAAACCTGCTTTTTAGCAGGAGTTCTCGAGCGGGTTACCCGCTCAAGAACCACCGGGCTCGGCTGCGAGCCCAGTGGTTCTTACAGTCACCAAAAATCGGGCTAGCCTCTGCTAGCCCGATTTTTGCTGATCGTGAGAAGCACCCCATGGTCTGACTCTGTATATGGCGGCTTCCTATGTTCCTAACCCATTGCACGTCTCATTCCTTATTGGGCATAATTTGGTGTATTTTGAAATTTCTAGCTTCTCTTCAACTTTAACTTCAACTTCAACTTGGGGCTCCTTAGGTTTCTGCCTTCTTCCTGCATGCTCACAACCTCTACATGTCACTTACTTTCCCCATCATCTCTCCTTGTCCTCCTTTGCATCTCAAAGATCTGGGCTGACTATAGAAGAACATTCACCTAGAATTTCACTTATATTGAAATTCCATGGCAACTGTAAATTTCATATAGCTTCATGCACTGCACCAGATATTCTCCTTTGTCAAATTCCAGGAAGATATAGCTGGAGGTGGGTGCAGGGGAGTTAGTTTTTTTTAAAAAAAAATTACTGTGAGAATATCCATCTCTGGTGCCGTTGCTTCTTCTATCTACTGCTGCTTCTGTGTCCTGGCTACTGCTTGCTTTTTCTTCCTGATTTAATCACATGGATAATCCCAGCAGAACAGGGATTATACAATGAATGTGATTACACCCAGACATCACGGCATCCCTGAGAGCAAATGTAGCTCTCTTGAGAGAGAAAGCAAGGGGGAAATGGAAATTGACAGGCAAACATTTTTGCAGCTATTGCTTCATAATCATTACAAGAAAAGTACATCTTTGATCCTCCCAGAAATGTCCCTCACAAAACAGTGAATAACATAAGTTCAGCTCTAGTAACAGTATCAATTATTTTAATTCTATGGTTATATTGTTGGATATTTTAGTGATAAATTATGGATTCATAGTTGAAAATATGTATATCATACATCCTAATCAAAAGTGTTTCATGAAGTGGTTAACAATTTTTAAAAATTACGATAAAACAACAACTTAAAACAATCAAAATGTGACCAAGTTAAAATAACAGCAGCATCAACTCATACTAAACTGCAGCCAATCAAGTTGTATTTATATTGCATTGGTTTCCAAGCTATCTATATAAACAGTGTAGCATTGCGTCTCTTCCCTTCTGAGAAATAAAAAAAGAATTGTTCGTTCTGTGTATTGTTCATGCTGTTTGGGGAAAAAATAACACACCATTGTAAATGTGTGCCCAAGCAGAGCTACATATTTCTTAAGCTATGCACTGATGCTTGCTCATGTTCTTCACTTCAGATCTGAGTCCCCTGTGTGCAAATTTTCCTTTGCAAGTATTTTTTTTCCAGTACAGAAATTGTTTCTGCCAGAATGTAGTAACTAGAAACATTTTGTCTCACATCACACATGAGAACTGCCTCAATAATGGAGCTAGGCAAGGTTGGCAAAGGCCATCTAGGGACCCAGCTCCCCCTATAAGAGAGCGGGAGGGGAAACCTACATCAATTCCCCCATTTTGTCAGGGTAATGAGACTCCAGGTTGTTTTGGTGTTGTTTTTAAATAGAGATATCAAAGCAGAAAAATAAACTTTGGGGGCTTACATTTTTGGGAAAGCAAATAAACAGGCATTAAGGGTATTCACATTCAGTTCAAAATAAAGTCACATTAATATGTGATGAAATTTTCCCTGAGTGGAAATTCTCTCCAAATTTCAGGGTTCCCAGAGGCTGAAATTCTCTCCAAATTCCAGGGGTTTCTCTCGAAGAGATAATTTTCTCAGAGGGTTTCTCCACATCCCATCAATAACATCAGGGAGGGAGAGAGATAGATTTTAAATTGATGACAATTAATTTTCAAGTGATATGTTGTTGATTGTTAAAATGGCAGAGGAAAAATCTGATTCAGAACCAATTTCATCCATTCACAATATGAAAGCAAGAGGCTTTGTCACATAATACTATAGCATAAAGTATAACAAATAACCTATGAAGTTGCAACAAGCTGGCCTATTACAGGAAGACTTAATTTTATTTCTATCTTCCCTCCTCCACTTCTTGGTCCACTCAGACAATCAGCAACTCTTTTGATCATCCCACATATTGGGGCTCTAATTTCAAGGCATTGCACCCCTGTCTTTCATTTTGAGCACTTTTATGCATCTAAAGGTCTGTCAGTATGAATGCTCTGTAGATCATCCAGGAAAGGGTGGGGAGGGGCTCCTTCCTAACAGCAATGGCAGCCAGAGTAGTGAGAGAGGCAGCAAAAGAAAGCCAGGAACTCTTTAGGCACTTCTAGCTGCACTGGTGAATAGCCTGGTGTTGCCATTTTGGAAGTCCCACCAAAGGGATGATCCTCTTTAGTGTCTTCCTTTCAGCAGTGCTGCACCCATCTCAAAATTAGGGAAGCCATGCATATAGAACAGTTGTACCCCAACTATAAATGTCAAAGAAGAAACGAGGGAAGTAATGAGATTCATTGATTATTAAGTGTGGGTATGAACTTCATTTTATGTTGTTTTATTTTCTCCCTTCTATTGCTGCGCTTCCTGTTATTTATGTGAGGTTGGGAATTTTATTAACAAAATAAACAAATCAAAAGGAGACTGAGTATATAAGGAGAGAAAACATCTGAGTGTCCATTTCTGTTTCCAGTCCTTGATGTGTGCATGTATAATCTAAATTATGCACAATACATTTGTAACAGGGTAGCCAGTTTAAGTGGTGGGCATCTTTGTAACAATGGAGGCATTGGATTAGTTAATATGCTTCTCTAGAGAAGACTCATATTCCAGGACTCAATGCATAGAAGAGAAAGCTTTTGTAAAGCTAGTTATTTGCTGCCATTGGCCGAGAAGTAGCCATTTCTATGGTATTACAGAATGCGGAATGATTTGTGAGGATGAGCTAAAGCAAATGAGAAACCGGGTGTTCTTCTTCTTTATTATACAACATGATGGCAAGAAAGGTTCTCAAAGTTGTGAGGAAAATGGAATAAGGTGATAAATAATTTATGGTTAGAGAAAACTAATTAGAACGCCTCAATTCCCATTGTCCCTACACAGGTACTCAATTACTTCCTAGGAGAAGCTGAGAAACCAATAACCCAATGTCTAGGATATAAATGAATTTTCTTATTAAGGATAATATTAAAACGTACATAAGTTTACCAAAGTAGATCATCTAAATTCTACACAGATTTTTCTAACAACTTTCCATGTCTCCTTCCTTCTCTGGATTTTCTTTTCTTAATACAAGCTTCTGACCTCTGATGAGGTAATTTGCACACTTCCCTAGAAGCCAGGGGCTCTTCAAGGTGGTGATATATTCCAACTTCCATGCAAGATTGCAATGAGAAGTAAGATGAGAAATCCACATGATGTGCAAGGACATCTTAGCACCATCTGCTAGCAGTCCGTGGCAGTCCATCAATAGACTCCCTCTCTCCCTGTTAGAATAAAAAGAATTTGCAAAGGCACCGTTTTTCCACTGATTGCAGTAGTGTCATATGTTTGGGGGAGACAGAGACGCTGTTCACACGGTCCACCAAAATCGGGCTAGGGGAGCTTAGCCCGATTTCAGTGGACCGTGAGAACCACC
Source organism: Hemicordylus capensis (assembly GCF_027244095.1). Taxonomy (NCBI): domain Eukaryota; kingdom Metazoa; phylum Chordata; class Lepidosauria; order Squamata; family Cordylidae; genus Hemicordylus; species Hemicordylus capensis. The sequence continues at coordinate 111,100,256 of NC_069661.1, read as the reverse complement.
AGGCTCGCAAGCAAGCCTAGTGTCCTCCAGGCAGTTAACGCGCCCAACTACCCCTCCCCTTGAACCGGGTTTGTGTATCAAGCGTGGCTTTTATCGTGACTTGCTGTGGCACGGCTCCACGCCGCAGCAACTCACGAGGAGATCCCTGACCAGGAGGTTGAAAAGCAGCCTCCCAGCTCGGGGGTCTCTCCAGCATGCCTTGTGCACTCGCTCAGGGCATGCTGGAGCTTTCAGGGGCCATGTGGCACCAAAACTCCCCAGCCCCCGCCAGCTCCATGATGGAGCTGGCAGTATGTGGGCAGCCATTGCAGCTGCCCAGAGCAGACTGACTGCTTGTCTGCAGGGAGAGGAGGCTTAGGCCGCTCTCCTTGCAAACTCCATCATGGCTCTTCTCACCGATTTGTGAGGAGAGCCTCAGAGTGAGCTTTAGGTTTACATACATGCCCCCCACACACTGAAAGCAACTAGGCTTATGCCAATAGAAAAAACTTATGCAAGCAGACCTCCAGTCATGTCCTCCGGTCTACCTGCCACCCCTGCTTTTTGGTTATGGGTGGATTGTGTGAGTAGAGCTAGTGGATGTGACATTTTTCACCCAAAGGTCCCAGCTCAAAGTAAATGTTGTATGTGGGGGTGGAGGGTATGAAACAACATGAGCCCTACTCCTTCCTTTGTCCTGTTGCATGGACAACCTGCACACTACTACACCTATGCACCTTTGTGACTTCACCAACCTTTTCTTGTACTGTGGATACTGGTCCTATTTTTTTGTTCATCTTCACCTTCTTTTAAAAGTATATTAATTTCCCCCCTTTTAGTTTTCCTTCCCTTTTGTGGCTGTCTTATTATAACTTCAAGATCTGGGAACTGCTTTAATGGAGCCCATTTTAATTATAGCTAGTCATACACAGTATATGGGCACAAGCAAGATTAAAGATACCCAGAGGTTAGTTTATCAGTCACACCACTGGGATCTCACCAAACATGTTAGTTGTGCAAGAACCCCAAATTCAGCTTCGGAAGACTTTTCCAGGATGCACTGTGGATATTTTCTCAAAGGTTCTCAAAGATTTAAGTGGTGGGCATCAAAAAGGTTTGTGATTTTAGTACAGCCCTTTGATCACAAAACTGAGGAAGCCTTTTTCACAAGCTTCTACCCTGAAATTTCCTTATAAGATATAGTTGATGGCTATTAGCATCAGCATTTCTGTTTTGTTTACATATCTGTTTAAACCTGAACAACTGAAGGAACTGGTGTCACAAAGGGTCTAAGAGTGTAGCCTATAACCTAGCAAGTATGTCATTCAAATCTGCCACAAACCTCACCAGCAGCTGGTTTGAATATGATCACCCGACTCATCGCACAATCAGGGCAGGGATGTGCCAAGACTGCACCCACCCTGATGTCATTGCAGGGTGTCATGATGCATTGTTGGGACATTCTTTAATCACACAAGAAGGGTGACCATCTTAATCGCCTCTCTGCACGCGCTCCAAAACCCTGTCCTGCAAGGAAATCAGGGCAGATATGCTCCCGGTATGTCCCTGCCCTAATTATGCAGAGAGCCAGGAGATCATACAAACTGACTCTAGGTGTGCCTTAGCCAGCTAGTCTCTCAGCCTCAATCTTCCCTCTCCAATGTGGAGGTAATAATACTGACCTGTCTTACAGGGCTGATTGCTGAGACAACATATGTAAAGTGCTTTAAACATGCTAGAGCACCATATAGATGTTAAGCATTATTACTATGAGTGAGCAGAGGATTGAATCAGGTCTCTATCCAAGACCTCTGAGCACTGGATCAAAAAAGCTGTCTATAGCCCTGTTTAGTCATTATTCAAACTGGGTAGAGTGTACCCAGGTACAGGGTGAACGGGAACACGCTAGCCATGCTCTCTGAGCTGACACACTTCTTAGCCATACCTTCTGTTCACCTCAGGGTATTTTTTTAAATGTATTTATTGTTAGATTTATATACCACTTTTCATAAAATTCTCTCAAGGTGCTCTAAAGGTAAAGTGTGCCATCAAGTCAATTCCAACTCCTGGTGCTCACAGAGCCCTCGAGTCGGTGTTGACTCCTGGTGTCACTAGAGAGTCCTGTGGTAGAATACAGGAGGGGTTTACCATTGCCTCCTCCAGCACAGTATGAGATGATGCCTTTCAGCATCTCCCTATATCGCTGCTGCCCGATATAGGTGTTTCCCATAATCTGGGAAACCTACCAGCGGGGATTCGAGCCGGCAACCTGCTGCTTTTCAGTCAAGCATTTCCTCGCTGTGCCACTTAAGGTGGTCCCAAGGTGCTCTACAAAAGTTAATACAATAAAATTTCATAAAATCACATCAAAATATTAAAATAAATTAAAAACCCAAAAACATAAAGTACCAAAAATTGCCATAAAAACAAAACAGAGCAGCCAGAAAGGAGAGACTGGCCCCCGCGAAGGGGTAAAAGTTTGAGCACATACAAATGTTTTCTGTTTTTTTTTTTAAAAAGCAGCTACAGACACCAGAGAACGGATATCCCCCAGGAGAGCGTCCCAAAGCCTGGCGGCAAGAACAGAGAAGGCCCCGTCCCACATGCAGAATGAAGGCCCTGAACTGTTGAGCCGCCCTCAGTGTCGGCACACAGAGCAGAGCCCCACCACCCCCGATGACCTTGTTGGGTGAGCAGAAGCCCTTGGGGCTGCAGGCTGCCTTTCAGATATTCAGGGCCCAAATGTCATGTGTTCTAAACCTCTCCTTTGGTACACTGTTTGCCTCTGCAGACAAATGCTATACTGAATAATAGCTGCGAAGGAGTGCATGGCTGGCCCATGCACTCCAACTTGTACCTAGAGCGAATGACATTGAAACAGGGCTTTTATCTGCACCACATCCCTTTCATCTTTCCTTTGCCAGAATCACTACTACCATTATAGACAGTCATCCTTGAAAACATGCATGATGCAATTTTTTGATAGATGCGAGTGGGGTCTACTGATATCACGCAAATGCTGGGGAAGGTAATGCTGGGGAACCATTGTGGATAGAAGACTGACTACTCACAGCCAGTATTTACCCTTCAATCTACCAAGTTTCCATTGCCAGCTAATTCTAATGTTACCCTTTAAGGGTTTATAGTTCTGAAACCCATTATTAACTTTATATAAAAGCTTTTATTAACTGGGAACTTAAGCTTTCTAATAATAGTTTTAAATTACTGTGGCTAGCATTCATGCCACTTCAGAGAGTAAATGAAATACCAACTGAATGAAATGTTCTATTGTAAATGGAGAGAATAAATCCTACAACTCCTGAAAGAAGGAGCAAGAGTGAGTATAAAAGGCCTCTGAGTTGTTGCTGGGTGTCTGACTCAGATCCATTGATAGTGAATGGAGTCTTAGGGGCAGGTTCCTGCTCTGTTGTATGTAGAATTTGTCTTTCTGGGGCCTTACCAGGCAGGCAGAATGCAAACAAACAGGACTTAACCCTTTGAAAGAGAGAGGCCATTCGGACGATCAGGCGAAATCAGGCTAGGAGAGCCTAGCCCAGTTTCGCCTGACCATGTGAGCCACCGTGCTTGCAAGTGAGCCCGGTGGCTACCAGGCAGTTAACCTGCCTAACTACCCCTCCACTTAACCCGGGTGTGCAAAGCGAGCGCTCGGCAAACCCAGTTTTCAAAGTTGTGAGTATCCTCCCAGCCAGGAAGCTTAAAAGCAGCCTCCCAGCTCAGGGATCTCTCCAGTATGCCCTGCATGCTCGCGCAGGGCATACTAGAGCCTCCAGGGGCCGCGTGGCCCCCGATCCTCCCAGCCCCAGCCGGGTCCGTCACAGAGCCAGCATTCGTGTGGGCAGCTGCTGCGGCCACCCAGAGCAGACTGTCTGCTAGTCTGTGAGGAGAGCAGGCTTAGCCCACTCTCCTCGCAAACCCCCTAGAGGTTCTTCTCACCGATCGTGAGACGAGCCTCCCTAGCTTCTTTCCTTTTATAAAGGCAAGAATAAAAAGTGAGACAGCGAGGCTATTCACATGCATGTGCAAAACCGGGCTAAGGGAGCCCAGCCCAGTTTTGCATGCATGTGTGAACCGCTGAGATGGGCCCAATCCCAGCTGCAGCATGGCGGCAAAACCACCTACGGAGCTACCCTTCAAAATGGGGTTAAGAGAAAAAGCACTTTCCTAACCCTGTTTTTTTTTAATCACATGTCAGCCACGGCTACAAGCAGCTGCGGCTGGCAGACTAGAGGAAGGGAGCAGAATCCCCATAATGCACCACACACTTGCGCAGGCAGCGGGACAATCGCCCCCAGGTTAATCAGCTACCAAGAAATTGAAAGGGATTAGCCCCATGCCTTCCCCTATGTTGAGAATGTCTAAGCAGACCTGGAGGTTCTACACACAATCCATGTGTAGAGCCTTACCAGGTTATGTGGGGAGAGTGGACTTAGCCCACTCTCCATGCAGATGACCCCCGTCTAGCCCTGGGCAGCTGAATCAGCCGCCCACATGACTACCGGCTCTGTCACAGAGCCAATAGGGGAGGCGGGGATTGAGGGCCGCCTGGCCCGCAGAAGTCCCAGGATGCCCCGCGTGAGTGTGCGGGGCATTCTGGGGAGACCCCGAGGTTGGGAGGCTGCTTGTAGCCTCCCAGTCGGTGGCCTACTTGTGTGTCGCAGTGGTGCAGAGCTGTGCCACAGCGGCACATGATCAACTAGATGAGGTTAGCAGAGTGCTCACTCTGCTTACCTTGTTTAATAGCACTTACATTTAGCACTTCCATTTATATACCGCTCTATAGCCAGAGCTCTCTAAGCGGTTTACAATGATGTAGCATATTGCCCCCAACATTCTGGGTACTCATTTTACCGACCTCGGAAGGATGGAAGGCTGAGTCAACCTTGAGCCCCTGGTCAGGATCGAACTTGTAACCTTCTGGTTACAGGGCGGCAGTTTTACCACTGTGCCACCAGGGGCTCCTCCAGGGTTTAAAGGGGGAGTACTTACCAAAGTTTGCTGCCGGTAGCTGCGCAGCTCCCATGGCAGCACACAACCATGGGGAAGCAGGCTCGGCTCCCTTAGCCCGCTTTCCCATGGTCATGAGAATTGCCTTCTGTCCACAGATTGACCCCCATCCTCTGTGGTTAACTCAAACAAGCTAACACTAATCACCTCAGCAGGAAAGCAGATAAGGCACTGTGAACACTACTCCCTTCTGTATCACAAAAGGGATAAGTGGGCAATAGGCACTCAGGGGATCTGCTCATTAAAATTAGTGATTGTTTTACCGGGTCCTTCCAACCTGACAGATACCATCCTTGCATGTCCCTTCAGTCCATGTACATGCAGGTTGTTCTTGACCTTTCACGCTATTATGTTATACTCGAACACAGCAAACAAAGACAATGGATCCTTTTTAGATCCACTGGAATTTCCCTCCTCAGGAAGGTGGAACAGCTGGTCTTTCACCTCAGGGCACATTTTGGGGTATAACTGGCCCTGGTTTCTTGAACCAGTGTGCTTCATTTGGTCTCTATGCCTTGGAGTCACCCACTGAGCCGGGTTTCACAATCAGTGACACCCGGTTTGTGGCGGTGAGTGGGAAGAGTGGGCTAAGCCCACTCTCCCTGCACATGAGCAGGGAGGAAGCCCTGGGCATCCAGATCGGCCGCCCACACGATTGCCAGCTCTGTGATGGAGCTGGTGGGGGCTGGGGGGAGCAGGGCCCGATCGGCCCCCAGAAGCTCCAGTATGCCCTGAGAGAGAGCGCAGGGCATGCTGGCAAGACCCCCGGAACCGGGAGGTGGCTTTTCGTCTCCCCTCCAGGGGTCTCCTCGTGAGTAGCCATGGCGCGGAGCCGTGCCGCGGCTACTCATGATCGGGAAGCCTGAATTTGCAGAGCGCTCACTCCGCAAACCCGGGCTAAGGGGAGGGCTGCAAAAGCGGGCTAGCCACTTGTAAGCCACCAGGCTTGCCTGCGAGCCCGGTGTTTTACACGATCAGCAAAAATCAAGCAAGGCTCTACTAGCCTAATTTTTGCTGTTTGTGAGAATAGCCCCACTGTCTGGGCAATTGACCTGAAACCAGCCATAACATTAGGTAGTGTCTTGCTCTTCTTGCCATTCCTGCTCTCAGCCTACAGATCAGCCTTCCTCACTGACCCGATCTGCTACAAGAAGCTGGCTACATGAGAACAGAAACCTTTTGGATTTCCCCTTGCTGCCTAACCCCCAAACTGCATTTGGTTCCCTGCTGCTGCCCAGTTCCATTCCTGAGGAAAGAGGTTTTTCAGTTGCACCTGAGCCATGAAGGTCCACTCATCACTAAATGGAAGGACGGGGTTGTCTGGTAACCACTGTGCCCCTCTGAGCTCTTCTTATCCCTGCTCTTTCTTTCTTAAATCCAAGAACCTGTTTCTTTCAAACCATTTTTTCCTCTAACCAGCCTGGAGTTCATCTAATTCAGACACCAAGCTAAATTGCCTCTTTGCAAGTATATCTGATTAATCTTTGTAATGTATCTTTATAATTATTCTTAGGTGGTACTGCTCCACTTTTTCGCTACGCAACTCCTCACACAAGCCTGCATACATTAAGTGGTATTCACCAATCACCTCGAGCAGTTCCATTAACACAAGCCCCAGGGAAGGGTACCACACCACAGCTTTCAAGGTGTTTTGGTTTAGATAAATTCATAGAGGACAGGTCTATCAATGGCTACTAGTCTGAGAGCTATAGATCACCTCCAGCTCAGAGGCAGGATGCCTCTAAATACCAGTTGCAGGGGAGTAATGGAAGGTGTTGTCTGTGGGCTTCCTAGTGTGAAATAGGATGCTGGACTAGATAGACCTTGGGCCTGATCCAGCAGGGCGTTTCTTATGTTATGATATTCAGGTTGCAGAGACTGGTGGACAGTAGTAGTGAAAGTGCCCACTCTGGCAGTCTGGCCATCCCTTGGCACATAGGCATGTTGTTTTTTGCCCAGTACAGCCACCTGGCTAGCCAGGGTTTGCTGAAATTAGGGGCTCCCTTCACTCATGATTCCCCATGGTGGCCGATCCACATATGCCACAACACCGGTCCCAGTCTAGAAATTTTGAATGTGTACTAGGAACCATCCTCAAACTTGCCAGACTGAGCCAACAAGGAAATGGCTGGACACTGGAGTGGCCTGGACTCCTTGGGAGTTTGCTGGGGTTGAGTGTTGCAAGGAAGGCAAGGAGTATGATTTCTGTTTTTAAACAGATATACCAGGGGCCCTGCATCAGTAGGAGCTTCTATAGTTCGATGGCCTAACTCATGAGGGTATAGTCCTGTGGAGATCTGAAGCTCATGGAGCCTCTGGATCTCCCCAGTGGACTGGCCCTCTCATGAGAGGGCTAATACCAGCCCACAACAGCAGGGGCTTCCTGTACTGTTTTGATTGGGCCTGCCATCCCAACGCCATCCTTTGTTACAGTGGGCCAAACTCCAGGATCCTTCGCCATCCCTCATATATATATCCCCTCCTAGGAAGTCATCATGATTCCTTCCCGAAGTAACAGGTAAATAGTGTCCCTCTCCATCCCCCCATTACTGCTAATCATGTTTGTGTGAGACTGTTTGGCCACAGGGCTATTGCGAGGGTGGTGGCACAACTATGAAAGGGTTCAAATGCCATTTTAAAAGGTTTGTAGCCAATGGCTGCTGCCCTGCTGATGTGCTGATGCCTTACCTGCAGCCTGGCAGTGTGAGCTTGTTAGAATGAGGCCTTGGCAGACCAGGGAGAGGGAGGGGATCCTGGAGTTTGCCCAATCTGGGTTGGAAGATTGTCTTCAGGGTGATTCCCGGGTCTGAGGGTTAACCTCAGATTTGTCAGCCCACAGTTTGGCATTATGTGTGAAGGTGCCCATATTGTATTTATTTTATACACAATTTGAAGTTACACATCGTGTAATGAAAACTTGCTTCCAAAGCTTATGTTCGAGGTGTGCATTCTATTTATTTTTGTGTCTGGAGGTGGAAATATTTGGGAGACAAACTTACTGTGTTAGCATTTAAGTAGCATGCACTTGGCTTTGAAGTGAATATGCCATTAAGATGAAAAAGGGCAGTTTGTACAGTTCTGCTAGCATTGTTATTCCTGTCCATCTGGGAGCAAAGTAAACAAAGAAGGAATGCGCTGATTTATAGAAAGAAGGCTTCCTTTAAAAACAGGGCTAGAAACTTTATTTTATTTAATGAAGCTCGCAAATCTGTCAAATACAACCAAAGGGAATCTACCTTTTCTTATATGTCCTGTGAATTTGTATTGTAATTCATATTAACTCTTGACATGGCGTAACATCAGAGGAAGAACACAACATTTTAAATCATGAGATTGTTGGTGACTCCCTGCTGAGAGACGGCTGTGTGCCCACTGGACTTATTAGCCTGTGAAGACTGCTATTTCCTCAGTGCATGGATACAGAATGTGACGGACAGACTGCAAAGACTTAACAAGCCCACTGATCATTATCCCTACTTGCTCATCCATGTGGGAATGAATGACACTGCAAGGCACAGCTAGGAATATATCACAATCTGACTGTGAGGCTACGGGAAGGAAGTAAAGGACCATGGGGCTTAGGCAGTGTTCTCATCAAATCATTTGGTAAAAGGTAGAGAAATACAGAGAGAGAGAGAATATTTCAGGTGAATGTCTGGTTACACAAATGGTATCTATGAGAGAGATTCAGGTTTAGGGACCATGGCCTAAGCTTCCTTAATAAGGAAGCAGTGGCAGAAGATGGGCTGCAAACATGAGGACTGGGGGGAAAGTGCTTAGCAGAGTTTGTTAACCCTGTGTGTGGGACAGAGACAAAAGCCTGAATATAACTATAGGGGACATACTGAAAATAGAAACTCGAGTGCTACAGGAGAAATGGGGAGTTGTCAACTGCCTAGCACACCCCACTATAAGATAGCCGGAGGGACACTGGAGGACAATGTCCATGGTTTTGATGTCTTTACACTAATGTACAGAGTACAGGAAATAAACAAGACTAGCTGAAGCAGGTGCAGAGTATCTGCGCCTCTAGTTAACCCCTGCCGCCCCTGCCCCACTCAGTTACCATCTTCTTCCACCTCCGCCTCAAACCCCAATGCTCACCCACCTACCTCCCTGGTACTTCCCCCAACTGCCCATCGGCCAGCCACCACTTCCCCCGACCACCCACCCACTGTCGCTGCTTTTTTCCTGGCCAGCCAGCCAGCTGCCCTCTTTGTCCGCCTACCCACCAGCTGGCCACCACCACTGTTTGCTGCCATTTTGTTTCTTGACCGGCTGGCTGGCTGCCACCACCATTTTCTTCCCTCTCGCCCGTCCCTGTCACTATCTGGCAGTTGCTCAAACTCTCGCGAGAGCTGCCACACATGGGATTAGCGACGGGTGTGCCTAAGAGAAATATATAGAAAGTTGAGCTTGGACTTCTAATACAGGAAGGTAAACATAGGTATAATGAGACTTGGTGGGATGGCCCCCAGGACTGGAATGTAGCAACTCAAGGATACACTTGCTCTGAAATAATAGCTGCAGCACAAAAAGAGGGATAAGGGCATAATATGTCAGAAAACATACACCTGCATAGAAACCTCATACAATGAACGTCTGGGCAGAAATTAATGGAGAAGGAAATAAAATAGGGATGTGTGAGCCAGCTCGAGTTGAACCGTGTTTGACACCAAACCGGCCCAGTTTGACAAGTCTGGGTTCAAACCTGACTGCCCCCCCAAAAGGGTGGGCAGTCTGAATTTGAACTGGATCGGCCACTGTATGAACCGGTTCATGGACTGGTTCAGTGGCCTACTGGTAAAGGTGAATCTGGTAAGCATTACTTTTTACCAGTAAAGGGGGGGGCTTCCCAGGTCTACAGGGGGTGGGAGGGGAGTCAGGGGTACTTACAAGAAGGATTGGCAGTGGTTGCCACAGGGGGGCAGCAGGGATGGCAACTGTCAAGGGAGGGCAGCAGGGCAGCCAGCTGCCATGGGGGACAGCAGGCGTGGCTGCCACCATGGGAGGCAGCAGGGCTGGTGGACCACACCCACCCCACTGGCCTCCCCCAGAGTAGCCCAGGCTTTCTCTGGCTCGATTTGGGTCTCTGTGTGTGCCACCAGCCCCCGTGACTGCCATCGCCCTGCTGCCTCACTGCAGCCATTGCCAATCCTTCATGTAAGTACCCCTCACCCTCCTGCCCCTAGGGAATCCCCCTTGCCCATTTAGTGGTAAAGGGGGATAGTCACTGGATTACCCTTTACTAGTAGACCCCCAAACTGGTCCGGCGGTTGAACTGGACTGGGCTCGGTTTGACCAAACCCGGGTCGGTTCAAATCTAGTTCAGATTTGAACTGACCTGGCAAACCTGATTCCATGCACACCCCTCAAATAAAAGCAACGTTGTAGTTGAGGCTACCATATCAAGAGCAGGATGTGAAAGATGTTTTCCTTAAAAAAAATTGCAGATCTTTCAAAGAAGCAAGAATTAGTTCTGATATCAGTTGAGAGACAAACTCTGCTAAGCCTCCAACAAATTCTTGGCATGCCTTGTTATTAAAAACTTCCTCTATCAGGTGGAGAAAAGAACAAGGGGATCGACTATCCTAGGGAAGAAACTGAAATAGAAAATGTGGGGAGAAAGTGAGTGTTTCATGCTGGAATTTCTGATCTCACAGAAAACTCAAGGTGAGCATAGTCAAAATAAGTATGTTGGATTTCAGGAAAGCTGATTTCAGCTCAGGGAGGCACTGGGTATGATTCCATGGCTAGATGAACTAAGGGGGAAAGGAGTCCACGACAGGTGAGAGTTCACAAAGAAGTAATTACTAAAGGAAGAGAAACACACAATTACAATGAGTAAGTGGGAAACATTTTTTTAAAAGCCAATAAGGCAATTCACACGATTGGGAGGTGGGGAGGCTGAATGGCGGGGTTGGTGGGAGGCTGCACTGTACTTACCTCCTCCACAGACATCTTCTCGCTTGCCTGGCTGCGTGGCTTGGCTGTGCACATGACCAGTGCTTCCGGGAGTGGCTTGCCGGAGGCCAGGACAATGCATCCCAGCCTCCAGGAATCCAGCAACATACTGCACACTGAGCGCAGTGCATTGGGGGATTCCCCTGTCAGGTGGGCACTCTAGACACCCATCTCTGTATCTGCTTGTGCAGCAAGCAGCCCGAGCAAACATATGATCCTGGTGCTGGGGTTAAGGGTTTGCCCTCACCCTTAACCTCAGCTTGGAGCCAGGGCACAAAGCAAGGTTAGGCTGGCCAGGAGCACTGGGATCAGGAGCAATCCTGATGCTCCACACGAGCAGCCTAACCCAGGTTGGGCAGCCCTAGTCTGGGTTAGACTGCTCATGAGAACAGCCTTAATGTGTCCCCACAAAAATCTAAGTGCCATGCTGATCATTTTTTTAAAGGATGCATATAAGAAATGGAAGGACAGGTCACCAAGGTCTAATGCAGTTGTATAGCTCAGACTTGTAGAGATTAGGGTGATTTGTAGACAGTTGATTTGGGCAATTTGTAGACAGAACAAATCACCCCTGTGTTCAGTTGCCTAGATTCAGATACAAAACAAATGACCCGGATTTGGACCTGAAAAAAATAAAAGAAATCAGGCAAAGGGATGTGTGTATGTATGCGTGTGTGTGTGTATATGGTTTGTGTGTCCTTAAGCTGTTTTCCCATAGGGAATAATGGTGATTTCAGAAGCCCATCACTCTGTGTGGGAGGGCACCAGGGTGACACAGTGTGGGTTGTGGTGGGTTGTACTGCCCAATGGGAGGAAGGAAGCTACCACTCAATTTTCAAAGAAATTGGGCAAAGGGGTGATTTTTAACAAGTTTTTGAAGTCTGCATGTCTTTAAGCTCTTTCCTATAGGGAATAATCAGGATTCTAGCAACGCCGTAACTCTGTGTGAGGGGCACCAAGGTGGCCCAGAGTTTTGTTGTTACAAAATCCACTATTTTGTTGATAGTGGATTCTCTGATCATTGATCATTTTGCACCAAAGATGATGAATGAGCAAAGATGAACAAAGATTTTCATTCATCATCTTTGGTGCAAAATGATCAATGACCAGAGAATCCATTATCAACAAAACAGTTGATTTTGTAACAACAAAACCCAGTACCCCATGGGCTTGTGGTTTTTGGGGTAGTTTGCACACCATGTGCACTACACCACAACCCACTCTGGGCCACTCTAGTGCCCCCCATGTGGAGTTATGGGGCTGCTGAAATCCCCATGACTCTCTATGGGAAAAAGCTTAGGAGCACAGACCTCAGAAAACTGTTAAAAATCACCCCTTTGCCCAATTTCTTTGAAATTTGGGTGGTAGTTTCCACCCATTGAGCACTACCACGAACCCCACTCTTTTGCCCCAGAACCTGCTTTTTTGCCCTGAGTTGATTCAGATTCGGATTGATTTGGTTCCAAATTGAATCTGGGGTGATTCAGGAGGGCAGATTTGGACCCAAAACAAATCTGGGGTGATTTGATTTGGATACAAATCGAATCAAAAAAATTGATTCATGCACATCCCTAGTAGGGATGGAGTCAGGAAAACTAATGCTCAGAATGAGCTGAGGCTGATAAGGGATGCTGAGTGCTTTTTAGCACCTTTCCAGGTATATTTTAAGTGAGAAGAAGGAAATGGCACCCCACTGCTCAGTAAGGGTAGTGAAATATTAACAGGTAGCAAAGAGGAGGTTGAACTGTTCAACTCCTATTTTGTCTTCATCTTCAACTAGAAAGAGAACTCTTTGTCTTGCTTATTAGTATTGTGTAACATATATTTAGTGCCAATAATTTTTCATAAGTTGAAATGTACATATCAAGTGGTATAAAAATATAATTAATTAATTAATGCCTGCTTGCAGAGTTTATGGTCTGCATTAGATGGATGGCAGAAATATAATTTCTTGTGGAAATGCATGTAGGAGATGCATGTAGAGTTTGGAGATGATAATCCACCATTTTCAATTAAGATGTGACAGTAGCCACTTCACCTTCTAGAGACATGTTTATGCAGGCCAGGAAAATGAGAATTAAATGGAGAGTAGAGGAAAAGAGAAGGAATTGTGAGGTTGCTTGGCAACCATAGATCCTAATATTTCCTGTGAATCTTGAAGCAGTAGGTGAGCTTGTATGTTTGTCCAGCAACCACACTCAACAGGGAAAAGTCTAGGTTTCTGGAGTCCCTGAAAACTTCAATGGGCCTCCTTCTACCAGACTGAGCATCAAGCAAGTTGCTCCTCCTCCTCCACCCCACCCCCCAAAGCTATGGACACAGAAGTGGTCTTAGCTGTGGGCTCTTCTAAATGCCCTCACCCCAGCAATACTGAACCCTGATGACAGACATGATTTCCCCATCCCTCTCCCTGGCCAAGTTCAGCCCTTGCCAAGTTCAACCCCAGCCAGCATGAACATGTTGATTTAAAGTGAGGGTGGTGATTATTAACCCTCCAAAGCTTCCCTATTCAACATCACTTTGCGAAAGGGATGGTGGCCTACTGTGGCCTGGACTCTTCCCACAGATTGGCGTCAAGCTACCAGTCCATATTTTACACACATTTTGACTTGAAGGCCATATTATATAATGCCTTTATTGACTGATATGTATTGGATCTATTACTCCTCCCTTCCTTGTTCAGCAAAATCACATCAGCTTTAAGTATAGTTCTCAAGATTAACTTTTATAAGGTAGGCTGAAAATGTTCATTGATGCTCAGTCTGTTTTTAAGCTCCTTAAAAGGAGCAAGGAAAGATAGGTGCGATCATGTGATCTCCTGCTTTCCCAATCCTCAGCAGCTTGAAACAAGCTTCTAGCTGGTAATGTCAGTAGGGATGTTTTCCCCACTGTTCTCCATAGGGATTTCTATCTGTCAGAGGGAAAAACATTTTTTCACAAGACCAAATGAAATATGGGAAAGAGTTTAATATGTAAAACTTAGGGAAAAGAAAGCACAGTTTATCTGTAGAGTGCCTCTAGTTTCTAGTCCAGCTAGGCCCATGAGGTGATTATACAGGCCCAGGCACAAGCTTCTTCTGAAAAACTGAAACTGGTCCATCAGTTTATACACATTGCTTGCTCATCTTTCTGGACTTGTAGGAGGCAGTACACAACAGCCATTCCCTTCCTCCTTCCATCCATCACTGAAGTCACAGAACACAAGAGAAAACAATGAGAACCAAGCCAGCCCCTTTCTGCATGGTTCTGCCTTGGGTTCCAAAAAACAGTCATTCTGAAATCTTGTGTAATGTGACAAAGAGGGAGAGAAAGTTGGGAACAGACATACCATACAAAGAGGCTATTCTCACGACCAGCCGAAACCGGGTTAAGGAAGCCCAGCTCAGTTTTGGCAGGTCGTGTGCTGCAACAGGAGCTGTGTGGCTCCCAGCAGCCAGCCCTCTTAAATACCCCTCCCCCCATTAAATGAGGTGAGTGCACTCTGCTAACCTCATTTCCCTGGTCATGTGTCACTGCGGCGTGGCTCTGCAGTGAGGAGACTCAGAAGCTGACCACCAATGGGGAGGCTACAACAAGCCTCCCGGTGTTGGAGGGGCTCCCTAGAATGCCCCATGCACTCACCCAGGGCATTCTGGTACTTCCGGGGGCCAGGAGGCCCCCAATCCCTGCCACCCCAACCGGCTCCATGATGGAACCGGTAATAATGTGGGCAACTGATCCGGCCACCCAGGGCAAGTTGCCTGCTTGTGTGCGGAAGAGCAGGTCAAGCCTGCTCTCCCTGGAACCCCCCTCATGGTGCTTCACACTGCTCATTTTGGGTTGGTTTGGACAGTTTTCTGCTGGTACATGCAGTCAGGGACATGCCAAGAGTACACTCACCTTGATGTCACTGCAGGACATCCCAATGCGCTGTCAGGGCATCTTTTAACTGCATAAGAATGATGTTGATTTGAATCACCCCTCTACATTTGCTCCTGATTAATGTCCGTCTTTTGCAATTAAAGGATGCCCTGATGGCGCATTGGGATGTCCTACAGTAACATGGACCCCTGGCCACCACACTGATCACATGTCCCAGTGGATGATTAAACAAGCCCAATATTATTTATTTGTTTGTTTGTTTAACATATTTCTATACTGCCCAATACTCAAGGACTATGGGCGCTTCCCATAGTCTGGTACAGTATCAGTCCTAGTTCATGCCACTGGAGGACAGGGTGAAGCAGAAGACATCTGTAGCATGCAGCAGCAGTTTCCTAGTTGCTCAGATGAATGAGCAAACCTGACCAGAAAGCCTTTCTAGGGATCAGTGGGTAGCACATGACCCACTCTGGCATACTATTGTTGTGAGGCTTCCTTGCAGTTCTTCTTGCAGTTCCTTTCTTTTGCCCAATTTGGGTGAAGAGGCACCAACTGAACCACAATTTGATAGCCTCCAGATTCAGAACCAACTACAGGCTTAAGACCTTAGATACAGTGAGGTCATGTGCTTAAGGCTATACCCACAGATACTACACACACACACACACACACACACACACACACGCTTTGCAGGCAGAAGATCCCATGTTCCATCTCCAGCATCTGCAGATTGCTGGGAAATATTATTATTTATTATTTATTTGATTTGTATACCGCCCTTCCAAAATGGCTCAGAGCAGTTTACAATTAAAACAAACCACTAAAACAGTAAAGAGCTAAAACAAAACAATATAACAATTAATTTAAAAACATTTTTTAAAAACAATTAAACAATTACAGTGATTAAAAACCCCAAAATTGGGTTTTGAATTTTAAAATAGGCCAGATATTAAAACCCCCAAAATTTAGGAAGCTGAGAAAGCTTGGGTGAAAAGATGGGTTTTCAGATGGTTTTTTAAAAAATTGCCAGAGATGTGGAGGATCGCATCTCAGCAGGGAGCGCATTCCACAATCTCGGGGCAGCGACCAAGAAGGCTCATCTCTGTGCAGCCACCAAACAGGTTGGCGGCAACTGGAGATGGACCTCTCCAGATGATCTCAATGGGCGGTGGGGCTCATAATGAAGAAGACGGTCTCTTTGATACCCAGGGCCTAAGCCGTTTAGGGCTTTGTAAGTTATAACTAGCACTTTGTATTTTGTCCGGAAACCTACCGGCAGCCAGTGTAACTCCATCAGTAAAGGAGTAACATGGTCTCTCCAAGATGACCCAGAGACCAACGTGGCTGCCGCGTTCTGAACCAACTGAAGTTTACGGACTACGTACAAAGGTAGCCCCATGTAGAGCACATTACAAAAGTCAAGTCTGGAGGTTACCAACAGATGTACCACAGTTTTGAGGTCATTCATCTCGAGAAATGGGCTCAGCTGGCGTATCAGCCGGAGCTGATAGAAAGCACCCCTGGCCACCACCTCAGCCTGAGTAACCAGGGAGAGGTGTGAATCCAGAAGTACTCCCAGACTGCGAACCTCTTCCTTTGGGGTATGTGTGACTCCATCTAGAACAGGCAGCTCAAAATCGTCTCTAGAGTTCTGATCCTGCACAATAAGTACCTCCATCTTATCTGGATTCAGCTTCAGTTTATTCTCCCTCATCCAGCCCATATCTGCTTCCAGACAGGCATTTAGGGAGGAAATGCCAACTCCTGAAGAAGTTGACATGGAGAAGTAGATCTGGGTGTCATCAGCATACTGGTAACACCCAGCTCCAAATCTCCTGATGATCTCTCCCAGCGGTTTCATGTAGATGTTAAAAAGCACTGGAGAAAGTACGGAGCCTTGAGGAACACCATACTTAAGCTCAGATTTTGAAGAGCAGAAGTCTCCAATCGACACCATCTGGAATCTATCTGAGAGGTAGGAGCGGAACCACTGTAAAACAGTGCCTCCCACCCCCAATCCCCTCAGATGTTCCAGAAGGATACTATGGTTGATAGTATCAAAAGCTGTTGAGAGATCCAAAAGGACCAACAGAGTCACACTTCCTCTGTCAATTGCCAATTGGAGATCATCCATCAGGCCGACCAAAGCAGTCTCCACCCCATAGCCCGCCCGAAAGCCAGTTTGAAATGGGTCTAGATAATCAGTTTCCTCCAAGACCGCCTGGAGCTGAGAGGCCACCGCCCTCTCAATTACCTTGCTCAGCCATGGGAGGTTGGAGACAGGCCTATAGTTGCTCAACTCTGAGGGATCTAATGTAGGCTTCTTTAAAAGAGGTCTAATGATTGCCTCCTTGAGACAAGGAGGCATCCTGCCTTCCCTCAGAGAAGCATTTATTATTTCCACCCAGCCTCCTACAACAGTCTCCCTGCTGTATAGAACAAGCCATGTTGGACAAGGATCAAGAGAACAAGTGGTAGGCCTCATTGTTCCAAGCAGCTTGTCCACATCCTCAGGAGTCACAAACTGAAACCGATCCAGTCGAACCGCATAAGAGGAGTTGTCAGACACCTGCAATTCAGACATCAAATTAATTGTGGAGTCTCCATCTAAGTTGGCCCAGATCCGAAAGATTTTATCTGTGAAAAATTCTTTAAACACATCACAGTGGATAACTGATGGCTCCAAATTCTGGTTCAGGGGAGGGGAGGCAGATACTAGTCCCCTCACAACCCTGAACAGCTCCGCCGGACGCAAGTTCACAGAGGCCATACGGGTAGAAAAGAACCGCCTCTTTGCCGCACGCATTGCCTGAGCATAGATCTTTAGATGTGCTCTATGTTACAGTCTGTCAGATTCGAGTTGTGTCTTCCTCCACTTGCGCTCCAGTTGCCTACCTTGCCACTTCAGCCACTGTAGGTCTTCCGTATACCTAGGGGCCAAATTTGAAGCAGGTCAGAGGGGACGCTTGGGAGTAGTCATGTCTACTGCCCTGGTGAGGAAGTTGTTCCAATTCTCAACCAGGGCATCAACAGGATCATCAGCAAAGCCAACATTAAATCCCTTCAAGGCTTCTTGAAATCTTGAAATCTTAGTGGATCCAATAACCTCTTCTGGCGGACCATTCTAATGAGCCCCTCGACCCTGCGGAGGTGGGAAGTGGTTGTAAGTCCAAACGTAACCAGATGGTGGTCCATCCATGACAATGGGAAAATCACAGGAATCCCCACCCACGGAACACCACCCTGATCAGAGTAAAATACCAGATAGACCAATGGTCTGACTCAGTATATGGCAGTTCACTATGTTCCTATGTTCCAAATCAAGTGTGTGACCTGCAATATGCGCCGGTCCAGAGACCACTTGGGATAGGCCCATAGTTGTCATGGCCACTATGAACTCCTGAGCTACCCTGGACAGATTGGACCCGAAGTGAACATTGCAGTCCCCCAGCACCAAGAGTCTGGGAGACTCCAACGCAAGTTCTGCGATCAAGTCCATGAGCTCAGTAAGGGATTCTGCTGGGCAGCGGCAGATGTTGACCTGAGGCTGCAGCCCCACAGGGGAAGCAAAAGCAGGCAGGCAACAGCAGAAGGAACCCCAGCACCCACCTGGTCTCTCACTCCAGGCAGCACTGGGTGAGAGATAGATGGGATCTCCCTTTCCCCCTCTGCTGGGCTTCTACCCCCACCTGAAACCCTGGGGAGTCACTACCCATCACTGTAGAACAGGGATTCTCAACGTTGGGTCCTCAGATGTTATTGGACTTCAACTCCCATAATCTCCAGTCCCAGTGGCCTTTGGTTGGGGATTATGGAAGCTGAAGTTCAATATCATCTGAGGACCCAACGTTGAGAATCCCTGCTGCAGAAAATATTGAGCTTGATGGTCTGACTTAGCTATAAGGTAGCTTCATAAGTATACATTCTGCCTGTCATAAGATATAGCAGGCATTATACATGTTCTGTACTGTGCAAAAATACAAAGATATTTCCCCAAAATATTTGATTGGGGACACATTTTTAATATAGCTCCAGTGCTGAATACAAAAACCTTATTTTCTTCTGTGCTTGCAGTGTGTATTATCCTTCTGTGATCTACATTGAAATTTGCTATCACACATGCAATTATTTAAATGTCAAGATCAAGTACTTCAGTTGGATTCTTTCTTAAACTATCTGATCATGTAATTTGTTATTTTCATCCAATTGCTTATTAGGAGGAAACATGGAAATTTACTTGTTTTGCCATCTGAATTATTTACATCCTATAAATAATATGCATGTGTACAAACAATTAAGAACTACAAATATAACAAAAAGCATCCATTGAGGCTTGTGAGTATAATCCGTTCTATATGTATTTTTAGTCCTTCAATTGTTGTTCTTAAACTGATGGTTTAAGAATTTTTTACTGTTGATTGCTCCAAAAGGGTACAAATTTCTCCAAAAATACAAATTGTGCCTAATTTTATGTGCAATATCTGCACATGCTGACATTTAAATAATAAAATAATACCTTTATTTATTGCCCCCACTCAATAATAATTGTTCTCTGGGAGGCTCACACAGTACAACAATAGAATATAACATTAAATCAAAACAAAAAAGCTACAATAAAATACAAATTACAACATATTTTTAAAAACATCTTTAAAATATTTTTTTTAATGTCTGGGTGAACAACAAGGTCTTCACCTGGCATCTAAAATAACATAGTGATGGTGCCAGGTGAGCCTCACTGGGGAGGCTGTTCCAAAATATTCAGTTTTGAAGACCAGTGCACATGCGCTGCAGCCTTCAAATGGCCCCTGTAAGCAGGCAGAGGGCTGGGAAGGCCTGTTAATTGGCTGAACTGGCCTGAAAAGGACCAGGGGGAGGCCAGCAGGGGAACCTTCTGAAACTGCCCAACCCGCCCCCTGCGGCCATGGCAGCACCCCCCAGAGCCCAGCATTATGACCTAGACCCAGCAGTGAGTAAATTAATTAATTAATTAATTAATTTTATTTATTTATTTACAATTAGAACCTCCAAGCCAGCCTGTCATGTTTGGTTCAAAGTTGAACTGAACTGGGCCTTGTTTGGCTTGAGGGTGAGCCTTCGAACAGGCCCAGTTTGATGGTGAACTGGTTCAAACTCCAACCAGTTCACCCATCCCTAATAAATACCCCTCTGTACACACCACCAAATTCTGAGACTTAGTGTCCCTTACAGCTCCATAGAAAAACTAAATACTCCAGGGTGTGGTATCATATTTTTATCATCTGCCAACTTATTCAGAAGTATTTCACCACCTGAAAATGAAATATACAAAACTGCTTTCTGCTTACTATCATTGGTGACTTCACATAATCACTGCCATGTTGGTAAGCCAGGAACCACAAGTTCCTGGCGAGTGCATGCTCTTGGCAGGCACATTGTGTGAAACGGCAAATTACCTGTCCCTCTGCTGCATTGCTGAGATTCTCTTGACTTCTGCCTGACTTCTGCCATAAGATTTGAAGCTGGGCAGACAAAATTGGGAGAATCTTGGTAACCCATGAGAACCACTGGTTGCTGGCTTCACACGACATGCCCACTAGAAGTGTGTACTAGCTGGGAACCTCCCATTTCTGGCTTATTGATTTGGTGACAATCACGTAATGTGGTCTCATTTTCATAAGAAATGAAAATTGAGTATAAGGCTCTTGTTCCAAGAGTTGTAAATATTAACCATGATGAGTGGAAAATAGTGCTCTCAAGCAATTAATACATTAGTATTAATTATTATTAATCTGTGCCCTTAACTCATAGCTGAGCTGATTACATTTGGCCCCAACAGATGAACAAACTAATACTGTGACCTCACCCACACGTATTTGGGAGTAAACTCTGACCCGGATCTAAATCTTATTTATTCCAAATTTGCTATCCTATGCTCACTTTTCTGTAAGTAATTCTCATTGAACACAGTGAGATCTGTATTTGAGTAAACACACATAGGGTTGTGATGCATAAATTGTAGCTCTAGTGTAAACGTTCATGTAAATATTTGTTCAGTTCTAACATGTGTTTTCTGTCCCCAGAAGTGACATCAGATAAGAAATCAGGAAACTAATTGCACGGGGGGCTGGGGGGGTGTTATTAGCAGGATTTAAAATATTGGCTTTTTATTGTTGTTCTTGTTCTTGTTCTTGTTATTTATTATTAATTTGAGTTAGATTGTTTCTTTAGTGGTTCTCCTGTCGAAGCTCAGTACAATGTATGGTACACAATCAGGAAAAATTGATGGGCTAAGGGAGAGTGTGAGGTCTTCCCAAATTAAGGCCACAGTTGAAACCTTTACATGCCCTAAGAAAACTGATGATGTGCTGAATATGCAGGGTGTCAGGATATCCCCTTGGTAGATTACAAAGTAAATTGTTCAGCTCTTTGATTGGATGCTTTCCAAATACAGAGAATGGTCTGAAGTGAGCTCACTGGCAGTGATAGATGAAAGCACTTTGAGATAGGAAAACTACACAAGGTACAGCTCAGAGGTTTTCAGACAATTAGCAGGTTCAAGAGATTATTGAAATGAGACTGACATTGGCAAATGACACCTCTGTGTTGCCAGCTTTCTCTCTGCGGTTAATCCCCTTCTCTGTTTGGGGTAGAGAGATGCTTGATGATGTCCCTGATACATTATTCATCATATTTTGCTACTATTAACTGCCAAGCAGGTTCTTACTGAAGTAGGAAAGAAGCCATGCTCCTGCCCTTTGGTGGGCACAAATTTGTGCCATAAGAACAATAAGAACAACCCTGCTGGATCAAACCCAATGCCTATCTAGCCCAGCATCCTGTTTCACACCATGACCAACCAGATGCCTCTGGGAAGCCCACAGGTAGTCATGTGCACGGACCGGTTCGGAGGCCATTCTAAAGGCCTCCAGACCGGTCCGGACACGGGGTGGTTTTGGTTTGGAAGGGTAGGGTGGGGGGTTCCAAGTAAGTACGGGGGGGCTTTACTTACCCCTCCATTGAATGGTACCGTATTTCTTTGAGCAAGCGGGCGGCATACTTCCCTGCTGCCCACTTCATTCCCCCTCTCAGCGCGGCTCCCTCCTGGCTTTTAATTGAAAAGTTCTCTGAATTCTGAATCGGGGCGGCAGGGTATCTCCCAGTCCCTGCGGCCCTCTCCAATGCCCCCACTCGGCTGGCGGCCGCCCCCTGAGACCCCAAGACCCCTGCCGCCCCTTCCCTTCCCAATACTGCAAGGGGTCGGCAGGAGAACTCCCCTGCCATCCCCGTCCGCTTCGCCGGTTGGGCTGCAAATGGCTTCTAGGAAACCTTTTGCGCACGTGCGCAAAAGGCTTCCTAGAAGCCATTTGCAGCCCAGCCGGCGAAGCGAGCGGACGGCAGGGAGTTCTCCTGCCGCCCGTTCTCTAAAGTTTCAGAAGCTTCAGAAGCAGAGAACTTTTCAGTTAAAAGCCAGGAGGGAGCCGCGCCGAGAGGGGGAATGAAGTGGGCGGCAGGGAAGTATGCTGCCCGCTTGCTCAAAGAAATACGGTAGCATTCAATGGAGGGGTAAGTAAAGCCCCCCCGTACTTTCTTGGAACCCCCCAGCCCAGTGCCGGACCGCAGCTCCGCGGTTCCATGCACACTCATACCCACAGGCAAGAGGTGAGGGCATGCCTTCTTTCCTGCTGTTGCTCCTTTGCAACTGGTATTTGGAGGCATCTTGAAGGCTGGTTGTGGCCTATAGCCAGCAGACTAGTAGCCACTGATAGACCTGTCCTCCATGACTTTGTCTAAGCCCCTTTTAAAGACATCCCAGATAGTGGTCATCACCACATCCCATTGCAGAGAATTCCATAGATTAATTATGTGCTGAGTGAAAAAGTACTTCCTTTTGTTGGTGCTAAATTTCCTGGTTTTCAGTTTCATAAGATGACCCTGGTTCCAGTGTTGTGAGAGAGGGAGATAATTTTCTCTCTCTCCTCCATGCATAATTTTATACACCTTGATCATGTCTCCCCTTAGTTGCCTCTTTTCCAAACTAAAAAGCCCTAGATGCTGTAGCCTTGACTCATAAGGAAGGTGCTCCTGGCCCCTGATCATCTTGGTTGCCCTCTTCTGCACCTTTTCCAGTCTTACAATGTCATTCTTAAGATACTGTGACCAGATCTGTACGCAGTACTCCAAATGTGGCTGCACCATAATTTGTATAAGGGCATTATAATAGTAGCATTTTTATTTTCAGTCTCCTTCCCAAGGATCTCTAGCATGGAATTTGCCTTTTCCACAGCTGTCACACATTGAGTCGACACTTTCAACTAGCTGTCCACCATGACCCCAAGATGTCTCTCCTAGGGCTGGGGAAACCCACATTCCATCTCCATTCAGCCATCAATCTCACTGGGTGACCTTGGTCAGTCACTATCTCAAGCTAACCTAACTCACAGGATTGTTATGAAGTGAAATAGTGGGGGAGAACCACATACACCAACCACCCAGAGCTTCTTTGAAGGAAGTGTGGGATAAAAATTCAATACATAAGTATATAAAAGAAGAGGGGAAAGGGGCATATCTCAATAGCAGAGCATGTGCTTTGCAGGCAAAAGATCCCAGATTCAATTCTTGGTATCTCTAGGTAGGCTTGGGACCTGCAGAGCTTCTGCCAGTCAGTGTAGAGGGTTAGAGAGACCAAGGGTCTGACTCAGTATAAGATGGCTTCAGGTCTTTCTGCTTCCAGTCCACTGGTGAAATACAAGCTTTGCATTCAGAAGGGCACTGCTTTCCCTGCTTGGATGGACTAGTTTCTGATGTTGGCAGTTCCAATACAGGTTAGCAGTGGCTCAGCCCTCCCCCTTCATTCCTACAAGAAAGCTTCAAAGAAATGACCTTCTCACCCACCGCCCACCCAGCCACCGGGTGGCATCACTTTGCAAGTGCAGTGGTGCAGTTGTCACTCCCATGGTGCTGGCTGAAATACATGCCACCCTACATACAGGCCTATGCAATGATGACCAAACTGAACACAATGGCACAACAGTTAGGGCAGGACAGTGAGGGGCTACAGGTAGATCCCAGATCCCTGTTTGCAGCCATAAGGTTCTGTGGCATCAGCACTCTACTGTCTAAAAGCCCCAGCACCAAGGGAAGGGTGAAATCCAGGAGAAAGAAGCCACCGTTCAAGATGGAAAGGAAGAGAGATTGCAACTAGAGGGGCTCTATCAGTCTGGAGTGAAAAACAGGTCAGACAGTGAGGGAAGACACTATTCCTTCAATCATCAGGGAAGTTTGCTTGGGCACAGGAGCTCCTGAGTTAAGGATTATTGAATTTTAGTGGTGGTGGTGGGGACCTCCTGGGCTTATCAGAGCAAGGTTCTCTTTTGAAGTGAAACACAATCCCACATAGGTCTGCTAGTATATCCCATCATCTGCTTTCGCCCAAAGCTGCTGTAGGAACAAAAGACAAGAGGGTTCCTTTCTTTGCTATGATGTGACAGTTATCTATCCTAGTTGAAGAAAAAAGATGAGCTAGCCACAAGCTTCTCCAGGCAGACTGGAAGGCCAGTCCTTTTAACCCAGTGACAGAGCCTTTGAAGAATGCCGGCCAGGAGCCAGTACCAATTCAAGACAATTTGCATTTATTTCTTTTAGTTATATCCCACCTTCCTCCAAGAAGCTCAGGGTGGCATACATGATCCTTTCCACCTCCATTTTATCTTCAAAACAACCCTGTAAGGCGGGCTGGGCTGAGCGAAAGTGTCTGGTATATGTTTACCCACTAATTTAGTTTAGTTTGGATTATTACAGTTGTAGAGCCGCACAAAAGAAAAACAGTTTCCCAATGGGTTTTGTGGCTTGGTGGGATTTGAATCTCGGTCATCTTGCTCCTAGTCTGAAACTTTGAGCACTGCATGACAATAGCTCTTGACAAAAGTATTTGTCAAATTTGTACCATCTATGTTTTTCAGTTGCCTCCATTAACAAACTATTGAGATGTTTTAATGGACTTGTCTCCAGTAAACAGAAAGCAGCGATGCTAGGGGCATGGTGTATAGTTTTCATATAGTATTTCTGTTAAAGTTAGGTTTTCTGTGCCTCCGCTTGCTGCATTAAATTTTGATGCTTATCTTCTGCTGAAAATTGTGTTGCAGTGCCAGTTCTGAACTTTCCTGAACACCATTATCACTGAAAAATTTCTCCCGGTTGTATGAATCTGGGGAACAGATAATCACAGGGCAGTGATATTTCCCCTTTACCAAACATAGTATGGTGGCATTTATTGCCCTTGCAAAAGAAAGGTTTACAAGTACTTTAGTCATGTATAGATGGGCTCTTGGACTTCTGATTTTAGTTAGAGCACTTGTTCTGCCACACAGGTCTTCCTATTGTTTTATAAAATTGAGGATACACATATCATGTGTGCATCACTAAGTAGAGATGTGCAGAACTGGTTCGATAGTGAACTGTGAACCATTGCGAACCGGGGCGGTTTGAGGAGTTCGATCGTGAACTGCTTTGAACCACTTGGAGCTGCTTTGTTGAACTGACCAGCCCAGCCAATTGGTTTGACCAAACCTGTTCAAGTACCCACGGTTTGGACTGAATTTTGATCGAATTCAGACTGAGCCATGCCAACCATTCCATGCACTTTCTGCACACTGGTTTACAGACTGGTAGTTCGGTTTGAATTTGGTTTGAACAAAACTGTCGCTGATGGTTCTGTGCATATCCCTATATCCAACTAAAACATGAACAAATGAACAGAGTTCAACATGCAGCCAGGGGCAGTTTCATATATATAAACAGAGTTAGCCCCAATAGGTAGATAATTTTTCTAAAAAAATTAAATAAAGGCAGCTCCTAAATCTTTTCACAGCTCCTTGTAAATGTATGAAGCAATTCAGACAAGAATATTTGTAAGTGTATGAAGTGTGACTTTGAGGAAGTTCTCAAGATCCACCAAAAGCAGGCTAAGGGAGCCTAACCTGCTTTTGGTGGATCGTGTGCTGCCACAGGAGACGCACAGTTCCCGCAGCAAACCCTCTTAATTTCCCCTCCCCTTAGACAAGGTTAGCGGAGCGAGCGCTCTGCTAACCCCGTCTATTTGATCGTGGCAACACACAAGAAGACCCCCCGTGCTGTGACAACACATGAGAAGACCCCCGCCAGGAGGCTGAAACAAGCCTCCTGGCCCTGGGGGTCTCTCCAGGATGCCCCCCGTGCTTGTGCAGGGCATCCTGAAACTTCCAAGGGCCACGTGGCCCCCAATGCCTGCAGCCCCCACCAGCTCCGTGACAGAGCCAGAAGTCATGTGGGCAGCTGATGCGGCCACCCAGGGCTGCTTCCCTGATCATTTGTGGGGAGATTGGGCTAAGCCACTTTCCCCACAAACCCCCTAGAGATGAGTGTCACTGATCGTGAGACTCGCCTCTTTGTCTCATGGTTCTTCTAGATGCTGGTGTTATAGGCCTGCATACTATATCTGAGGTTAAGGGATGACATCAGGATTCCCAGTGTTTTGTGGAAAATAAAAGTTGTGATGATGATGATGATGATGAAAAACAAACAAACTTGCTCATAGTACAATGTATTGAACATAAAGTATTGGGTATATTGTGAGAGTTTTGTTATGCAGTTGTTACTTTGCCTCTTCAACACTACCTAATTACCTTTACCTCAATAATTATTTCTCACTTCATAAAATAGTGATTCCTTTTATGTTTTCATTTGCTGCCAGGCGCTGGAAGCCGGAACTGTGCTGCTGCTGCATGGGCTGCCCAGAGCACCGGGGTTTCGAGGGGCCACCAGTGGTAAGGTGCCATTTTGCCATCCCTTCTGACTGCCTTGAAGTCTTTTAAAGGCAGGATTCCCCTTTGCTTGTAATGCTAAATCCTCACCAGATTCTCCTTTGGAAGCATAGACTCTCAAACCATCAAATCGGCGCCAAGCAGTCCATAAGAGACCAGGCCTGGTTTGGTTCAAACTCGGACTGGCCACCTTTTTTTGAGGCCAGTCTGGTTCAAGTTTGAACCAGTCAAACCAAGTTGGTTTGAATCAACCCCAGTTCGACTCAAACCAGTGCTGCACACCCCTATTGAGAACTGTTAACAACCAAATGAGCATGGGAGAACATTAGATTAAGCAATATGTTAAACATCCCCTATTGGCCTCACTTTAATGGAAGTAATTTGCTGGTGGCAGGTGGTAGTTGGAGAGCAATGTGTAAATGACAAGTGGATGGGTATGCTTATTTACTAATGGAATATGTTTCTGAGTATGGCTGGAAACTGACCTATTGCTCGGAATATTACGGGTACTTCTGTGTGTAGATTTCACAAAGAATAGCTTCAGGCAATAGCATTCCAAAGCTGCGACCAGACAAAGAGCAGATGGCATGGTACTGCCTCTACTGAACCACTTCAGACTGCTGGTTCTTTCCCATGATCAACAATAGCTCTTCAACACTCGGGGGGGGGGAACCCCTATTTTCTTGTCTTCAGCCCAAGCAATGAAACATTCAGTATATATGGAGTTGCTCAGGGCCAATTTTCAAGCACAAACAAATAAAATATCTATTTATAATTAGAACAAAAAGGATGTAGTCCTTCGTGCACTTCAAGTAGCTACTTAGGAAACAGTAGAATGTTTTTCATTCAGTGTTTTATAGGCCCTTTTGATATCTTCAGCTGTCATTTTTCAGGCCCTTGTGGTATCTTCAGATGTCTTATCCATGCACTTCCTGATCTCGGGTAGATTCTACCTACTCTTAGCAGATTCTACCTACTCTTAGCTCAAGAATCTGGACAATGAAATCTCTGTTGCTGAAATTTAGAAGATAAACATTTAAATTAATAACACCACATTTTGATTTATTTTGGTTACTGACAGCTCCCCAAGTTTCATTAAACCATCTCATGACAGTTGAATCAAAGCCAGACAGCATTAGATGTTTGCCTTTGGCTATGGCAGTGCTTGAAAATACTTCACATAACAAGTTACAGTATCAAAACTACAGATGGACATGAAACTAAATGGTGGTAAGAAAAATGCTAGTAAATAATAATAAAAAAATCCATACCTTTATGTATTCCTTAGCACAGAGAAGGAATGCAAATTCAGGGAGATATTTTGAGATGGCTCTCAACACTGACTTTGATTTGATTCGCTGTGATCAGGTCAGCTCAGCCACCAAATACCATGGGTCATCTAACACTCTGGTGAGCCAGTTGAGCATGTGATGAGCCTCATTAGGACCCAGCAGAAGCTTCTCATTGACTAGAGATGTGCACAGAACTGGTCTGTGCACTCCTGGGGAGAGGGGGTTTGCTTTAAATGAAAGGGAAGGTGATGCTTACTTGTCAGCCGCCGCTCCACTGCTCCCCCCCCCCCAGCACTCTCCAGAAAAACGGGTGTGCTGGGCTGCATCGTTCCTGTTTGCAGCCCGAGCAGCGTTGCCACACCTCTGGCCAACTGACATGAGTGGCCAACTCACCTCACCAAACAGTTGCAGTGTTTGTTTAGCCTACATCTGAGATCTGGACAAGGGAGAGCATTCAGACCAGAGTTTATATATATATATATATATATATATATATATATATATATATATATATACACACACACACACACACACACACACACACACACACACACACATTTATATCCCGCTCTTCCTCCAAGGAGCCCAGAGCAGTGTACTACATACTTGAGTTTCTCTTTCACAACAACCCTGTGAAGTAGGTTAGGCTGAGAGAGAAGTGACTGGCCCAGAGTCACCCAGCAAGTATCATGAGGCTGAATGGGGATTTGAACTAGGGTCTCCCCGGTCCTAGTCCGGCACTCTAACCACTACACCACGCTGGCTCACATGTGAGTACTGGTCCTCAATGTGATTTCCTGACCATGAAGCAAGAAAAAAAAGGAGGGGAACACCTCAGGAAATGGCCATGAGGTAATGTGCCATGAGAAACAGAGGGAGATGCCCTTCCAACTCTGAAAGTAAATAGAACCCTTCTGTAACCTGATGTATAAGACTGCAGTATTTGAGCAGCTATCCACGTTCTGTTACTTTGTTACTCTGCAATACCCATCATTAGTAGCAACTAGTGGCAAGGCAAAGGGATGTGTACGGAACCGGTTGGCCCGGTTCAGTTCGAGTCCGGACCGGACTTGAACCTGACCAGACCAGTTCAGCCCGGCACCCCCTCAAACCACCCCTGGGTCCGGTCCAGTCCAGGGGTGGATGGGTTTGCAATTTTTTTTTACCTTTACCGCTTTGGGGAAGTTCCCCAAGGAGGCAGGGGTGTGTGTCTGTGGAGGTTCCCCTTCCCACCGCCAGCCTCCGTTATCAGTTCGTCGGCCAGTCGGGCCTCCATAGATCAGCGCGGTGGCCATTTTGGATGTCACAGTGCATGCACAGATAGCCTCAGCAAGGCCCTGGGTCATGCCCGGTTGGCCCAGTTCGGTTCGAGTCCGGACCGAACTTGGACCTGACTGGACCAGTTCAGCCTGGCACCCCCTTGAACCGCCCCTGGGTCCAGTCCGGTCCGGGGGGGCGGGGTGGTTTGCAATTTTTTTAAAAAAAATTTTTTTTAACCTTTACCCCTTTGGGGAAGGTCCCCAAGGCAGCAGGGGTGTGTGTCTGTGGAGGTTCTCCTTCCCACCGCCAGCCTCCATTATCAGTCCATTGGCCAGTTTGGGCCTCCGTAGATCGGTGCAGTGGCCATTTTGGATGCCACAGTGCATGCACAGATAGCCTCAGCGAGGCCGTGGGTCATGCCTGGTGTCACCGAGGTCATTTGTGCATGCGTGGCAGCATCCAAATGGCCGCCGCGCCGATCTATGGGGGCCCAAACCAGCCAAAGAACCAGCCAAATGTTGGCTGGTAGGGGGAGGGGGAACCTCTGCAGACACCCCCCCTTCCACCTTGAGGACACTCCCCAAAGGGGTAAAGGTAAAATAATAATTTTTAAAAAAAAGAAATTGCAGAACACCCCCCCCCCCCGGATTCGGTCCGGGGCCAGACCATACAGGGGGTGGTTCGGTTCGATGCCAAGCTGTCAAACCGAATTGGCTTGACGTCGAACCCATTTGACATCAAGCCGGTTTGCACATCCCTAGCAAGGCTATAGAAAAATTGGATGGATGTACATAAGCTTTATGGGCTAAACTATAAGGGACAGGTAGCTTTCCTTAGTAATACCTAATAAAAGAAGACACACAATGTAACAACATTGCAATCAGAATTGCTCTATCCTCTGCAGAGCGCAACCAACAAATCAGTGTAAGGTAGGGAATCTCTGTGATGAGCTATCTTTATTTGCTAGGCATTATGTGGGAGGTGATGGCTCTTGGGAGCAGTCCTACATCCCTTGAAACATCTAGTTTGGCCCAAAGTTATAGTAGGAAGTCCAGGGTGGGCATATGGAGTTGCTTTGCTCTGTTGTCTTCCTTTTTAAAAGCTCAACTGTATGCTCTGCAAGGAAAGTTCTTCTCTTTTTCTTGTCACCCATTTATTCACCATGTACACTGTTTATACTATATAAACATAATATTAAACTGACATATTGGCGAACTGGCCCTAGTGAAGTATCTGTATACTAAAATGTATGACAGTCTACTTTCTAATTGGGTATATAGCTATTTATAAGGCAGGGCTGCTCAACTTTGGCCCTCTTGCAGATTTTGGCCTACAATGTCCATAATCCCTACCTATTGACTGCTGTGACTGGGGATTATAGGAGTTGTTGATGAAACTGCCTCGAGGGTGATTGGTTGGCACCCCCAGTTTGGGCGAATGTGGGGAATTTAGCTCAAAAGGGGAGACAGTTCCAAGCAGTCTTAATTTGTGCAAGCATATGAACTCAAGAAAATCAGCTTGAGAGAGAGGTTCTAATTAAATGAAAAAGGCGTTTGTTGAAAGAAAAATAATAAAAGCAACAAGACCAAATTATTAGGCAGTCCTAATGTAAAAGCAATACAAATATGTTTAAAAACAGACTATTGTAAGCCACATTTAGCTTGACGTTCCAAATTATATGTAAATCCTAGGCAAGAGAGTTACGTTAAGATAGGCGGGTAAGGCTTCAGCAATAAGATAAAAGGGTAGATTCAGCCCTGAAGGAGCCGGGAAAGAGGATATATCACCTGTCCTCATGAAGATCTGACTTGGGCAGCTGGAAGCTAGCGTCTGTCCAGGGAGGCAAAGTGGGGAGCAGGAGAGTTGAAAGAGTTAGTGGGGTTCCTCACGAGGAGTGTTCCAGCGTGAGGCCAGCTGGATAGATAAGCAGGGGGACCAATCTAAAATCAGGAACAATATGCTGAGCCTCGGCGTGAGGGCAGCCAGTTGGCCAGGCAGGTAATGGTTTCAGCTCAGGTGGCCCCAGTGGAGAGCAGAATACTTGTAGCCGTGGAGTCCCCAAAGTAATGCACAAGGGGAGCAAGGGGATGTCTTGCAGTTGGAGTCTCCAGTGTAAAGCACAAGGGAGTACACTGGGTCATGGAGTATGGGATACTTATATCCCAAAATGTGCCTCAGGGGCACCTTTCTGTTTGCTTTGCAGTCTAAAGCTGTTTGGGTGGATTTGGCCTGGAATGCTTTGTTACTGATCGTCCTTCCTGGGTGAGACAGTGTGTGAATTGCCTATTGTATGCAAGGCTGATTGTAATGAAAATCGAAGTGTGCAGGTGGATCAAAAGAGTGTTCTGTGCTGGGACTCCCAATAATTCTATCAAAAGTTTCAATGGGCACCCTCTTCAAAGTTATGTCACTGGCTCATCCCTATTGTGATGGAGGCTGCTACTGCACTTATTTTTATCTGCTTTCCCTCCCTAACCTAATTGCTTCACTAGCAACAGATGTTATCTTTCTTGCGGAAGTATGAGGGGAATTTTTAGAGTTCATTCAAAGTCCAAAATGACTTCAGATGCCAGACAACTCGCAATAGTTAGTTCTGGAGTCTGCTTAGCTGGGCCCCCCTCATAGAAAGAGGGAGTGTCAAATGGTAACCAGTCCACTGCCAACTAAGCGACTTGTTCCCATGGATCATATAAACTGGGAACTCACATAGCGGTGCAGCTCCTGAGCATAGCAAAAGTGCAATCTACAAGCCTGGAGATTCAGCTATAAACAGGGAGGCTTCTGGAAGCCAGACATCTGGTAACAGAGTTGTAGTCCAAAAACAGCTGGAGGGCCGGAGTTGAGCAGCCCTGCTATAAGGGGGGGGGGGAATCTATCACTTTCTTAGTTCCTTTGAAACAATATCTTGCTGCTCAGTCAAGGTCCTGATAAAAACAGTGAAACGAAAAGGAAAAAAAACCCTGTTGGCTGTTGCTTCCATTTCATTTTACTTTTCATGTACAGAAGGGAGTTCAGAACTATCAAGAGTCCCTGCTGGCATGCTGGAAGAATGCCAGCAGTGGGACAACTAATACTGGGATGTGCTCAGGAGCACTAATTCAGTTCTTTAGCATCTGACAACTTCAGCTGGACTCTTATCACCTTCAACAGAGGCAAAATTGAGCCTGGGAGATTCCCCATGTGAACCGTTCTCTTTTGCTATCATTCATACACAAAAGGCAATCGGCCCACCTGATGTACTCTTGAAATCTTCTGTATGGCACAGTTATGGTCCTCAGTCTCCTACTATTCTAGATTTCCTTATCATTGGAAACTTGGCTTGTTGCTTTCTTTTAATAAATAATTTCTTAATAATGTCCTATTTCTCTCCTCAGGCATGCTTCTGTCCCTGAAGAAATGATCCTTTCCTTGTTGTCCTGTACACATTTCGATGGAAAGAGTTCTGTTGATTTCACTGTAGAACTACTAGACCATATCTGACACAGGCATTAAAGCATTTTCCCCCAGTAACTGCGGTTCTGATTGTGTGCATATGTGGTCTTGTTTTTGCTGATTGAATGTGTGATTAGTAGTGAATTGTTATGGATTCAATTCAATGTGATGCTATTAGGTTATTTACACGGCTCAGGCCCATACCACAGAGGTTGCATTGCAGTCACTAATATCCACCACAGGCATCCCTCAAAATGATCTACATGTCATTTTCATACAGTAAAGGAACAAAGAGAGACATTTTTAGATGTTCCCTCCACTCTAGTTATGTAACTCCCAACTGGAGATGCAGAGGCGTAACTAGGGAAAACGGTGCCCGGGGCAAGCACTGAAATTGCGCCCCACCCCCCCGCCGCCCCCCAACATACATCTGACTGACACATGTTTCAGAAAACTTTTATTTTAAAAATTTAAAAAATTACCAAAATTACCAAAAATTTCAAAATGCACTACATACTTAGATTTTTCCTCACAACAACCCTGTGAA
The DNA here is from genome assembly GCF_027244095.1 of Hemicordylus capensis. Lineage (NCBI taxonomy): Eukaryota > Metazoa > Chordata > Lepidosauria > Squamata > Cordylidae > Hemicordylus > Hemicordylus capensis. The sequence continues at coordinate 111,067,116 of NC_069661.1, read as the reverse complement.
GTTGGCTTGTATCTCAAACATCAGAATTATGATGCAATGATGATACATACTACATTATACTTAGGTTTTTCCTCACAACAACCCTGTGAAGTTGACTTGTATCTCAAACATCGGAATTATGATGCAATGATGATTATTATGATTATGATGCCCCTCCCTCATGCCCTGGTTCTGTTCCTGACTTTCCCTTTTCTCCCCCTCCCTGAACCTTTTCAGTTAGAATGTGGTTAGATTATAGGGGAGGAAGGACTTGAATGAGCAAAAAGGGGAACTGGTTCGGGCATTCAGGAAGTTGTTCAGAAGAGGGAGTTGTTCAGGAAGTTTGCTCTAGTGCGTGTCCTCCTCTCGACGCATGTGCGACTGGTGGCGGGGCGGCGGGGCGCGCCGGGGAGTGAGAGTCAGAGACTTGGACTACGAAGACGCCGCGGCGCCCAGTGCTGGATGAGCAATGCCAATGGGGGGGCGCCGGGACCGGGGGAGGGGGACTGCTCTGAAAAAAAAAATCCCCAAAAAAATTAAAAAAAAATTTTCCGGCAAATCGGCGGGGGCACTTTTTGGCGCCCCCTGCCAAGTGGCGCCCGGGGCACATGCCCCCCCTGCCCCCCCATAGTTACACCTATGTGGAGATGAGTATCTTGTCTCATATTGGTTTAGACATGGTCCGATTTCTTTCTTTTTTAAATGGAAAATTGGATTGTGTTCAAACCATTTCAAACTTGGTAAATATCCTCCCCTTCTCTGCTCGTCCTCTTCATCAGCCTCCCAGTGCTCACAAATGCACTCTTTTTACCAGAGCACTAGTGGGAAAAGGGACTCCTTCCACCTATTTTTCTGGTGTGTAGAGTGCCAAGAGTAAAGTCTGTGGTAAGATGCTTTCTTTCTCCTTCTTTTCATCCCTCTTCTACTGATTGGGAAGAAAGAAACACAAAACTAGTAGGAGTTTAATAGGAGGCTAATAGCCCTTTGCAAGGGGTTACAACTGTCTCGAGCTCGTCCATCTGAGGCTTGGTCCAAGGTTACCATCGGAGAAGCCAGTAGCTCAGGGATCCTCCTGCGTCTGAAACAAAGCACAAGAGAAACAAATCACTATCGAGTATCAAATTTACCCTGTCTCCCCTACACCTAGGTAACTCACCAGATTCCAAGAGTCCAGAGCCCAAGGTCCACGACATCAACAAGGGAGGTCTCAAGGCGGGGTGAAGCAGGGGTGGGGTGAAGCAGCCCGATGTCAGGCTCCAGAACCAGGTCTCAAGTAGCCGGAGTCAGGGTCTCAAGGGTCCGAACAAGGAGTTGGGAAACCCAAACAGTCGAAGGCTGGTCTGCAACAAGCCCAAGTGACGCGTTGTTTTCCAGCAGCTTGGACATTGTCTGCTGGCTAATTTATGATGCTTGGCTAATTGCTCTCCTCCTCCAGCCCGCTGTTGGAGATTCAGCATTCATCTCATCTGTTAAAAAGATGCTGACTTCGCCTCACTGGCTGCAGCTGCTGCTGGAGTTTGGCATACCTTCGCTCTTGAGGGGTAACTGGTTGTTCCTCTTCCAGCTTTGGGTCTGACTTTTCACCCCCAATCTCTTCTGCTTCCAATGGCCCTTTGGAGCTAAAGCTTCATCTTGGCCTGTCTCAGCTGCCTCCTGCAACCCGACTGTCGAGCTCTCCCCTTCGGGTGCCTCCCCTGCTGAAGGGTTGTGAACGTCCCCCTCCGCTTCACTCTCCGTGGGTGAGGGCATGACAACCAAGTGATAGCATCTGTTACACAGACTACAACTTCCATTGGCTTCAATGACTTACTTTCTTCTCAATCAGCAAATGAGGAAGCAAGGGGATGAACAATGGAAGAAAAGACTCCTGACATGTGACTAAACTTCTCTTGGAAGCAGTTTTGGGAGCTCATCTTTCCTTTGAGGGAGTAATATCAATTTTTCAAAATTCCTTTATCCGTGTGAGCCTGGAGAACTTTGCTAACATCTCTACTCCAGCTCAATTAAGTTCCAACAAAGTCCAGCCTTAGACAAGGTAAGTTAAGAACATAGGAAGCTGCCATATACTGAGTCTATCTAGTTCAGTATTGTCTTCACAGACTGGCAGTGGCTTCTCCAAGGTTGCAGGCAGGAACCTCTCTCAATCCTATCTTGGAGAAGCCAGGGAGGGAATCTGAAACTTTCTGCTCTTCCCACAGTGGCTCCATCCCCTGAGGGGAATATCTTACAGTGCTCACACTTCTAGTCTCCCATTCATATGTAACAAGGGCAGACCCTACTTAGCTAATGTGCCTCACATACACACCTTTACTAGCTGCGCAACACAGGCAAGTCCTAGAAGACTAGTTCTACCTGTTCAGACTAGCCTTGGTTACTCAGGGATATGAATCACACAAAAGTGCAGAAGTTTCTTTGACATTTTAATTTTTTTTTCATGTTTTAGTGCTTTTGATAAGTTTTTGATATCCATTCCACACCTTTGGGGTGAGATAGACTATAAATCTAAGCAATTAAATAGTGAAACAAAGGTGTCTTAAATAGAAATAAACAACATTTGTATATGCACTAGAGATGTGCGAGCCAGCTTGACCCCTATCTATCTATCTATCTATCTATCTATCTATCTATCTATCTATCTATCTATCTATCTATCTGAAAATAAAAAGAATTAACATGATTACATTATCATCTCTTGAACATCCAACAGTTACATATGAGATATTACATATGACAATCCAAAGTTCCGCTTCCACCCTTTGCTAACCTTCTCCCTCACATCAGATATTACAAAGAGATATAAATAATGTGCTTATCAACTCTCAGTATTAAAAAAGCCAAATCTTGGGTGTGGATATTGACCCTGTGCTCAATTGCAATTTATAAAAGGTTCTCAGGTTAACGCAAATATTTCATCTGGGGCATTTTGCAAATAAGCAGTGAACCTAGCTATTGAGGCATAATCTCATAGCTTTAGTAGCCATTCATCCAAGGTCGGGGTTGCCTGTGATTGCCTGTTGGCAGCTTAGAGAATCGTGGCAGCAGTAATCATATATAAGGACAACTCCGTGTATTTAGTGGGTATAGAGGTTTTAGTCATATTTAACAAGAAAAGCTCAGGTGAATAGGGAAGGTTTATATTTAGAATTTGATGCATCTTAAAGTGAATTTTTTTTCAAAATTGTTGTGCTTTGCCACAAGTCTACCACATATGATAGAATGTCCTTGCATGATTCATGCATTTCCAACAGTCTCCCGAGTAATTACTGTCCATCTTACTAATGATTGTGGGAGTAATGTACCAACGAAAATACATTTTGTACCAATTTTCTCTTAGGGTGCTATTTGCTGCAAATTTAATATTCACATTCCATTGATGTTCCCATTGTTGAATATCAATTGTCCTGTTTAAATTTTGCATCCACTTAATCATACAGTCTTTAATCTGTTCTGTTTCTGAATCGTATTTCAGCAGCAACTTGTATATCAATCCCAATAAATGATCCACGTTTTTGGTTATTAATACTTCAAATTCTATTAAATCTCTGAGCTTACCACCTTGTCTTTGTACTTCTTTCTGCACTATAGAACTCATTTGTAAATACTGAAACCATGAAGGTTCCTCAGACCATTCCAAAGTAAGAGTTTGAATAGATTTAGGTTTTGTTTTTCCAGTAGTTAAACATATGCCTTCTCTCTCCAAGAAACAAACTTATTAGATTTTTCTTCTTTATGAAAAAAAAAAAATTAAGATACCAAAGGTGATAAATCCGGGCTAATCCTTTTCTTATACTTATCCAGATGCTTAACAGACTGTTTCTGATTGCGTGGGATTTTATGTCCTGGTCATTTCTTTTTATGTTAGTCCATAAAACTTGTGTAGTCCGTCCGAAAGATCTGATCCCTCCATGTCCATAATCGGAATGTATGGTTCTCTGATCCAATCCAAAATCCATGTCAAACAGCTGGCATGGTAGTATAGTTTCAAGTTAGAGACAGCCGGACTGGCCCTAATTTGGTTCGAGGTCCAGCTGAACCCTCCAGGCTGGTTTGGGCCCAATCCGAGGGTGCCATTGACATTAGATTTTGCTTTTTAAAAAGGTGGACTTACCACCACCTACTGCTGTGGCCACGGGGGCGGGGGGGGGGTTTCTGGTGGTTCCCCTCCCCCCACCAGCATCCCCCCAGTCTCCTATGGTTCAGTTGGTTTCAGGGCTGTTTTGGCCCGCTGTGAGCGTGCAACAGCCATTTTTTTAAGGCCGCTGCACATGTGTGTAGGCCATTTGTTTGGCCGGGATGCCCCCCATGACTGCAGCACCCCCTCTAGAGGCCACTGAAGTGCTCAGCAGCTTTAAGTCCTCCATTAAAAAAATAACTTTGATGGCACCCCCAAACCAGTTCAAATTTGAACTGAGCCAGGCCTCTTGTTAGGGGGTGCCAAAAGCAGTCCAGTTCAAGTCTGGTATGGACTCAAACTGAACTGGGAAAACTAGTTTTGTGCACATCCTTAGAGCACACAGCTTGAAAATATACATCTAGTCATAGCAGCAATATGTGCTTGGACGACACTGAATGTTTTCCTGCATATTTCTTTCACAGCTTACAGAGTGTTTTCACAGTCTGAAGTGTCTCCTAAAAAACATTTTGCTCACTTCTTTTACTCCCTCTTGAATGATGTTTTTTTGCCCAACTAGCTGTTATTTGCTACCAAAACTAGACGTTCTGGTAAGAACTAATCTGCCTACCTTCCTTTCAGTATAATTTTAATTGATAATTGTCATCTTCATAAGTTAGCACACTTGGACCTTAAATGTTCACACATCCACAATCTTGAGTTGTTGTGGATGACATCATCACGAACTGTGCCATCGAGTGTCCCTATGAGTCACTAAAAGTGTACCAAATTTGGTGCAAATCAGTTAGGTAGTTTACAAGTTCACCCACTTCTGCCTCAAATGTTCATGCATCCACCATCTTGAATTAGGGTGGATGACATCATCATGAACTACATTATTTGGTGTGCCTATGTGTCCCTGCAACTGTATCAAATTGGTCCAGGCATTGCAAAGTTCTCTCTCTTTTCCTTGGCTTTCCCAGATGGCAGGCTTAATCGCGAGATTATGTGACTAATCATTAGTCTCATAGAAGCCGCAGCCTGAAGCTGAAATAATAACAATTCTGGGGGGCATTGGCATGGGGCTGCTTTGATGCAGTGTCCCCTCCATTCCTTTCACATTTTTTCTGTGGACTGTTCATACCATTTGCTCCGGGGTCTTTCTCTGGCCAATGGCTTTCTAGAGTAGGAGGGGTGCTACACCTCCCTTTTTTCCTACCGCACATGCGTGGTGTGCACTTCTAAAAAAAATCACTTCAATGAATAAAAAACATTTTTCAGAATTATTGTTTTAAACATATTTTTAGGGGGTCTTCCGCGAAATCACCCAGCTGTTGGCCTCCCTCTACCCCTCCCCAACCTGCCCACCCTCCTGGCTGGAAAGCAGCTGAAGAGAAGTTGGGGAGAGCAAGCCAAGCCAGGTGGGCATGTGAGTAAAGATGCTTTAAAGAAGGTAGGAATTCAGATCCTTTTTTCTTTATTTTATTTTATTTTATTTTTTACAGGTGGTCTTGCTGAAGACAAGCTTTATTGATCACAGCATGCCGGGTGTCTCTCTTCCAAGAGCACACACTCAGGCTTTTGGCAAGAGTCTTTTATACTGTTTACATACAGTCTATAGGATTGAGTACAGAGGCCAAAGTTTCATGGTATACACCAATCCAGTACAAGCAGAATAAAGCTTAGCCATTAGTAGACAAAGTGAACCAATTACAAGGCAGAAACCAGCAATAATGTACCAATCAGCTTTAGCTATGCTTATGCCTAGTAAAGCAGGGCAAGCTGTGGTCAAAAGGTGTCTATCTCTACTCAGGAGGGACAGAGTATTGTTTCCAAGAAAAGGGGCTCTTGTAACAGCAGGTTGCAGAAACTTGTGACCTTCAGGTCTTATGTAGGTTACACCAGGGATCCTCAACGTTGGGCCCCCAGATGTTAGTGGATTTCAACTCCCATAATTCCAAGCCCCAGTGGCCTTTGGTTGGGGATTATGGGATTTGAAGTCCAATAACATCTGGGGGCCCAACGTTGAGGATCCCTGGGTTACACAACTAGGTGAAAAGGGACAGTGGAATTTTCCTTCATCAATATGTAATGCCATCCAAATAGGGATCATATAATCAGCACGATGATGTCATGCATCCAACCAGATTTGATTATGTTATCACAAAGCCACTTCATAGTGAGGGCAATGCTTTCTGCATTCACTTTCAGTGGGTAAACACATTTGCCCCTTTTAATAGTATCTTCTGGAAAATTGCTGAGAGGGAAAGCTGTTGGCAACACAAGAAAGCTTCAGCAAAAAGTACTCCACTTTTCCAGCTCGGTTCTAGTTTGTGCTTATTGCAGCTGCATATTCAGACTTTGAAGAAACCCTTTCTGCATTAGCACATGCACACACACAAAAGCCCTAAAGTGGTCCCAAGGATCTGCCTATATCTACAGCCATAAGAAATATATTTAGCTATTAGACCAAATGCATGCACAGTTGCCAGTCTAAATTAAAGCTCAGCTGAAACACTTCTTCCAGCTTTGCCACCCTTTTCACATGCTACAAAGCTGAAGATGGCATGTTGACAATTGAGGGAGGATGAAAGGAGATGATGTATGCAACAAATTGCTGGTGGTGCTCCTGGAAGTCCCTGTGGCTGATGAAAGGAGTCCCATTATTTCTCAGCAAGCCCTAAAGTAGCATCCTCATGAAGGCAGTCAAAATAAGGGCAGTACTTCCTGCCCTCACTCTAGGACTGGCCTACACAACTTCAGCCCTCTAGCTGCTTGTGAACTACAACTCCCATCATCCCCAGCCACAGTGGACAATAGTCAGAGATAATGTGAACTGTAGTACAATATTTGTAGTACAATAATTGGAACTGTAGTATAATATTTGCCAGGGGGCTGAAGTTACGTGCAACCTTGTTCTAGGGCCTGCTTGGGGAAAACATTGGAGCTGCTTAACATCAAAGAATCCCGAGAACACCACTGCCACTGCCAAGACCATGAAATGCACAGCGGTGAAAAACATGAACCAGGGACAGTTTCACAGTTTTGACCCCACCTCGAACCATGCCATTTCAAGCCAAAAACCCTGCTCTGAATGGATTAAAGATCTCCATAGGCTGGGAAAGGCTTTCTAGAGGCTTTCTCATAACCAGCGACAGTCTAGGCCAGGGTTTCTTCACCTTGGGCCCCCAGATGTTGTTGGACTACAACTCCCAGAATCCCCAGCCACAAAGGCCATGTCTGGGAATTCTTGGAGTTGTAGTCCAACAACATCTTGGGGGCCAAGGTAAAGAAACCCTGGTCTAGGCCTTAGATTGAAAGACATGTCCAGTCAAGGCCTGGCTGGGACTGTGTGGAGGCAGCTGGATCCAAAGCCAGATTTGGAATGTTCAGCAAGGGAGGATTGCTGTGGTGATCAATTGTTGGGGCTGCAGGCTTGAGCTAGCACTGAAGTAGGGGACTGGGCTTGAACTGAAGCAGGAGGCTTGAGCTGCAGGCAGAGCATGGGCTTGAGGAAGAGCCTGAAGGCAGAGCATACACTGTCAAGTAAGTCTGACCAATCCAGAAGCTTCATATTTTCTGCCAAGCACAAGAGCTGATGGGGCAAATACCTATTCACTTTCTGTGCTTAACAGGACCGACTTGTCTCAGCGCCTGACCTGCTATGAGCTTCACCTCCAGGTTGATCTAGTCTGAGCCACTGGGCACAGCCATGTTCTGCCTCCTTATCTACGGGATTACCCTGTTCCCAGCAGGTGCCACTAGGCTCCACCCCCTGATCTGCCAGCACCAACCTTGTGCTGCAGAGTGTGTTCTGTCTGCGTGGTATACAGAGCAAAAGCCAGTGAAAGGGTTTTAAGATCACTTTACTTGTGAGTCAAGAGCAAGCAGAGATCAGGACAAAACTTGCAGGCTCATATACAAAGGAACAGGAACAAACAGGAACAGGAAGGACAATAGAAACTCCTAGCTAGCCCAACCAATACAGAGGAAACTATAGTGCCCCCTCTGGTTTCATAGTAGATTACATTATTTATTTGTTTGCTTGTTTGTTTAGCGCATTTTTATACCGCCCCAACCCAGGGTCTCAGGGCAGTTCACAACAAACAAAAACAAAACATTAAAATCAATTAAATACTAAAACCAGTTTAAAACAAATAAATAAACAATCCAAAATTTAAAAATTTAAAAAGCTAAAATGCTAAAAGGCCAGGGTAAAAAGATGAGTCTTTAGACTCTTTTTAAAAGCCGCTAGAGATGGGGAGACTCTTATTCCCACAGGAAGCGCATTCCAAAGTCTTGGGGCGACAACAGAGAAGGCCCATTCCTGGGTGGCCACCAGATGAAATGAAGGTAGCCACAGACGAGCCTCCCCTGATGTACGCAGTGGACGATGGGGATCATGCAGAAGAAGACGCTCTCTTAAGTTCTGTGGGCCTAAGCTGTTTAGGGCTTTATAGGTTATAACCAGCACTTTGTATTTTGTCCGGAAACTTATTGGCAGCCAGTGCAACTCCTGTAATATAGGAGTAATATGGTATCTTCGAGATGACCCAGAGACCAATCTGGCTGCCACATTTTGTACTAATTGTAGTTTCCGGACTACGTACAAAGGCAGCCCCACATAGTGCGCATTGCAGTAATCAAGTCTGGAGGTTACAAGCAAGTGTACTACTGTTTTGAGATCATGAACCTCAAGAAACGGACGTAGCTGGCATATCAACCGAAGCTGATAGAAAGTGCTTCTGGCCACTGCCTCAACCTGGGGAACTAGGGAAAGGTGTGGATCCAGAAGCACTCCCAGACTGCCTACCGGTTCTTCTGAGGAAGCGTGATCCCATCTAGAACAGGTAGATCAATATCACTTCCCAAGTGACGACCCCACACAATAAGTACCTCCATCTTGTCTGAATTCAGTCTCAGTTTGTTATCCCTCATCCAGCCCATTACTGCTTCCAAGTAGGCATTCAGGGAGGATATGCCTTCTCCTGATGATGTTGACATGGAGAAATAGATGTGGGTGTCATCAGCATACTGATAACACCCAGCACCAAATCTCTGGATGATCTCTCCCAGCAGTTTCATGTAGATATTAAAAAGCATTGGAGACAGTATGCAGCCCTTTGGGACCCCATATAAAACCTCAGATTTTGAAGAGCAACAGTCTCCAAGCGACACCATCTGGAATCTGCCAGAAAGGTAGGAGCGGAACCACTGCAAAGCACTGCCTCCCACCCCCAACTCCCTCAGACGTTCCAGAAGGATACTATGGTCGATAGTATTGAAAGCTGCTGAGAGATCCAAAAGGACCAACAGAGTCACACTTCCTCTGTCAAGTCCCAATTGGCCAACCAAGGCAGTCTCCACCCCATAGCCCATCCGAAAACCAGTTTGAAATGGGTCTAGAGATAGTCATTTTCCTCCAAGACCGCCTGGATTACATGCAAACTATACAGCAAGCTAGGTACAGGTGTTGCATGTACTAATACTTTTATCTCCCTAACACCTCCCTAAAGGTCTGAGCCTTAGAGGATTTGGCAGCCCTTGTGCCTGAAGACAGTTCTGAGGCATAAGAGTGCACAGTCCCTGTTTAGGGACTAAGTTCACAAAGCTAAGTCCCCACCTTCAGTCTGATTCGAGCCCTGTGGACCTTGACATAAGGTTTCTTTTCCTTTTACCTTGTTTTTTTTCTTCCTCTACCTGCACCTGACTTGAGTCCTAAGTGGAGGACGGCATCTTACAGCCTGGGAATCTAATGTGCAATCGAGCCTCTCATCTGCCATGTACAAGCAAATCATTCTGTCTCTCCCTCTGCACTCTGTTTTCCCAGCCAGCACAATTAGTATAATTATCTCTGTTCACACCTCAGTTGACAGCACAGACACTTCTAGTTTAATGGGCTGAGACAGAGATGAACTCAGAAAACAGTTCAAGTTATTGTTCTTGGTTTCTAACTGTTCTGTATATTTTACTCACCACTACCACAGAGCAAAAAAAGGGGGAGCGGAGGGGATAAAAATATAACATAACTTCTGCCTCATCCCATTGCTATTTCTTTACTTGACTAGTCATAGAAATGGAATTAGATGGGGAGAATGGAATAGAATATTGTCTATTCCATATGTGGAGTATATGCACTTCAGTCCTCTCCCTTCACATCAACCTCACCCTAGATGGCCTGGTTTGAAAGAATTCCAAAAACAAGGGGAGGAGATGAAGAGATAACAGTAGTTTTATGTATTTGGAGCCCAGCTAGATATAACCACAGTAGACCTGTGTGCAGAATCTAGTCTCCTGCCAAATCCATTTTTCTCCCACTGGGGTTCTGAGACTAGAAGTAACCTCTGTTGAGAGAAAAAACTCAACATAGTTGCAGAGATGTGGCTTGGACTGAGGAAGCACAGGTCCCCCCAGCTTCTGCACTTGAAATTGCTCTCATATTTTATAATAGGCAGGATCTGGGTTTGATCAGCTGATCATGGCAAATTGGGCCCGTAGACTCAGAGTAACAAGAAGGAGACAAAATGAACCTGAGCCGAAAAACTGGTTCAGAGAGGCTTTTCAGCATACTGGAACTGAACCCAAACTTAAAATCTGTTGATTGCCTTGAACCCAAACTGAAACCAAACTCTTTCACAAAGGGCCAGCCCTGGGGCAGGGCCAAGTATACAGCACTGGGCAAGGAGTGGCTTCAGTGCCCCCCTCAATGATTAATTTATCAGTGTTGTCAAATTGAGTGCCAGCGTGGTATAGTGGTTAGAGTGCTGGACTAGGACCAGGGAAACCCGAGTTCAATTCTCCATTCAGTCTTGAAACTAGCTGGGTGACTCTGGGCCAGTCACTTCTCTCTCAGCCTAACCTACTTCACAGGGTTTTTGTGAAAGAGAAGCTTAAGTATGTAGTACACCGCTCTGGGCTTCTTGGAGGAAGAGAGGGATATAAACGTAATAATTATAATAATTATAATAAATTGTATGGTTTATACAAGCTCAGCTCAGCACGCTCTTTGGACAGGCACTCTAAGTGACAGCCCAGCTCACCCATCCCTAAAGCCAGACCTGGTTCGATAATCTGTTGTGCCGGAGATTTCTTTGAGAGGTAGTAAAGATTCCTCTCTCCTCCAGCTATATTTGGAGATATATATTTCCCTGTGAACCATCTGAAAAGAAGAAGAGGAAGACCAGGAAAGAGTGGTAGGCAGGGCCTAGGCCTGGCATCCCTTCTGGTGTCTCAAGTACTACTCAAGTACTTAACGCTTGCCCACCCACAGATAGTTGTCCAGGAGCAAAGCCTCAGTGTCGAGGATAAGGACATAGGAACATAGGAAGCTGCCATATACTGAGTCAGACAATAGGTCCATCTAGCTCAGTATTGTCTACACAGACTGGCAGCGGCTTCTCCAAGGTTGCAGGCAGGAATCTCTCTCAGCCCTATCTCCTATCTTGGAGATGCCAGGGAAGGAATTTGGAACCTTCTGCTCTTCCCAGAGCAGCTCCATCCCCTAAGGGGAATATTTTACAATGCTGACACATCAAATCTCCCATTCATATGCAACCACGGAGGACCCTGCTTAGCTGAAGGGACAAGTCATGCTTGCTACCACAAGACCAGCTCTCCTCTCCCATGGATGGTTGAACACAGACTGGAAGATTTGTTATCAACAGAGGGAGTTAGCAGCCTCCTTTCTGCAACTGTACAGCACCTGCCATATAATGGCCAGAACTGATGCTGCACAGGTGACCTGAAGACCCTATACAGGCCTGGCTGACCCCATATCATAGTTGCTCCACACTTGAGTCTGAGCAACAGCACAAACACCTCACCTGTATAAACTGGTATTTGACTACTCACCTATTCTTGATCATGTCTTCTCTTTGCCCCATCAGATTCTTGACTCTCAGATCCAGCACTTGGTGCCAGCCTCTCTTCTTGATCACATCTGCTGCTCTGATCCCTTTGACTCTCATCTTTCTGCTCTGCACTTGGACCCTGCATCCTACACTGAAGTCAGTTCTGAAACTCAGCTCTGAAACCTGGAATCTGTGAGATGTGGAGGACTGAACCGGAGATCTTCAAGCCAGCTGGTTCTCTACTACTAAGCTATAGCCAGTGCCCACACATCAGTTCTCTGGGCCTAGTATAAATGCTAGAACATTCCCCCTCAATGAAAAGTGTTGTCCATTTGGGGCGAGGAGGACCAGGGGGTTCATGCTCTTTCATTTTCTGCAGTCCAGGAACTGCAGAAAAGACGTGGGGTGGGGAAAAGATTAACAGCCTGATATTTACAGGTATACTCAGAAACATAGCTAACTGAATTCAATATGATGTATTCCCACCCAAGTAAGTATTCATAGGGTGACATCTGAATTCATATACAGGCCAGCTTTTGCAATACTTGTGCACACTTAAAATCATTTGCAAGCACCAGTGCCAGAAATATATGGCTGAATCAGAGATACGTGTTTGCAACTGCATTATTCAGAAATACAAAAACAATTTGAATTGCATGAGACTAGTATGGGATTTAGGGTTTTTTTGTTTTTCAAAAAGGCTGAATCAAAAGTATGTAACAGATAATAGAAACAATGGGAGGCGGCACAAATGTTTTGAAGAATGTGTGTTTATAAACAAGTTGTTTTTCAAATTTAGTGTATCTTTTGCTGCATGAAATTTATTTTGACCTTTAACAGACAGTGGCGCTGATGATTCTTGCTTTCTGCATCTCTTCTGCTGACAGGAAAAAAAAACACCACGTATAAATGCAAAAGGAGCTGCTCAGATTTGTTTTAGATTTGACATCATATGCTGCATAACTCAAGGGTATAAATTTTGATTACCTGGCAAGAATGGATGAATTTTTTAAAAAGGGAAGAGACACTCAAACAAAAGTTATTTCAACTTAATTGAGTTCTGGAATACTTTCAGATATGCGACATATTGTGAGGGCCCATGCTGTCCACTTGCGCAGTCTTCCTTGGGCTTTGCAATAGCTTCTTCACCACTAACAATGAATACTAATGCAGGAGCTGTGAAGCTATCTTTGTCATAAAGAGGCCAGCCATGGATGTATCAGATCAACCTGCTCAAGTGGGATCTGAGGGGAGTGGGTGGGGGAAAGAGATAAGCAGCAGCCTTGGGAAGCTGCAAAAACATGATTTATTTATTTTACATTTATATCTTGCCCTTTCTCCGGGGAGCCCAGAGCAGTGTGCATGGTTATGTTTATCCTCTGAACAACCCTGAGAGTTAGGTTAGGCTGAGAGAGCAGTGACTGGCCCGGAGTCACTGAAGTCATTCACACAATCAAAAACTGTATTCTACTCGAGTTTGGGAGCTGTGTGTGCTCCCAGTTTTCAGTTGCGTGGAAGAAAGGTAGGGGGAAAACCTGGGTAGAAGTTGTTGTGTAGAAGTAAGGCAGGAAGAAAAGCTAGCCAGCTTGTCCTCCTACCTTGCTTCCACACAATCACTTCTGCCCAGGTTTTCCTCTTACCTTGTTTCCACACAACCGAAAATTAGGAGCATACACAGCTCCCAAACCCGGGTAGAACACACTTTTCAATTGTGTGAATGATCTCACTGAGTGAGTTTCATGATGAAAGAGGGATTTGAACTCGAATCACCCTGGTCCTAATCCAACACTCTAACCACTGTGTTATAAATGTGTATCCACATTTATATGCCAGCTTGCTCTCTCTTTTTTCAAACTTTACATATTTGTAAAGAGGAAAATATTCTTGTAGCATTAAAGATTTAAACATTACAACCTTCTATTATGGACTGGAGATAGATTCTTCAATCTTGGAATTTTCTTTCTTGTTCTTTTCCGTTTCTAAGTCAGTGTGTGTTCTGCAAATAAAGATGCACAAGAGTTTGGATATGACACATGGGAGCTTCTACAGTAATTACAAAGCCTTAGCTGTCCTGGGATTTCCTGCTACTCAAGGAAGTCCTTCACTTAGTCTCACAAAACCGCTCGGGAGAGTCCTCCACGGGTTTGCATTGGGTGTCACCACAATGCAGATGACACCCAGCTTTGTATATCTGTACCATCCCTTATAATCCTCCTTGCCTGTTATTGCACTATGACTACTCATAGCAGAGGTTTCCCTGTGGTCTCTGGATCTCTTTCTGTGACCATCTTTTACTATGTTCACAAGGCAAGAAAAGGTATTTCTGTTTCGCTGGATCTATACCATTGGTTAGATGAATAAACTGCGCACGGTATTTTTGATGATTCTGCAGCAGTTGCATGTGACATTTTAGCTATGCTTGGTTGTATTATTTTCATTATATTGGTTTGCATGATGGTTTAAACCTTGTAATGAACTGGCTTTAGCAACCTTTAGAAAACTGTGTGAGAAATCTTAATAAAAAGGAACAGCAAATAAGACAAAAAAGGAGAGTGTCCAGTGTTGAGAGTGTGTGAGCAGGGAAGGGCAACAGCAGTCCTTTCTCCCACGTGGAAAGTTGTGCAACTTCCTCCTTTTACAGTATGCTGGGTTTGAACCAAGAGGTGGAGGCATATTCAGCTACAAGCAAGTTCCATGCAGAAGGAAGGAAGGAAGGAAATGGGTGGAATCTTGGGAAGTTCATGGGAGGCTGGTCTCATAGGGCACCTGAACCATTATTGGTCCTTATGTATCTGTGAGCACTCACTCAATCAATCATCTTTGTTATGGTCCAAGACCAGCTTAAGATAGGAACAGCAAAGCATGATGCAGTAACAAATTTTAAGGAGTACTTACATTAGGATAGGACATAGGAGTACATACATTAGGAGAGATTATAAAGCAATGGAACCATATTACATTCAAATTATTAAATTAACATTACTATAAACTATAATTACTGTAAAATGATTGCTATAATATTACTAATCATGACTAGTAGTTATAAACTATAATTACTAGAAAATGCTACTAGAATTGTGAGGAAGACTGTAAAGCTACTACTACAGCTCAGGTAAAATATCAGGGAGAGAACAGAGGCAAAAGTATAAGCATAATGTCAACACGTTTATATTCAAAGTTATATGCATCTGTCTATGAGAGGATAAAAGGATATGATATTTAAATTATAAGATGGAGTGGCTAAAATATGTAGGATAGGATAACTAGCTGAGAGCGAAACAGGCAACTAAAATAGGAAAGGAAGGAAAGATTGTGCTGTCAAGTCAATGTCAACTCTGGCAACCACAGAGCCATGTGGTTTTCTTGGAAGAATATAGGAGTGGTTTACCATTGACTTCTCCCCTGCAATATGAGACAATGCCTTTCAGCACCTTCCTATATAGCTGCTGCCTGATATAGGAATTTCCCATATTCTGGGAAACACACCAGCGGGGATTCAAACCAACAGCCTCCTGCTCTCTAGGTAGGTTGCTTCCCTGCTATTCCATTATTTGGCCTAAGTAAAATAGACAGTAGTTAAAATCAATACAAGACTGATACATGATTATGGACTGGCAGTCAGGGCCTGGAGGATCTTGCATGCTGCCGCGCAGAATTTAGCAGTGTTATACGTGAAGGCCCAATCTTTAATCAATCAATCAATCAATCATCTTTATTACAGTCCAAGACCAGCATAAGATAGCATGATGCAGTATCAAATTATGAGGAGTACATACATTAGGATAGGACAGATTGTGAAGCAATAAAACCATATTCATTCATTCATTCATTCATTCATTCATTCATTCATTCGATTTCTATCCTGCCCTTCCAAAAATGGCTGAGGGCAGGTTACACAGAGAAATAATAAATAAACATTACATTAAAATTACTACATTAGCATTACTATAATCTATAATTACTATTAAATGATTACTATAAAATTACTCATAATTACTAGGAGTTGTTATAAACTATAATTACTTCAAAATTATAGAGTATAATCACTATACTCTAGAACTGAGAGGAGGACTGTAAAGTTACTACTACAACTCGGATTAAATAGAGTAAAATATAGTTAAAATATATAGCAAAGTATTACTAAATATAGTAAAATATATTAAAACTAGTGGGCCCAGGCGCAGAGCATCTGCGCCTCTAGCTGGACACAGCCGTTCCCCGCCGTCTTGGGGACTGGGGGCAGAGCCAGCCGTGCCACCACCGCCGGCTCCCTCTGCCTCACCCCCCCCACCATGCCACCGCCTCCTCCTCCCTCCACACACCCCGAGAGTGCTGTTGCAGGCGGGCGGCCGGGCCGAGAGTGCTGCCGCAGCCTGGCCCGCCGCCTTGCCTCCGCAGCCGCCCAGCCAGGCAATTCTCCTGGGTGCGCCAGGACCAATCAGGCGCCCCCGCAGCCCAGCCAATCAGCTGGGCTGCCGGGACGCATTTTTCCTGGGCACACCCAGGAGAAATAGATAGATAGATAGATAGATAGATAGATAGATAGATAGATAGATAGATAGGGAGATAGAGGGAAAAGTATGAGTATAAGGTCACTACGTTTATATTCAAAGTTATATGCATTTGTCTATGAGAGGATAAAACATAAGATATTTCAACTATAGGATGGGGTGGCTAGAATATGTAGGACAGGATAGCTAGCTGAGAGTGAAGCAAGCAAGTAAAATATACAGTGGCTATAATCAATACAAGACTTTTACATGGTAATGGACTGGCAGTCAGGGCATGGTGGATCTTATATGCTGCTGCACAGAACCTGGCAGTGTTATACGTGAAGGCCCAATCTTCATCCAAAAGCAGCATCCCGGTGTAAACTTGACTAGAGTGGCCAGGGTACTTGAGGAGCAATGGAAGTATAAGCTTGTCACAATTGTCTTTGTAAAAGGGGCAAGAGGGGAGTACATTCTCTGTGGTTTATACTTCCCCAATGTCACAGGGGCTAAGGCTTTCCATGATTGGTAGCTTTCTGTATTTGCCTTCTAGCACTGCAGAGGGAAGGGCATGGCAATGGGCAACGGAGAAAGCCCTTCTGTGGCTTGGGATTTCCAGCTGTGAATCTAAGTCTTTCTAAGTCTGTGAATCTAAGTCTTAGACAGTGAATCTAAGTCTTTCTGAGGACAGGAAGCCTGGTGCCCCACCAAGGTCAGCCTGGTGCTTGGTGTCCAATATCCTCTGTTTGATGGCCATTTTCACCTTGACACAGCCCATAGCAAGTAGAAGGGGCGGGGAGAAGCCCAGTATCACCACTTTATTCCAGACTGCCAGTTTCCAGGAGGATGGGAAATTGTCCTGTAGGGTCAGAGGGGCCAGGCCCCAAGGGCTGAAGGCTAGTTTGAGCAGTGGCTGAGAATGGTCATCCACACCCTGGCTTCAACTTTTATCATACTAGAATCCAAGCATAGAGTAGCATTGGAGACAGAGCAAAGCACTTGTAGAGCCGCTCTTATGAATTTTGACTGGACCTTAAAGTTCACAACAAAAGGGAGCAAGTTCCTGGTAACAGCGATATAATCGATGGTGCTTGTTTTGGAGCCGGATAGATATGTAAATTCCCCTGAATGATTGCTCACAAGTAAGCCATTTAAAATTAGTAGATTAAGTTTGGCAGTTGTTTGAGCTAGACAGAGACCCGCATAATTTGATCTCAGATCCTTTGAGGAGCAGATAAGGGGTAGGAGCTCGGTCTCCAGGCATGGGATGGGGAACTGATGTTGAGAGGACGACTGTCAAGCCCCATCCTAGCAATGAAGTCAACCCCCCACCCCACATCACCACCAGCACTTCAGGGTTGGCCAGAAGAAGGTCATTTATGTAATGCTCAAGCTCAGCCCAAACAGAGCAGATTTCAAATTTCCATTGCTGTGGTGGTAGGTATACATTGATTATTAATAGCAATCAAGGATCAAAGTGGATTAACATTGCCAGAGGATAGTGTTTGAGTGAGGTGAGAAGTGTCAATGTTACCCGCAGGGAGGTGGAGACTAATATTGCCAGTCCTCCTTTGAGCCTTCCATGTCCCATCCCAGGAACTGCCCCCACTGAGAATGAATGATATCCATTTAGCGTAATGTTACCTGCTGTCCAGGTTTCTTGGGCCAGAACTATGTCGAATTGAGAAAGAAAGCTGTTAGAATCTATAATGCTGTGAAAGAAAGCTGTTAGAATCTATAATGCTGTGAAAGAAAGCTGTTAGAATATCCTGCCAATTTCCAGGAGGTGACCTTGGTCCTATACTGGTCAGGGGGGTGCCATAAGTTTGAGGCGGAAATAGGAAATAGAATTTAGGAGCTCATCAGCAGGCCTGCTCGGTGGCTGCAGCTCTTGCTGAGATAGAGAGGATGAAGAAGCACCTGTTAGCACCTGATCTGGTGTCCCGAGGGACACTGGTGCGACACTCAGGGGATCCGATGCTTCCTTCAAAGGCACCGCCTGTCTTAGCTCCAGTTCTGAGGGTTCGGCAGTGGATTCATGGGCGCACACTGGCTTAGAGCAGTTGCCTAATGCACTCAGAATGCTGTCAGGCTTGGAATGGGTATCACGTTTCAGGGTGTGCCAGAGCAGTAAGCCTGCAAGGTGGTGGGTGCTTCCCCTAGTTCTTGTCTCTAGGTGGGGCTGTCATCACTATGCTCTGAGGGAAGTTGCTGAATGATGTGGTGGGTTGGCAGGTTCCCTCTGCATAGGCAGACTGTCTGGGGCAATCAGTGCAATGATGTTGTCGAAGTGGGGGCCACTGGCAAATGGCAGCCTTGGGACAGGTGCCGGCCGGCATTGCAAGAAGAGCCCAGTCTCCTTCAGGGCATGGTACATGAGATGGGGCTGGAGCAGCAAAAACTCATCAGGGGTGGCCTGCTTTCACTGTATCTCACTGGAGTGTGCAGGAATCAGTACATATGTGCCCTCGCTGGGAGTAGGAACGTCTACATCTGGGGGGTGGGGGCTGACAGAGAGAGACCCATCCCAGGTGCAGGATGGTGTGGGCACTCAGTGGGGGGTAGTGGAGCCAGGGAGCTCAGCTTCAGAATCTGTAGTCTGAAAATCTTCAAAGTGCACTGACAATTTCCTTTTAGGCTTTCTGGGGGGGTGGGGGGGTGGTTTGCAGCCATCTGTACTCAGTGAATTTTCATATCACTCTTGAAGTCAGAGCTCTTGGAGCTGGGAACAGAGTCCTCCAGATGGGCCAATAAATCAGTCAGAGGCTTTTTCTTAGTTTAACCTGAGCCAGCTTTCTTTGTAATGCTGTTAGGTCCTTGTGAATTGCTTTTAAATTGGGTTTTTCTGTGAATGGGTTAGCTTGTGGAGAGTTGAAGTGGTTGGGAGCTTTGTCAGGGGGGTGGGATTTATTGTTGTTAATTAGTGTCCCAGTGATAAGCATTCTGACCTCTGGCTCCAAAAAACAACTAAGGGCTTTTAGACAGTAAACCCTTAGGAATGTGTTAGGCATAGAAGTTAGGAAGGGATGGCTGCTGTTCTGAAGGTTAGGAAGAGGCGTTTACAGCCAGCTCTGCTCGGAAGAAAGTGAAAGTCTCTCAGCTCTATGCTATAACGTTGACCCTTTAGAATCTCTGATAGTGAGGCCAGTATGGTTTTCTCATTTGACCAAATTCAGGAGTCCCTTCCAGACAGCTCAATGAGAATCTGGTGTTGTCGCAGTATTCTACAGAAGTTTTGAATGTTTTGAATGCTGACCCCATCCAGTCAACATGGCGATCTTTGAGCGCTCATGGGGTTTGGAGTTACAGTCTATGTGAGAGCATTGCCTTTGTGTAAGTTGTTCAAAGTCAAGCCAGAGTTTATCTATTTTAGCAGAAATTTCATTTAATTTTGCAATTATAGTGACCATGGCCTCTGCAGACTACAGACATGCATCTCCTAAATACTGGGTGAGGAGATCGTGGGGAAGGTGTGTGGCATGTCTGGGAGATTTATGGGCCTCATTACTCAGTCCAGGGAGATGGCTCTAGCCAGGCCATTTGGATGATGTGGGTGAAGTTAGCTTTACCTGCGGCTCCCCTGCGGCACAGTCCTTATTGTGGGGGTGGGGAGGACTTTTTGGTTCATCGGTGGATAAGGCTGTAAATCTGTTCTTAAGAAGTGGAGTTTCATCAGAAGAGTTACTCACGGTTTCCCTTTGCCTTGCTGGTGGCAAGAATAAATTGAGCTATAGCTGTTGCTCTTTTCTCCTCTTCCCTGACTGAAGCAGGGTGCCTTTTTCATTACCAGGGCTTTCTCTGTTTTCCCTGCTTCATTGCCCCCCCCTTCAATGGCATGATAGGGTTAGGGGAAAAGGTGCCCTGTAAGGGGCTGTGTTCAGAGTGCAGAGCCTCAGCAAAGTGCTGCTAACCGGTTGCCCTCTTGGCACCTCCAGTGAGCACTCAGAATTCAGTTAAATAGCCTCTGGGGACCTGGAAATCACCCAAGCAGAAGGGTCTGTGATGGTAAGGCTGGGCCCTGGAATGATTGCAAGAAAGCAAACACTGGTGTCTATGCTTGTTTGTTTTAACATAAGAACAACCCTGCAGGATCAGGCCCAAGGAGGCCTATCTAGTTCAACATCCTGTTTCTCACAGTGGCCCACCAGATGCCACTGGAAGCCTACAGGCAGGAGTTGAGGGCATGCACAGTGACTGTTGCTGGTGTCTATCTTATGTTTCTTTTTAGATTGTGAGCCCTTTGGGGACATGATTTAAATCACTTCACAGAAAGACTCATAAGAACAGCCCTGCTGGATCAGGCCCAAGGCCCATCTAGTCCAGGATCCTGTTTCACACAGTGGCCCACCAGATGCCACTGGAAGCCACAGGCAGGAGTTGAGGGCATGCCCTCTCTCCTGCTGTTACTCCCCTGCAAGTGTTACAGAGGCAGCAGGGTCATCAAAGGGGACTTTATAAGTTTTATGAAAGGCGGTATAGAAATCGAGCTCTAAATAAATGCTATAAAATAAATAATTCACTATTTATTGAAAATAATACTCCCTAGGACTGACACTAGGACTGTACAAAGCCCCCACTCCACACAAATGGTATTTATCTTATTAAAACTGCCTTTCTTCCTTTCAGAATTCCTCAGATGTTTTGCACAAACAGGGACCTCCAAACACATCTCAATTTCCACTTGGATTATCAACTTAGGGATGTGCAAACAGGAATCTCCAAATTGGCCTCAGATTTTGCTTTTGGTGAAATATGGTAGCAACGTGAGCAGATACGTAAGTTTAAAAAAATCTCAATGAAATTCAGCAACACTTTAAAGTACAGTAAATATCAATTTCTATACAAAGGCTTGTTTTCTGAGTCTTTAGTGAATGTAGCATGGAAGATAACAAGACCTTAAAAAACCTTATTTCTTGACTTCTCTCTCTCTCTGACAATAATTTATTGTAGCCAATGGAGTCATAGATTTAGACATTCAAAATAACACATAGCTATGAAGATTGCTATGGCTCTTGAAAGCATTTGTCATTCATGGCGGATAGTAATGCAAAGGAAGAAAGATTGCTGTAACTTTGCATCCAATTTTTATTTTTATTCACTCTGTGACTAAAAATAAATTCATGGCTTCTTTATAAAATAAGCAGGTTAGGCTAGAGTTTTGTAACTTTGCAAGTGTATGTGTATATATGCAAAATGAAAACTATGACTATTTATGCCAGAAAATGCCATTTGCAAAAGCGCCCTGGAACGAATGGCAAAACAACATGGAATGAAAAGGAGAACATGTTGAAGATTCAGGGCAAGATGAAATGTCGACATCAACAGGAATGCTTTGCAGCATCTTTGTGTACTCTCATAGATAAAATTCACAGAGGATAGGTCTAGCAATGCATATCACAGCTGTGAGATCTGTAGTATCCAAGGTTGTGGTATGCAAGTTGTGGTATGCAAGAACAAAGCAGTGGACTGGAATCAGAAAAATTAATAGTTTAATGAAATAGATATTATGCACAGTGAGGCTACTGCAGACTGCTTTTCAGTGCTCTTGCTGCTGGCTGTTTATTAGCCCCACCTCTACTCCAGGACTGGAATACAAGTAACTAAAACCCCATTCAAAAGCTGGCCTGGATCAAGGAATAGATTAACCAAAAATACCACAATATCTAAATGGAGCTTTCATAGTCAGTGGCACAGAGGATCATAGGAAGCTACCTTATCCCTAATCAGACAATAGGACCTTGTACCCAGACCCCGACCCCCCCCAAGGAGACGTGGAGACATTGCTATGGAATGGTCAATTCTTTATTGAGGGTTAGGTTACAGATGCATCAGCTGGGATTGGTGAGTCCCTTTGCAGTGCGGTGCCTAGCAGGCCGGCCACACTGTGGCCGCCCCTACCTAAAAGACCGTGGCGATAGCACTTTGGCTCCACGCTGCTCCTCCACTCTGTCGCGGAGGGGCCCTTCTTCGCTGACCTAAGGTCAGGTTTTAACTATCAGAACGACACCCCACTGACGCTGCACAGCCATACGGAGAGGATGTCGCCTGCGGAGAAGCAAGGGTCAAGCAGCATCCCTGATCTGCCAAGCCTCAAAGGATCAGCTCCCCCTCCTTGATTTACGTCCTACCTAAGGTGCCACACCCATTTAATTAGCTGTTCCCCACCACACTGTACCTGCCGGCCACTGAGAGATCTGCCCTAGTTAATTCACTAGCTAGCTACCCGAAAACCCCGTTATAGTCTGAGGCAGGCGAAAAAAGGTGCACTCCAAGAGCCAATCAGTTGAGCACCCAAAAAATTCCTGCCCGGCCCCAACTGGCGACCAGCCAACGCCCAGTCTATATCTGAGGGATGGGAGGGAGGTACTGAGTGAGGGATGGGAGTGAGGCGGACTGAGCCGGCGCAGGCGCACTGCTGGCTTGCAACTTCCGGCCCTGCCCAAGGAAGTGGTCGGGGCCAATCAGAAGCAGCTCCCAGCCCTGCATGCTCTTGGGGTAAAGGGGGCTGGGACAAACCGGCCGCGCCACGAAGAGGGTGGCGAGCAGCTTCCATCTAGCTCAGTATGATCTATGCTGACTGACAGAGGCTCTCCAAGATTTCAGGCAAGAGTCTTTCCAAGCCCTACCTGGAGGTGCCAGGGACGAAACCTTGGACCTTCTACATGCAAAGCATATGCTCTTCCACTGAGCTATTGCCCCATCAAGCAGTATAACTCTGAGGATCAAGTGCTGTTACAAAAATAAAATGGATAGTCATTACCTCATGTACTGTTTGTGGATTCCCAGAGGCATCTAATTGGCCAGGTTTGGAAAATGAATGCTGGACTAGATGCTGTTGGGGACCATCTCATAGATGTAACTGCTTTGCACATCCTAATTCCAGTGCATTTATTATTAGTGCCACTGTACATTGCACAGTGCCATAAGACTTCATTGATTTTCAGAAGTCAGCCACATGAAACAGAAGTACAGCTTCCATGTTCAGCATCAATAAACGTATTACTAGATATTGTGGGCTAACAAACAGGGATTCAAAACACCATCATGTACTGTGTCATCTGGATGGCTGTCACAACGTATAGTTGACCAGTGATAAGTTTACTTGGTGACTTTGGACCAGTCACACTCACCTAACAGGTCAGCACCCTGCTTTCAGCTCTTTGGAATAAGGGTGAAGAAGAAAAAAGTGAAATCATCTTTATCAGCATACCTGATTGGCTCAGCAGTGTTTATATCTGGCTGGACCAGCCAGAGCAAGAGGATGATCTTCATTTGAGTGTCTCATGCTGGCTGTTGTTGATAGGCAGAATTTTGAACTAGATGGGTCACAGTACAGACCAACATGGCAATTAAGCTCTAGACAGTGATACTGGCATACTGTCATATTGACAATTTGCATATTTAGCTCCTGTGCTAAAATATGGAGTATGATACCTTTTAATTATAAAAAGGTGAACTTAAAAGGAGTGCTACTGTTACCATCATTGGTACTTCATAGAGGGGTGTGTGTGTGTGTGTGTGTGTGTGTGTGTGTTTAAACTTCGCAGCTACTGATCAATGATGTAAAATCCATGAAAATTATTTTTCAGACAAAAATCATATTTCATTACTCTGTCAAAGAAGGACTTTTCTTTCAGTGCTGAGGGGAAAAAACTGAAGTTGACATTCTCACAGTAATCTTAGCACTCCCACACACTGCTGCACACCTGGAATATATCGAATGTCTCATTACAATTCAAACCAAATGGTATATTTTCAGTACCTAGGACACTGTGCCATGCCCTCAGGATTGCACACATGACTGGCTTCAAGGAGAGTTGCATAAATGCATTTCAGATGGTGGTGAGAATGTTAACTGTTTGTGTGTATTTACTTCATGATATATGGGAAAAAATTAGAGTTCATTCTCAGTTAATTGTACGTTTGTACTTGATGTATATGTTGCACTTGATATATACAGAATGTAACCCTTGTTGTTCATGAATAAATACCACTGATATCAACACAAATTAATGGGAGTAAGTATGTGGGGCAGCAAATTTTACTGAAGGGTGAAAAATAGATTTCACCAAAACCACCATTAGGGCACAAACCCAATGGAACCTTGACACAGACAGCAATCCTACACACACTTATAAGGGAGTAAACCTCATTTAACATAGTGAGATTTACTTCTAAGAAAACACACATAGGATTACGATGACAATTAAGGTAACTTAAATTGGTTTAACAGTCAAGCAACCCTGGGAGCGTGTGTGCGCACACACACGCACACACGCAAGAACACTAGAGATCTCAAATCACCAGAGACTTTCTATCATAGGCTGTGGAGTGTGGACCACTGGAAACATAGCAGGGGGTGGGACTGCATAAAACATGCAGTTAAAGTGTTTTCAGTCTTGTAATAACACTCACTTCATGAACCTAAGGTTTTGTTGTTTTTCTCATTGCTGAATTGTATTTCTTTTGGACTCCAGGTTGGAAGGGGAGGAATTATGAAATACATTCACTTCACTAACCAATCATGTTTTTGTTTGTTTGTTTGTTTGTTTTGCTACCCTCCTCTCACACTGGTGCAAGGAATGGTATCAGGCATTAGAAATTGTGGAAGTGTGTTGACAATAGTGATGGCCGAGCACTCCCTCTCCTCAGTTTTGAAAATTGATGGAAGCAATCAGATTTCTTCCTCCTAAAATTGGGAAAATATCAGCTAATTTCAAGGCTTGGGAAACTATCTTCCCTTCTCACATTGTAGCAGACCCACAGGCTGATTACCAGTTTCATCTCCTACTGCTGTTTACTGGCAGGAAGTTGTGTTTAGTGGGGGGAGCCTTCCTGCTGCATCTTTTTACACTATAGGAATGATGTCACTGCTACTCTTGCTCACCCTGGCAACTTAAATACAGGCCAAGTGAGTGGCCAAGTGGTGGGATGGAGTTGTTTAAGAGTGGGGACCAGTGAGAGGCTGGAAGGTGATGCCAGAGATGCACCCAGGGAATTTTGGACCTAAAGGCCTCCCCCCACCCCGCCCACACCACCACTGCGGGATAAGTTGTAATGCACTATTTTTCCAACAGAACATACGCAGGGGAAGCTGGAAACTTTTCGGGGGATATTTCTAGAAGAAATTATGCACATACCACATTTTGCATGGGCAGTCCTGCCACTTAAAATAGATGAATGCACTCGATTTTTTTTAAAAAAACAAAAAAACACCAGAACATGCTCAGGGAAAGCTGGAAACCTTTTTTTGTTTGTTTGTTTGTTTGTTTAAGAAGAAATTCTGAATAAGATGCTTCCCACTTACCTGAACAGTTTGCATGGAGACAATCTTGTGTCATCACTGCTGCCCGTGCTGTGGAGCCTCTGAGCAGGACATCTGGGAGACAGACCTTCAGAGATTCAGTGACTCACTCAGTGGCTGCTGTGCTGTGGCCACCTGCCTGCCTCTGTCTTGCCTCCTGGCTAGTGCTCCCTCACAGAGTCTCTGCACTTGCAGAGCCACCAGCACACACCCTCTGTTTCCCCTTGCATGCTTCCTCTGCCTGCCTCATACAACATGGCCTAATTCGCTTCCTCGTGCCTGTGCAGTGCATTGCTAGCACATGTCACATGCCCATGACACTGATGATTCACACTGCACAGGTATGGGGAAGTGACTCGGGTGGTTCACCTGCTCCACGCTGTTCACCAGGCCCAGCCCAGGCCCACTGCTTTAGCCGCACTATGCATGAGAGGAGATCAGCAGGCCAGTGGACTGTGAGGGGGCCGCAGCCATCCTCAGCATCACATACTCGGTTGCCTGGCACAGGCCAGCAGGATAGCATACCCAGCCCCCAGCAGGACATTTTGGGGTGAAGGACCAGACTTCCACCTGGAAGTCTGGTCCAAAGGGCACAACTGACTGATGCAAGTGAACTTTTCCAATTGGAGAAGAATTTTGGGACTAGGAGGGGTTAATCTCTCCTTTGAAGTGAGCCTTTCTGAGATGTCAAAATGATTTTCTGAGACTGAATTTGGAGAATTTTGCTGCACCATTGCTAGTTGGCACTCACTTCTCAATGTCTGAGAGGTAAATTTTGAAAGAGCAACATGTAGAGTGTTGAGCATGCTCAGTTATGTAAAATGACATTTGCAAGGCCTGAACAGCATTATTATCTGCCTCTGGATGTTTTTATCCTCTATTTCTGGAATGGACATCTCCGGATGACTACTGTGTTTAAGGGATCTGCAATTGTGAGTACTGAAGTTTTGTACTATGGTTACATGGCATTTCCAAATGATCAAAGTGTCAGGGGGATAGTACGATTGAGTGTGCTTGTTTTTTGGAGGGCGATAGTTCTGAGTTGGACCCATGGTATTCAAACCTTTTGATGGTACTAAGCCCTGGTGAGCCCTGACCAAAGAAACTATTGTCTTGGGTCAACTGAAAACACTGATAGTAGAGATAGAATCTGTTGATTTTTTTTAAAAAAAACATTTTATATCCTGCTCTTCCTCCAAGGAGCCCAGAGAGGTGTACTACATACTTGGTTTTCTCCTCACAACAACCCTGTGAAGTAGGTCAGGCTGAGAGAGAAGTGACTGGTCCAGAGTCACCCAGCTAGTTTCATGGCTGAATGGGGATTTGAACTCAGGTCTCCCCAGTCCTAGTCCAGCACTCTAGCCACTGCACCACGCTGGCTCCTTGTTTTTCTGTTTTTCTTTTTAATTTCCAAGTGGGATTTTCAAGCATACTTTCTTAGCAATAAGCCCTGTTGAAATTAATTTGCTTCTCTGGCCCAGCTTGCTCATGTAATAATAATTTGAGATCCTTAATACAAGTGAATATTGTTCTGCTTTATCACTTGATTACAATGTTATTCGCTGATATTTTCTGAAAAAATATATATTTAAAACTGTATAGATAACTTTTAAATGAATAAGGCACAGTTCTTAATTCGTCTGCAAGAAATTTTCTACTGTCATCTTAAGACTGAAACAGACTATTGACTATGCTAAATCCTATGCCCTCTCTCAGAAACATCTATTTTCCCCCTTTTAATTGCATCTATTCTGAGGAAAGAATAGAGATGTGGGTTTGTTTATTCTGAGTAACTCGAAAATCCAGATACCACATTGTGAACTTTGTCTTACTATCCTTGAACCTTTCTGCTCTTCTTCAAGCACATATATTTTTATTAGTTGTAGGCACTTATTGCTTACTGTTTGCAACATACAGTGTGGCTAATAAGAATGTTCGTTTGGCTAGTAAGAATGGAAAAAGAGTGGATTATTATACTCCTTCAGAGCAGCAGTATAGGTATGCTACTCCATGTTTTGGTAGAAATGATTTCGCATCTGAGATGCGGGTCACCCTGCTTGATTATTCAGTAATGAGGGAAATGCACTCTGCATATGTCCAGAGGAATTTTCCTGCCTGGAAAATCTCAAGTAATGATAGTGCAAACAGTGATGTAGATTCCAGATGGTGTCGCTTGGAGACTGTTGCTCTGCAAAGCAAGAACCGAAGTATGGAGTTCCACAAGGCTCCAAACTGTCCCTAATGCTCTTTAACATCTACATGAAACACTGGGAGAGATCATCAGGCAGTTTGATGCCAGGTGTTACCAATATGCTGATGACACCCAGATTTACTTCTCCATGTTGACCTCATCAGGAAATGGCATATCTTCCCTAAATGCCTGCCTGGAAGCAGTATATACTGTAGCTTGGGAGTGCTTCTGGACCCAAAGCTCTCCTTGGCTTCTCAGGTTGAGGCAATGGCCAGGAGCACTTTTTAGCAGCTTTGGCTGATATGTCAGCCACATCTATGTCTAGAGGAGAATGACCTTAAACTGTGGTACATATGCTGGTAACCTCCAGACTTGACTACTGTAATGCACTCTATGTGGAACTGCCTTTGTACGTAGTTCGGAAAATTCAATTGGTACAGAATGCAGCAGCCACTTTGGTCTCTGGGACAACATGAAGGGACCTTATAACACCAGTTTTGAAAGAACGTCACTGGCTGCCGATATGTTTGGTTGTGTGTGTGTGTGTGTGTGAAATACAAAGTGCTGGTTATTACCTATAAACCCCTTAATGGCTTGGGTACAGGCTACTTAAGAGAGTGTCTCCTTTGTCATGAACCCTGTCACCTTTTATGATCTTCTGGAGAGGTCCGGTTACGGTTGCTACCAGCTCATCTGGTGGCGGCTCAGGACTGGGCTTTCTCTGTGGCTGCCCCAGGGCTTTGGAATAGCTTGTGGTAGCAAGCATGACTTGTCCCCATAGCTAAGCAGGGTCTGCCCTGGTTGCATATGAATGGGAGACTTGATGTGTGAGCACTGCAAGATATTCCCCTCAGGGGATGAAGCCGCTTTGGGAAGAGCAGAAGGTTTCAAGTTCCCTCTCTGGCTTCTCCAAGATAGGGCTGAGAGAGATTCCTGCCTGCAACCTTGGAGAAGCCGCTGCCAGTCTGTGAAGACAATACTGAGCTAGATAGACCAATGGTCTGACTCAGTATATGGCAGTTTCCTATGTTTCCTATGTTAATATACTCCCTGCTGAAATAAGAGCATCTCCTTCTCTGTTTGTTTTCAGGAGGACCCTCAAGATTCTCCTCTTCTCACAAGCTTTTAATTAGAATTAATTTTGATAATTTTAATAATTTGTTTTATATTTTTATTGTGTTTTATGTATTTTAATCTGTGTTTTTTAATATTAAAATTTATACACTGCCTAGAGATGTACAAATCAGGTGGTATAAAAATAAATAAATAAATAAATAAATAAATAAATAAATAAATAAATAAATAAAGTGGTAGCTATGATCACTGAGGTGGGGCAGAAATGGCTGTGATTATTCACTGGGTGGAACCAGTATGTTCAAAAGGATGCACTAGCACAAGGAAAATGCACAGATCTGCTGAAGCCTGTGAAAAATGTAGGATGCACACACAGAGAAGCACCCTTTAGATCGGACTTCCGGGAGGAAGTGGAAACACCTCCACACCGGGGTGTGTGTGTGAAAAATCTCCCACTGGGGGCCAGGTTGGCTTTTTCACAGCCCATCCACCAATCTCCTCTAGTGCACAGCAGGTCTAAAGTAGTAGCCCTGGGCTGGGCCTGGTGAACAGCCTGGAGCAGATGAGCTGCCTGGCACTTCCCTGTGTGTGCACAGTGTGACTTGTGAGCATCACGAGCTGTAGTGATCAGCCCCTCCTTTCCCCTAAAGAGTTTACCAGAAGTGAATCCTGTCTTGACTGACAGGCTGGTGACCAGGGCTCAGTCAATCAGCACACCAGGTGGGTGGCACCTAGGGGACCATGAGGAGGAAGAGAACAGTTCCTTTGTTAGAAGCAGCTTGGCTGGAGGTGAGAGAGGGATGGGCTGAAGGCTTAGTGAGGAGAAATGGAGGTTTGCTGCCTCATGGTCAAAAGCTAGCTGTTGTAAATCTGTTGGCATGGCTGACCCGACAGGATTTACGATCCCTTCAGCTCTATTTGTGTGAGTCAAAATAAAGTTCTGTAGCTAAGAGAAGCAGCTTAGCTACACAAACGAAAGCGAAGAATGACTCTCAAGATAAAGTATTATAAACAAAAGAAAGTCCCTTGAAACTAAACTAGATATCACCCTCTACAATAACTGAGTAATAACTGAAATAACGGAGCAAGGAAGAACAAAACAAGGACAGACTGAAACAGAGAAGATTGAGAAATTACAAATGCAAGGACACTGCCTGCGAAAAGAGGCAAAATTGCTGACAGTGCTGTCTTAGAAACTGCATCGGCTTGATATAGGGCTCGAGATAACCAGCAGACAATCAGGCATTCCTGACACAGCATTTCTATTGCCTCTCCTCTGAGATCTTGCGCCTGTGTGTCTCCCACTGAACCTTTCTCTTGAGACGTCTTCTTAACACAGGTGAAATTCCAGCTTCCTCCTGATCAGACTCCTCAGCCCTCATCTCTGTCAGTTGTCCAGATTCCCCTGTCTGTTGCCAACCCTGCTCAGCTTCAGCATTTGTTCTCACAGCCAAATCCTCCTGCTGTGCTTCTGAGCCTGTTCTCCCAACCAAGTCCTCCTGTTCCTCCTCTGACACTTCTGACTCAGAGGTCTGAGCCATGACAATAGTCTGGAGAATTCTGTCATGGAAGGACCTCTGCAGATCTGTGAGATACAGGATTACAGGAAGCTTGACTCTGATCGGGTGCTGGGTGAGTTTTCAAGGAAAAGGGGATTCAGTCTAGGGAGAGTTTATTAGTCAGATTTTGTGTCAGAAACTTATATTTCTTTCGTGTGTGTTGTATATCTCTGATACTGTTCTATGATGCTTTATCTGTAAACTTTCAAATGTGCTTTTGTGTTTTCTTACATCCATATTCTTTGCCACTGGATAACTACGGTTTTTAAATTATGCCACGCCAATATCATCTGGGGTGCTTTTTGAAGTATTCTTGCAACTACTGAGTGTTTCTTTTACCTGTAACTAAAATCTGAGAGAACCTCAGATAGAAGCTGTCTGTAGTACTTTGAATAGTTTATTTTTCTTTTTTGTTCTTTGCCATTTTAACAAGTGGATTTTTAGCTCAGGAAAGGGGTGCTGGGAAGGGTTTTCACTGGTGCAAAACACATCTCAGATTGTTCAGCAACCTACCAGTTTTCCCACCATTTGAAAGCTTGCATGTGGAAGGTTTTTGTACTTTTCCAATAGTAAGAGAAGGAGAGTTTCCCTAGAATTTCACCCAAGACCAGGGTGGGTGGGGTTAACGTCTGTTAATAATTGGGTGTGGTGGCAGTATATAAACTGCTAGGAAAACAGCAAAGTCTTTGTTCAGAAAGCATGGAGGGGATGATTCAGCATTTTTTCTCCCCCTCAAGTGGGCTTGCTCAGAGACAAAGGCTTGATAATTCATTACACGAGCATGTGTTGTATGCTTGTAATGATTGCAAGTCATACTGCACAGGTGTATTGAAGCATCTCAGGCTGTGTTTCATGAGGCAGGCAGCGGCAGTGTGTGAGAGGAAATAGAGGGAGTGTGCTGGTGGTGTTGCAAATGCAGAGACTCTGTGAGGGAGCACTAGCCGGGAAGTGAGACAGAGGCAGGCAGTCCTGCCTGGAGGCTCCGCGGCACGAGCACTGGCAGCAATACAAAATTGTCTCCATCCAAAATGTTCAGGCAAGTGGGAAGCATCTTTGTCAGAAATTCTTCTAAAAATGCAGAAAAAGAAAAAGAATAAAAGCTGTCCCTGCGCATGTTCTGGTGTATAAAGTAGTGCATTCAGCTAATTTATGTGACAGGACTGTCCATGCAAAATGTGGTATGTGCAGATCAGTGGGAAGTATCTTATTCATAATTTCTTCTAAAAATACCCCCTCCCACAAAGTTCCCAGCTTTCCCTGAGCATGTTCTTGTGTAGAAAATTGTACATTGCAGCTTATCTTGTGGCAGCAGTGCTGGTGGGTGGCGGTGGCGGTGGTGGTGGTAAAAGGCATTTAGGTCCAGACTCCCAAATTACCTATGTGTACCTCTGCACACAGCACACATACAGTACGTGCTACAGCCCCACCAATTTAAACATTCACTAACCAACAGTGTTTCTAACCTGATCATGTTCCCAATTCAGTGCTGATTCACAGGACAGGACAATATTCAATCACATCCAAATACTTCAGCATAACTGAGCTGTGGATCAAACTTCTCCTAATCACCTACATCAAAATTCTCATCTCATACATGTTCATTAAATAAGGTTTGAATGAAAATAATGAACAACAGGAGAACTTGATGTCCAAACATGAATCTTGCAGAACTTAGTGATAAGGGGCAAAATTCTGCAACAGTATAAATAAATATTGATAAGAAATTAGCTTGGCTTGGCCAAAGTTTTAGACTGCAAAAGATCTTCCTCTGCTCTCAACTTACTGTCAGTATTTCTCACAGGTATTTCCAAGCTCAAAATGTGCCAGTACTGGTTGACAGGTCATCAATGCTCAGGAAGTATTAAGCCTTACAACACAGAGGGGATGAGGGGGGACTGCCACATGGACATGGAAAAACAAGAAACCAGAGGTGACACAAGCCGACACAAAAAAGAAGAAGAAGAAAATTGGAAAAACCACAAGAGTAGTCACAAACTGGGCTCATGAGCAAAAAAGGGACTAGTCAATAAGGGGTATGCATAAAATGAGGAACTGGGGTTTTAACCAATCAATGTACTAATAAACAATATGTGATGTGTATGGACAGGGGTTCAAATGAGCGAAAAGGGTATAAAAGCTTAAAGACAATTGTGTCCAGTTCTTCAAGAAGAAGCCTACTTGCCCTTCTGAAAGCTGGTCATCACCTTCAGCTAGCTGAGATAAGCAATTATGCCATATCTGGTATCTTCTGAGATTGTGGTGAACACAATAAATTGTTTTCATATTGTAAACTGAATAGATTGGGTCTGAGCATTGTTGCTGTGGGTTAAGCAGAACAGATAGCATTGGAGGACCCTGTCAATGTTTTTCTGAGAGTCTGCTGTAGTAGTGGTCACACCTGGAAGAGAATCAGTAACCTTTTAAATTTATTATTATTATTTCTTGTTTGCACAGTCAAACAGGTGTTATTGACTAGTTTATTTTATCCAGACACCGAGTCTTTCCCAAGGACCTGGGATGCCAGAATTTTGTTATCAATATTGTTGTTGTTATAGGTATCGCCGCAAAATGTAGGCTGTTCCCAGTAAAATTGTTTTTTGTAGTCGGCTGATGGTGATTTCTTTGGCCACTGTGGTGTTGAGGTGCTCTTCAAGATATTTTGGAATTGCACCTAGGGCGCCAGTTACCACTGGGATTATTTTGGTCTTCTTCTGCCACAGCCTTTCAATTTTGATTTGTAGATCTTTGTATTTTGTTATTTTTTATGTTTCTTTTTCTTCTATTCTGCTGTCACCTGGTATTGCTGTGCCAATTATTTTGACTTGTTTTTCTTTCTTCTCAACTACAGTTATATCTGGTGTATTGTGTGGCAGATGTTTGTCTGTTTGTAGCCAAAAGTCCCAAAATATTTTTACATCTTCATTTTCAACAACTTTTTCAATTTTGTGTTCCCACTAATTTTTTGCTGTAGGTAGCTTGTATTTTTTGCAGATGATCCAGTGTACCATTGCTGCTACCTTGTCATGCCTTTGTTTTTAGTTAGTCTGTGTGATCTTTTTACAACAGCTGATCTGGTGATCCACTGTTTCATCTGCTTCTTTACAGAGGTGGCACTTGCTGTTTGTTGTTGATTTTTCGACTTTTGCTCTTATTGTATTTGTTCTTAGGACCTGTTCTTCTGCAGCGAGTATTAAACTTTTTGTTTCTTTCTTCAAGTTGCCTATCTTGAGCCACTGCCAGGTCTTGGTGATGTTTGATTTTCTGGTTATATTGTGCAAATATTGACCATGCAGTGGCTTGTTTTTCCATTGTTCTGCTTGGTTCTTTACTTGTTCTTTCTTGTAGGCCAGCTTTGTTTCATCGGTCTTTAATAATTTCTCATTGTTTTCTATTTTAAGTGCATCTTCTTCACTCTCCTTTATTTATTCTTCAAGGCCTCTTTTCTCCTCCTCTACTGTTTGATGGACTTGCAGCACTCCTCTTCCACCTGAGCTGTGAGGAAGGTATAGCCTATCTATATCACTGTGGGGGTGCAGAGCATGATTGATGGTTGTTATCTTCCTGGTGGAAGATCATGTGGCGTCATGGTGATTACAAATAACAGAGAGGATAGTGAGTCCCCTTGGAAAATACCTCTTCTAATGCTAACCTGTCCAAGTGTCTCGTCATTGATTGTTAACTGTGTACTCCACATGCTCATTGCTTTTTTAATAAATAGCTGATGTTTTTGCTGACACCAGTTTTTTCTAAATATTTTAGTATCCATGTATGAGTCAATGAGTTGAAGGCTTTCTTATAGTCAATCCATGCAACACTTAGATTTGTTTTTCTTCTTTTGCAATTTTCTAAAATCATTTTGTCGATCAGCAGCTGGTCTTTTGTGCCTCTGGTGTTCAGGCAATTTCCTTTCTGTTCAACTGGAAGCTGCTTATTGGTTAATAGGTGTTGCATTACTTCATCTGTTTTTATGCCAGTTAATAATTTGAACATGGTTGGCAGGCAGGTTATCGGTCTATAATTACTTGGATCTACATCTTTTGCTGGGTCTTTCATTATGAGGTGAGTTTTGCCAGTTATTAACCATTGTTCAATATCACCTCCTTGCACAATGTGATTGAACTGTTTTGATCGTTGTTTATGAAGGCCTTTTAGATGTTTAAACCAGAAGCCATGCAGTTCATCATGACCTGGTGCAGTCCAATTTTTAATTTTCTTTGCTCTTTCACTTATCAATTCTGGTGTTATTATTAGATCTTGCATTTCTTGGTTAGATATTATTATTTCTTGTTTACACAGTCAGACAGGTGTTATTGACTGGTTTCTTTTATCCAGACATCGAGTCCTTCCCAAGGACCTGGGAAGGCTGAAATTTATTTTCAATTGTTATAGATATCGTCGCAGAATATAGGCTGTTCCCAGTAAAGCTGCTTTTTGTAATTGGCTGATGGTGATTTCTGTCACCCCATGGTGTTGAGGTGCTCTTCAAGGTCTTTTGGAACTGCACCCAGGGCGCCAATTACCACTGGGATTATTTGGGTCTTTTTCTGCCACAGCCTTTCAATTTCAATTTGTAGATCTTTGTATTTGGTGATTTTTTCTATTTCTTTTTCTTCTATTCTGCTATCCCCTGGTATTGCTATGTCGATTATTTTAACTTGTTTTCCTTTCTTCTCGACTACAGTTATATCTGGTGTATTGTGTGGCAGATGTTTGTCTGTTTGTAGTCGGAAGTCCCATAATATTTTTACATCTTCATTTTCTTCAACTTTTTCAATTTTATGGTCCCACCAATTTTTGGCTACAGGTAGCTTATATTTTTTGCAGATGTTCCAGTGTATCATCCCTGCTACCTTGTCATGCCTCTGTTTGTAGTCAGTCTGTGTGATCTTTTTACAACAGCTGATTAGGTGGTCCACTGTTTCATCTGCTTCTTTACAAAGGTGGCACTTGCTGTTTGTTGTGGATTTTTTGACTTTTGCTCTTATTGCATTTGTTCTTAGTGCCTGTTCTTGCGCAGCCAGTATTAAACCCTCTGTTTCTTTCTTCAAGTAACCATTCTTAAGCCATTGCCAGGTCTTGGTGATGTCTGATTTTCCACTTACATTGTGCAAATATTGACCATGCAGGGGCTTATTTTTCCATTTTTCTGCTCGGTTCTTGACTTTATTAATTATTATTATTATTATTATTGATTTTATTTTTATATTTATTTATTTTTCAAGTTTGTAGACAGCCCAAAACTTCCACCTCTGAGAAGTTTACAACAATACTTTAAAGTTCCATCTGTTCACCCCGCCTTTTAATTAATATTGTTTTAATGGTTTTAATGCTGTTTTAAAATTTTGTTTTAAAAATTTTAAATTGTTGTAATGTTTTAAACTTTTTGGTTTTTAAAAAACTACTGTTTTACCTTTCCTGTTTTTATTTGTTGTAAACTGCCCAGAGATGTAAGTTTGGGCGGTATAAAGATATTATTTTATTTATTTATTTATTTATTTATTCAATTTCTATACCGCCCTTCCAGAAATGGCTCAGGGCATTTTACACAGAGAAAGAATGAATATATATATATAAATAAGATGGATCCCTGTCCCCAAAGAGCTCACAATCTAAAAAGAAACATAAGATAGACACCAGCAACAGCCACTTGAGGTACTGTGCTGGGGGTGGAATTATATGTTATATTATATGTTAAACAAGCAAACAAACTCAAAACAGATTAAAAATGAAAACCTTAAAACAATTTAAAACCACAGTCAAATTAAAAAGCTTGGGTGGGGGGAAAAAGGCTTTAGAGTCTTTTAAAAATTTGTCAGAGACGAGGAGGCTCTTATCTCAGCAGGGAGCACATTCCAGAGCCTTGGGCCACAATAGAGAAGGCCGGTCCCTGTTTAGCCACCAGACAAGTTGATGGCAACTTCAGATGAACCTCTCATGATGATCTCAATGGGTGGTGGGACTCATGTGAAGAAGACATTCTCTTAAATAGCCAGGGCCTAAGCTCTTCAGGGCTTTATAGGTTATAAACTAAACCTTGTATTTTGCCCAGAAACTTATTGGTAGCCAGTGTAGCTTTTTTAGTATAGGAGTAATATGGCTGCTCCAAGATGACCTGGAGAACAACCTGGATGCCCCAAAATGTACCAACTGCAGTTTCTGGAGTACATACAAAGGCAGCCCCACATAGAGCACATTGCGGTAGTCAGTTTTGGAGGTTACAAATATATGTACTACAGTTCTAAGGTCATTAATCTCAATAAACGGATGCAGCTGGCGTATCAGCCAAAGCTGATAGAAAGCACCTCTGGCTACTGCCTCAACCTGGGACATGAGGGAGTGGTTTAGATCCAGTAGTACCCCCAGACTGTGTACCTGTTCCTTCTGGGGAAGTGTGACCCCTATCCAGAACCAGCAGATCAAAAGCATCTCCTGAGTTCCAGCCCTGCACAATAAGTACCTCTGCCTTATCTGGATTGAGTTTGTTATCCCTCATCCAGCCCATCACAACCTCCAGGCAGGCATTTAGGGAGGTTATGCCTTCTCCTGATAATGCTGACATGTATAAATAAATGTGGGTGTCATCAGCATACTGATAACACCCTACACCAAATTTCCTGGTGATCTCTCCCAGCATTTTCATCTAGATGTCAAAAAAACATTGGAGATAGTATGGAGACCTGTGGGACAGGTCTTTTGAAGAGCAACAGGCTCCAACAGGCACCAATCTAGCATCTGCCCAATAGATAGGAGCAGAACCACTGCAAAGCCGTGCTTCCCACCCCCAACTTCCTCAAACGCTCCAGAAGGATACGCTGGTCGATAGTATCAGAAGCCACTGAGATATCCAAAAGCACCAACAGAGTCACACTCTCTCTACCAACACCCAACTGGAGACAATCCATCAGGCCAAATAAGGCAGTCGCCACCCCCAGGGGTGGAGTCACCATTGCATGAATGGGTTCACAGAACCTGGGCTGCTGCCCTTCAGGGGTCCTGCCTCGTGCCCCAGCCACACACCCTGCATCTGATGTCAGACATGGGGGTGTAGTTTAGCTCGCAAATGGGGCCATGGGGCCCTGTTTGGGAGAAAAATGAACCAGCACCATATTTGCAGTGCGGCCAGAACAGCTCTCCCTGCCAAAAGGCAGGGAGAGCCACTCTGGGTGTGTTGTGAATGCGGCGCTGACTGATTTTGCTCCCAAATGGGCCACATGGCCCCGTTTACGAGCTAAACTACTTCCCCTGTGTCTGATGCCAGGCACAGGGGGCATGGTTAACATTCTCTCCCTGCATCTGACGCTGACATCTAATGCAGGGGCCGTGGCGGCAGACTGAACGCGGGCCACTGCTGGCCTCCCTCCATGGCTGTCCACCCCATAGCCTGTCCCAAAGCCAGTCTGAAATGGCTCCAGATAATCAGTTTCCTTCACGACTGCCTGGAGCAGGAAGACCACTACCCTCTCAATTGCCCTTCCCAGTCACCGAAGATTGGATACAGGCCAGTCTCTGTGGGATACAATGCAGGATTCTCCAGAAGAGATCTAATAATTGCCTCCTTAAATTAAAATTTAAAATTTTAATTTCTTACACTCTGAAGTGCTTGTATATATTGACTCACATCATGACTCAAAATATAGGCAATGCTTACATTGTCCTTCTAATTTAAATGACTACTGAAATTTAATTTCAATGAAAATGACTATTTTGGGTCATTTTCCTCATCATGGGAGTCATTGTTTATATATTCATAATGAATGCATGGCTTTCTTCATTTTTTCAATAATGGTCCTATTTGTTCCTTTTGGCATCTTATTTTTTTTTAATTTAATATTAATTTAGTACATTTACATTGCACCCCATACAAAAAGGTCCCTTGGCAGTTCACAATATCCAGGGTGGTTCACAAAATCTTCCTGATAGGATGTCTTATTTTGTTGAATACATGTAGAATTTTAAGGCTGATATTGTCTGACCTGACCAAGGGATGGTCAGCCAGTCATAAACCGCATTGGTTAAGTTTAGGTGTCCATATTGTCAATTTGGCACAAATTAAACTTGACAAGTTTATTGTTCAGACACAAAATGGCCACCATAGGAGTTAGATAGGACTATGCAGGTCTCCTGCCAGGCTCACTAGTGCACTGTGTGAACTGGTACTTCTATGGATCTCCAATTCCCATAAGGCCAGGAGGTCCTGGTTCATATTTCAGCTCATCCATTAACTCATTGAGTCTCTCTCTCTCTCTCTCTCTCTCTCTCTTTCCTTCAACCCAATTGTCTAGCTGCAATGTGGGGGTGAATAATCATACTGCACTACTTTCTGGGGCTGTTGAAAAGATTGCAGGATAATGGGTATGAAATACTTTAAACACTTGAGAAAAGAGAAATATACATACTAAAGATCATTCGTTTAGTTCTCTCTGTTTTCTAGAAGTAGTTACAGTTGTGCCAAGTTGAAGTAGATCAGCTTTGAAATGACTGTGGATTGCACAGCATTCATATTGCGAAGAATTCTACAGTGAAAATGCTGTCAGCTGTATCAGGGTTTAAAGGTAAGTCACCTCAATCTTTACTCCCACTCTAACCGCTGCCATTTTTGTAAAGCCAGTTCATAACATTTAACTTTTGATTTATTGATTTGGAGCTCAGTATGCTGGGAATCAAAGTCCTGGGCCTGAAGATGCTTTTGCCTTTTGATCCCTACTGGTGTTTTACGGCTATTCTCTATCATTTCAAGTAAAGCTATGCTCTCGTAGCTTCTAGCTCTTGTCAGTCTATTTAGTGTTTAAAAGGCTGCATGTTTCTTCCCTAAGGTGCATCAAAGAACGATCAAATATCATAATGCCATACGCTATACGTAATTTATAGTCCAGGCTTAAGATGAACAGTCAAGAAGAAGAGATGGCAATCTAGCAAAATGAATGGAAGCAATAAAGGTCAAAGCCATCCATTCTGTATATGGGGAGATCTCTCAGAGAAGATACTGGCATTTAATCTTGATGATTAAACTTGACTCAAAATTGGAAATGTTTGCATTCTGAAAAATACATCTGGGTCTGAATACAGGCTATATGAAAAACACTTTCTGACCTGTTTAATCTAGTAATTTACAAACTTATTTCAGAAGTCCTTGGGATTTCTTAAAAGATTATCAGAGGGGTTCTTCAGTTATCAGTGTTCACCATCATTGGGTGGACACACTTTCCTGAAAGTCTAGCTGCTCTCCACTACCAATCTTCCCTTACAATTTGCCATTGCATTTATAGTAAAGACCAGCATATATTCTTGCAGTCAGATATGCTCTACCAGTCTCTCTATATTTCTATTGTGATTTTAACAAAATGGTTCACTTCAGTAACATGGCAATATTCAGTGGCAAAATGTAGCAATTGTACTAGCCATAAAAACAAGTTGGAACATATGCTAAGATCCTGTTGTTATTGCCACAAAACCTGCACCATGACTATTTTCTATGCACGAGTAAATTTCAGACAGAGGGCTGTGCTTGCTGGGAGCTGTGTAGTTCTGATTTTTGGGGGAAAGCAACAAGATTGTGGGTAGCCAACAGATTTATTACCACTCAGATGCAGGCTTAAAATTGTAATTTCTGACATGCAAAGATGGCAACCCTGAACACACCCACTTTAAGGCACTGAATTCTGGGACTCACTTCTGAATACTGTAAGCGTGTTGGATTGTACATGTACATGGCAGAACAGAGAACTTTTGCTTTATTTTAAAATGACAATGTTTGTTGCACGGTATTTTTCATGTTGTAAAAAGCTAGAAATATTCTCCCAAAGGGAGCACAAAAGCAAGGTTTATTTTATGGAAGATGCCTGCCTACTTTGGAGAGAGAGAAATCTGCTGCTAATATAGTGGCTGCATTGTTAGTTATTTCACAAATGCATTGAATTTCAAGTGAGTGAAACCAGCAAATACATCACACCATTCTAAATGCCAGCTGACTGTATGGGCATTGTAACTACCTGTCCTTGAGCAAGGCAATTCAAGCAACAATATAAAAAGAGAGTGACTAACATGTCTGGCTCCATCTTAGGCAGAAGGACAGAGAGTATGACATATGAAAGCAATATACTGTTTAGTGTAGGAATCAATTCCGTTATTTCTATAACAGATTCGTTTCTCCGGCTTCTACATTCTGTTTTTACTA
Source organism: Hemicordylus capensis (assembly GCF_027244095.1). Lineage (NCBI taxonomy): Eukaryota > Metazoa > Chordata > Lepidosauria > Squamata > Cordylidae > Hemicordylus > Hemicordylus capensis. The sequence continues at coordinate 111,026,384 of NC_069661.1, read as the reverse complement.
TGTCTTCTGCATTGCCCTGATATCATTTTGCATTTGCTTGCCTTGTAAAAACGGTCCCAGAGTAACATTGTCATTATATTACCTCTTCCCTCACCATAAAGCCATCTCTCCAGACCTGCAATGACAGAGATTTCTGTTCTCCTTACATAGCGGTGTCATTTTCTGTGGATTTGCAACAAAAAACATAACATCATCTCCACTGACTTTGAATGAAGTATTCTTTTTTTCCAGAATCTATCACAAGGGCCAAATATATTGTGCTTACATGGTGGTTGTTTTATGTTCCGCTCTCTTGAATGCCTGCTGTGCAGAGTTCTGTGCACTCCACTGGGCTGATTCATACCAGCTGCCACCTAAAGGGGGGGAAATACAAAATATTTGGGGGCACCCCCTCGAGCAAAACTTGTAATCAATTTTGAGGCAAGCCAAAAGGATTTCGAAATAAGACTACGGACATTTCTCAGGGGAGTTTGACACATTCCAAGTTGTCACCAAGTATGCCTCAAGAAAAATGCAAAACTAATTGGGAGGGTCCCTCTCAGGTGCAGCAACAGAGGAATGTTAAGGGAAGCCAAAAGAGTTTCACTAAGACCAGTGACACTGAAGGTGGGAGGGCTCATATCCCACCATATCCTTAAAACATACATTAGACCTGGCCCAAGCCCAACAAGTGCCTGAGATGGCAAGTCAAGCCACCCACCTCTCCATCTTCATGGCAGAAATTCACCCCTGAGTAAAGGTGCACTTAGGTAATTTTGGAGCATGGACCTAAAGGCCTTTGGAGGGCACACCCCCCCCCCGGCAAGTTAAGCATCATCCCCCTGTGCACACACACTGTGACAAACACAGTATTTTTAACACATGGCTTCTTGAGTGCACAAAGAGCAACTGAACTCACAAGAATGTGAGAATATAAAACAGGTATGTTTATGCAGACATGCATTAGAAGAAACATTTTAACACAATACTTAACATATTCCCATCCCACATTTTTTCTTTCCCCACTCCCCCCTCTGTCTCTAAAGCACCTGGCATAGGTCATAATCAAACTCAGCCACCTGGCACAGTGAGATCTAGCAGTGACCACACTATACCTGGGACAGACTAAAGAGGATTGGGGGTGGGGCAGAGGTTGTGGAGGCCCTGGACTTTGGTCCCGAAGTCCAGGGGTAAGAGTACCACTGCCCCTGAGCCCTGCCAAACTCTCCCTTCTCCTCAGTGTGTAAAGTGCACTGGGAACAATTTTCCCCACCTCAAACTTTACTAATCTCCTCAGTGCATGAAGCACTTTGAGAAGCAACTTCTCTCCCCCCCCCCACCCCAACTCAAGCCCCAGCCTATCCCCTTCACCCCCTGCTTACTTGGCTTGGGGCAGGAACAACTGCCACTGCTGCCCAGACTCCTCCTCCATCTCTCCTGCTGGCTTCTAATTTCTCTGTGTGAGCCCACATTTCATCTTGCTCTATTCTCTTCTCCCTGCAGGCTGGGAATGTGAAAACATTAGAAGCTGTGTGTGTATGAAAGAGAGATGGGGCGAAGCCTGAGGGAGGCAGGAGTTGAGGTGGAAGTGCGAATGCCCCAGGTTGTTGATGCTGTCTCCACTACTCCTCTACCTGAGGTGACTCCTTACTGGGGCTCATGGAAGGCCAGCCCTGTCACAAATGCATGTTCATTACGTTGTTTCCTATTACTTGAGTATTCAAAACATGACTCACAGCTGAATATGTGAACACACTGCATTCAAAAGGATTGTGCTGAAGATAAGGTGATGAGTTCTAAAAAAAATAAAATAAAGGTGTTTGTTCTGTGATGACTCATTCGGAGGTGCAGGCCATCACTAGATGCTGCAGTCATCAAGTGATGAATATGCATGGAACAGCTTGCATAATGACTTCTATTTTCAGTTGAAGACTTTTTCAATGTGATGTCTTTCCTTGATTGAGTTTTACCTGTGGTAAAAACTGTAATACAGAAGGGTTTGTGTTTTGTATCCATGTCTACTTGGCAAGACAGATGTGAATGTTTGTGTGTCTCACGCCCTCAACAGGAACCCTAGGAGGGCTATGGAAGCATTGTTGGCCAGGGAGACTGAAGGAAGGTAGGATGAACCCAAGGGGTACTAAGACTGGCCTGCTTCTGGCTGGCATACCTTGCTGATTCGGAACCAAGGGCAAGCCCTATTCAAGCAGGGGAGTTTCAAGGGAGAAACATTTAAATCCAAAAGACAGCAAGCCATGGAGGATGGCCCAGGCCAAGAGGAAGGAGGCCTGGTAATACAAGCCTGTTAAGATGGATTGCTGCAATGAGTTAAGAGCTGCCAGTTGTAGGAGGAGAGCCACAACCATATCCCACAGCACGACCATTAAACTGCTAGTACTGTATCCCTATACAGACATTATATTAAAATTTTGTGCACATATGTCAAAAGGAGGAGGGCAGAAGAGGCAACCACCATAAGTATGATGGTGGGTGCTTCTGTGATTGGCAACCTGGGACGATCCAGGCTGTCAATCATGGAAGCACCCACCATCATGCTTATAGAGATCTCCTTGTTAGATGACAATGATAAGTAGGGGTGTGCACAAATCATTTTCTGCAATTCGATTCAAGCTTGAATTGAATAGCAAAAAACTTGATTTGTTGAAAAGCCGGCTTGACCAGCTACCTTGACAAATCAACCTCGAATAACTCAAATTGATTCAGATGATTCAACCACCATTTTGATGCCCATTTTTCTGGGGAAAATCAGCCTCAAAATGGTGTTCAAATGACCTGAATCAACTGGGTTTTGAATCAGGGGTGATTCTCCTTGAGTCCAAATTGGCCCCTCTATTGTAAGAGTGATTCTATTTGGGATCAAATTTGCCAATCACTCTCGATTCAACACAAATCAATTCGAGGGCAGATTGAATTGCAACCCCTAATGGTAAGTGTGAACACTGTGGGAGTGGAAGTGATGATAATTGATTGACGCATTGAAAGGCAGGGCTTCTATCCTGCTTTTTGACATTCATTACAGACCTTTACACTAGTGGATATCTTTCAGATAGGCAGAAGAATGGATGCAGGTTTTCTCAGCGTGGACAATGTAGTGCTCACACAGCCAGACATGGTTTAGTGAAGAATAAGAAATAGTCACTTTGGTTACTTTCCTTCCAATTTAGATGTACATTATAAGTGTTACAGAAAAGCAGGGCATATAGAATAAATAATAATTTCCAGAGAGCTTTACATACTTTGAGCCCGCATTCCCTCTGGAATGGAGGGTGTGAGTCCACATATCAGCTGGATTTACCCCAAAGTCCCTGCAAGCTATCATGGACCAGTACACACCCAATTCTGCTTTCCCCCGAATTACTGCTCTGCATTCTAGTCTGGCATGAATTATGTCCAGGGTTAAAAAAATCCTCTATTTTCACCAGCTTTTTGGTAAATCCAAACTTTCTGGTATGTACTGCCACTTCTCCCTTGTTGTGTGTAGGGGTCACTGCCAGTAACTGGGCTTTTTTCAAAACTCACACTGGTCACCATAGAAACATAGACTTTACATATGCAAATGTTGTTGTAGGACGCCTGGAAGCTGATGTAACCTGGGCCCTTTGTGCATGAGGCTGCATTTTCCAGCATCACAGAGAGAAAACAATGATTTCTTCTTTAAGTTTCCATGGACTCTTAAATGATCTGGGGTGGGGGTGGGGGACATGAGATGATGAAGGCAATCACAAAGGCAAGTTCATTATAAAAATCAGCGAAGATTTTGGTCAGATTTGGCAGGTTCAGGTTAAGTGTTCTGTTGTTTGATCTGGCTGCTTGGCAATTTGTCGCACCGGCCTTCTATAAGCAATTGTCAAACTAACAACAACAACAAAGGTCTCTCGCCTCCTCCTGTGGGATGTGATTGGCAGGAGAAAAAAATCCAGAGCAAGTTGTGGGAACACACACAGGAAAAAGATCTGCAGCAATTGTGTAGAGGAGCTGATCTGGTCCATTCAATCCCCCGATAAAACAGCTGTGAATCTGCTGTGAAGCAGATTCACTCTTCAGATACCCATGAAGCCATGTCTGAATAACTTACTGTGCAGGTATTCATCTTTCAAGCTAGCTAGATTGAAGCAGAAATAACTTCTCACATAATTGCATAGAACACCTCACCAAGGGCTCGCTCTTTAGGTTGCCATTTTCCTGCGAGGTTGCTGATGCTGAATTCTTAGCATAAGCTTGACATCAAAAAGACAAACAGTGCCCTTTAAGACTCAGAGAAAGGAGGAAGAGTGCACTGGGGCTGCATGTGCCCAGAACATCCCATGGTTGAGGGAATGCAGGGGGAGCTTCTTGGCAGGCAAACAGAGATTGCTGCAGCATTCTGTTCAGTGGCCAACAATTTGTAATTTGTATTTACTGTAACCTCAAGTTCAAAGTGATTCAGAGGCTTGGACTTGAATGAGTATTTTTTAAACTGATTTTATATATATCCACCATAGAAAATAATGGGGATTCAAAGCTGCCCTGTCCTAACCTTAACATGGATCCCCAGCTTCAATTTAAAAAGAAAAAAGCTAAGCTCTAGCCCTTGTAGAAGTGGCGTTATGGAGCAAAGTGGGTGGTCACTATTTTTCAAGTGTTTGGATTCTTTGGTGTAACTTTTCCTCATAATGCATCTCTATGAGGATTCATTGCACACCTTCATTTCTTCTGTTCATTTTTACTGTCATTGGACAGTGCCAAATGTCAACTGCCATGTGTCAGCTACACACACACCCCATCACACACACTAGAGTACTCAATTAATTTTTTTGAATTTTTTGAAGTGTTTAGATCAGGGATTCTCAAACTTGGGTCCTCAGGTGTTATTGGACTTCAACTCCCATAATCCCCAGCCTCAGTGGCCTTTGGTTGGGGATTATGGGTGTTGAAGTCCAATAACACCTGAGGACCCAAGTTTGAGAATCACTGGTTTTGATTCTTTTGTGTCTTCATTACACACCTTCATTTCTTCTGTTCATTTTGACCCCACTACTTTGTGGGTGGGGGTGGGGAATTAGTGGCATCCCAAGTGCCAACTACCCCGAAACCCGCAAGCCACTGAGTAATCAGTTTATATTTTAGGAATTTTTGAGGTTTTTAGACTCTTTGGTGTGTAATGAATCCTCATAGGGATTCATTATGAGGAAAAGTTATTAGACACCAAAGAGTCTAAACACTTGAAAAAATTCCTAGAACATAAACTGAGTAGTGCCCCACTGCCTTGCAGGTGGGAAGGGGGTGTAGTTGGCACATGGCAGTTGACAGTTGGCACTGTTGAAAAGACAGTCAAAATGAATAGAAGAAATGAAGGTGTATAATGAATCCTCATAGAGATTCATTGAGGGGAAGTTATTATACACCAAAGAATCCAAACACTTGAAAACTAGTGACCACACATTTTGCTCCACAACTCCACTTCTACAAGGGCTAGAGCTTAGCTTTTTTTTAAAAAAAAAAAATAAAAGCTGTGAATCTGTGGAAATTAATAGGAGGAATCTGAATCTTGAATCGGTTTGAATCAAATCTGGCATGATTTGATTTGGACCCGAAACTAGCCAATGGGCCACAGGGGCGATTTGTTCTGTCACCAAATCACTCAAATTAGCTAGATTTGGGTACAAATTGATTTTACTAGGGGTGATTTGCACAGCCTTAGTAAGCACTATATTGTCTATGCTTAGAAATCTTGCATCCATTCTTCTATCTATCTGAAAAATATCCACTAGTGTAAAGGTCTGTAATGAATCCCAAGCCCAATAAATGCGTTGGCAACACAGTGCTTGATTCCACAAGGGAAGCAGTTTCTATGAAGTTGCTCCCAGTATAGCTCCTTAATTAGACTCTTCAGAGCAGATTCAAATCAAAATCACAAGAAGGCAGGTGGCACCACACATGTCAGAATATATCCCCGTGTGCACATTAGCTACAGATTGCCTTATTTATGTATTTCTTCCTTCTATTTCTCTCTCACTTTTCAGCCAACAGTCTCCTAAAGTGCCTTTCATAAATTATCCCGATTAAAATGCAATAAAACCATAATTAAAACGCCACTAAGATCAACAATCAGTGCAAGACAGGTAAACTCATTAAACACTTCAAACTACGCTAATTAAACCAGATTATTATACATGCCTGATCTAGATCACAAAAGCTCTGCTAAAGAGAACGAGATCTTTTCTAAAAGGCTGCAGTGAGACAGTTGGCTATAGGGAGGGTGCTGCTAAAGAGAATTTTTTGGATCCAGTTCCCACCATATTTCTGATGGCTGAGACAATTACAGCAGGGCCTCTCTTGATGGGCTTCAGCATGTTGTGGGCCTGGAAGCCATATGTGGGATGAAGAGGTGTCCTTCAGAGAGCTTAGGCCCATTAAGGTTTTACAAGGTTAGAACCAGGAAGTAAAACAACTGTACTGTTGTTCCTCAAGGACTAGCTTTTAACTGGCAAATGATTTCTTGAATAAACCATGTGGGAAAGCATTCAGATACAGTAAGTGACCCCCCCACCTGCATTGTAGAGTAGTACAGTCCCATTAGGACTGTACCATGTTTTATTCTGGAACATTTTAATCAGGTCTTAGATTCAAAGATGGGGCGATCTGAGACCATTATGGAGTGAGTAAGCTTTATCCCCTGCCCAAGAATGTACTCTTTGAAAGTACACCAGAGGAAAGCAAAAATCCTGCCAAAAATACCCATATCATGCCGTTTATTATGTAAAATATTATATCAGGTAAATATCAATGTAGGTCTTTCAGTGCCCTTAAGGATTTGTTTCACAAAGAAACAGCTCAGCCCCTTTTCAAGTTTCATAAGAGCTTCTTTAAATATTTAAAATGGGAACACTCTTTTTTTCTTCTTCCTTTGGCCGATGAAAGGGGAACTTTCCTTTAGTTTTTTGGAAAACATGAAAGGGGCCAGATTGCTAATATCAAAAGCATCCCTCCTCCTTGCAAAGAAGGGCTCTTTCAATACTTCAAATAGGAAAACATTTTCCTCTTTAGTCTCCTGATCTTACACAAGATGCTGAGGCTCATACAATCTTCTAATCCCATTAGATTTTGCACAGAGGGAGGGAAAGTTACTTTCAAACAATATGGAGTCTTCTGTAATACAGTATAGACATGGTCTGTTCTCTGTTTGCCACAGTAACATTCAACATTATTATTATTTTTTGCCAAGACTGCCGTAAGTTAACTTAGAAACTTTTGACAGTGCTATGGCAGTACCAGTCACAAAACATACTTGGGAATGGGTTGACCTCTAGTTTACTGAAGGTAGGAACAGAACTGAAGTGTGGGAATGACAGGACTGAGTGCAGATCTAATTTTAAGTCATAGCCAGGTCTATGCACCTTCATGTTCTAGTCTAGGTGAGCCATGATCCCCCATATAGAACTTGTGCCATGGATTTGGGTACATACCATTTACCAGAATACATTTTAAGAGAGTCTTTAAATGCTGGAGCACTGAAATACAACAGAATATTATATTGTTGGACTTGGACAGGAGCTCTTCCCCTGCTAAATATACTGTAAGGGAATTGCCATTTAAAAAGGTGTCTGCTTAGTTAGAAATGGGGAGAGCATTGTCCCTATTCCACTCCAGTATAGTATTTCTCCCGTGGCTGTTACTGACGTATATTCTGTCGGTTTTTGTTTTAGATTCTGCCTCTTTGGGGCAGGAAAAGATGTTCTTATTTGTTTTCCTTTTGCTATATCGACCACTTTGAGAACTTTTGTTTTTGTTGTTGAAAAGAAGTATATAATTGGGGTTGATTCTTTTGTAAAAAAACAAGCATGCAGGCCCCAATCACACAATAGGTGTATAATCAAGACTTACCCTAAGTTTTTGAGACCAAAAAAGCCACAGAAAACACTTCACATGGAAATCATGTTGATTATTGCCACACTAATCTTTGCTGAGGTAAACATGTGGTGATGTTTTCCAACACGTAGTAGGGAAAGCAATGTGAACTCATTAGCTAGTGAGTTGGTTGTACATCAAAGTTGAGATTAAATACATGGGCTATTCTGTTAATGCAGTGGCCTTCAACTTTTGGATCTGTCTTTCCCAGGAGCCCTTGTACAGCACATTCTAGCTTAAAGTAACAAAAAAATGCAGATGCAATAAGTCATTTGATGTCCTCCTTATTTTGCCTTAGTCATGTGGGAAATGGCTGGACTGTCCATATGCTGCCAGGCTCAATTACCTAGACAAAAGCTTTTATAGACAAGAAAATGGGGCAGCTTGTTTTGCAACCTTTTCTATTCTTGTTTAAATAATCTCCAGGCTAGGAGGCTACAGCCTCCTCAAGAAACCATTGAATCTCCCCAACTTAGCCTGGCTAGAAATGCTTCCAGGGGTCCACAGTTAGTCTTAGCCTTGTCTATCTGCCTTTCCGCCTCCTTGCATTTCCCTATCTGCCTTTCGATAGAGCTATAACATTTCCAGATATTGTGAAACCATTTTTCCAGGTTTCTTTCCTTTCTTTCAAGCATTCCCATCTGTAAATGTGCTCTCCTTGAGCAGAGTCCTTGCTTTTGATCCTAGCCCACGAGGCACTGAAGAAACCAGTTTAAGTAAAGCAATAAAGTAAAACAGTTTAAGTAAAGCAATAAAGCAATTCTGGTTCTCAAACATATAACAGGGATGACTACATTTAACTTAGCAGCAAATGGTTACACCACACACAGTAAGGCAGTTCCCATGATTATAATTAGGGTATTTCAGGTATCATGCCCTAGTTTGGGAGTTGTGCACACTTCCATTTTGTGATCACGTGTGAGGGGAAAAGCAAGTCCAGATGGGCAGGAAGTGATCATCTGGGAGGGAGGAGATGGGATGGACAGCACTGTCCTACCCAGCTCTTGTACCCAGCACTTTACTGAGGTAGAGGGAAATACGATCCAACCGAGCTCCTCTTGCCCAGACAATCACTTCCTCTCCTTCCAACTTTGCTTTTCCCTCACACATGATCACAAACCAGTTTGGAAGTGTATACAGCTCCCAAACTAGGGTAGGACATTTGTCCTAACCTAATTATAATCATGTGAACTGCCTTATTGAGTCAAGGCTGGCCCTAACATGCTTGCACACTTATCTGTTCTACAGCCCTCTTGGGAGTATAAAGTAGGCCCACAAGACTTTATCCACCTCCAGTTATAATATAAAGAACCAGTAAGACACCTTGGGGTTCTAGGTAAAGGTAAAGTGTGCCATCGAGTTGGTTTTGACTCCCGGTGACCACAGAGCCCTGTGGTTTTCTTTGGTAGAATACAGGAGGGGTTCACCATTGCAATCTCCCGCGCAATATGAGATGATGCCTTTCAGCATCTTCCGATATCACTGCTGTCCGATATAGGTGTATCCCATAGTCTGGGAAACATACCAGTGGGGATTCGAACCAGCAACCTCTGGCTTCCTAGTCAAGTCATTTTCCCACTGCATTCTACCCAATGCTTCATCGAAGAAGCTTCAGTCCACTGTCAATTCCTGATGGTTCAAAATTCTATTCAACTCAGAGGTGGCTGGTGCGGTGCTGGCTTCCGCACATGCGTGGAGGCCATCTGCTGGCCACACAGATGGCCTCCGCCAGATGAGTGGTGGAACTGATCCGCCACTGCAACTGGTGCTGGGTGGCGCACCGCAGCTCTGAAGAACTTTCAGCTGCGACAGGAGGAGAGGTAAGCACCTACTAATTTACCGTTAAAGGTGTCTTGCCCTGCCCCAGCAGTGCTGCAACACCAGCCACCGCTTATTCAACAAGCAAACAGGCAAGTTGTCTCCTAGTGAAATGCACAAACTAAGCTGTTGTGACCCCAATTTAGCACCTGGTACTCATGGGAAGAAGTACGTCCTTAAACAGTGTTACCTACCTTGCTACTGTATGCACAGTTTAAAGCTAAGTACTGGTGGGTTGGGGGGAGCAAAAATCCAATTGCTACAAGCACTCTTTAAAGAAACCACCTTTTCACTAAGTGTGTTGATGATTGCTTGAACGTTTGAAACTTCTCCCTGCTCAGAACTGCATTTATGCATAATTTATATAATAATTGATAGCTGAATTCTAACCTCATACTTTGTCTTCATGACTGTCCTTGCTTGTGACTCTAATACTGATAATCCATCACGCAATACACAAATACCTCTGTCGTATGGTGCTGCTGCATGCTTTAAGAGCAGGTAGGGCCAAATATATGAGGAGGAAGTTGGCAATTCTTCCCTTTCTGCAATAGATTGCTGCCATCTGATTACACAGCTATTTGAGAACCATTTCCCCCCCAGTGCTGTTTTATAAAATGATGTTCTGGCCATGATAATTACTAATCCCATTAGATCTTCATGTTAACAACAAAGTAATTGCAATGCTTGTTTATTGCATTTTATACATTTCTATCTCCACCCCCATTCAGAGGAATTTTCCAGGCTGGCTTACAACACCAATAAAAATATTAAAAATTACACTAAAACAACAATACAATAAAGAAGCAGGAAATTAAAAGGCAGTATAAAGTTATTCTCAAGTTATCAGGAATTAAAATCAGCTGCATGTTAAAAGTCTGGGAAAATAAAAGCTAGTTTTGCCTGATGCAAAAATGTTGCTGGTATATCTGCAGCATCACTGTAGATGCAGGTGAAGTCCCACCCCCTGCTACTGTCATTCGCTGCCAAGTTCTTTCTGGGGACAGTTCTTTGAGGGGTTATTTCTTGGGGACGGGGCTGTAGCTCAGTGGTAGAGCATCTGAGTCCCCAGGTTTAATCTCTGTCATTTCCAGGTAGGCCTGAAAGGGCCTTTTATCTGAAAACTTGGAAAGCCACTGCAACTCAGTGTAGACCAGGGATTCTCAACATTGGGTGCCCAGATGTTATTGGACATAATAACTCCCATAATCCCCAGCCCCAGTGGCCTTTGGTTGGGGATTCCCCCTCCCCTTGCCTCGAGCAGGTGGGAGGGTGTTTGTCCCAGCCTCGTGCTGGCAGGCCCAAGAAACAGCCTGATTGGCTGAATGGCCTGCGGGGGGCGGGGCTTTAGGCTTCGGCTGAGCGTCCGCTCGCTCAGCTTCTCAGTGTGCTTTTGGCTTCTGTGGAGGAAGGAGCTCAGTTGCAGAGCTCCTTCCTTAGAGGCCTAGTGGGGCGGGTACGCCCGAGAGCGGGAGAGGCAGTCAGTCGGCGGCTTTGCCATCGTGGGAGCTATAGGGTCGCCGTTTCTCGTGGGTCTCCCCTCAAGTTCCGTGGGTCTGGCGGCGGCGGCGGCAGCGTCCTTCAGGCCTGGCAAGCGGCGTGGGGCCTCTCTCGTCCCGGCATTTAGTTCAACGGGGCATTCGCCCCCTGGTTTGTGGGAGCGTCTGGGCAGCCTTGGGGGTTGGGCGGCCGGGTTACTGCTCTCTCTGGGTTTCTTTTCGTTTGGGGCATTGGGTCCTTGGTGCTTGGGCCCTGTGGGGAAGGCTTAACCGGCGAGCGGGGTTGCTGGGTTGTTCCCTGCTGCTCCTTGGGGTTTTTTGCCATCGTGCACGCTGTTTGGGTGGTGGTTATTGGGCTTTCTTGCACAGGGGAGAGGTTTTTTTCGGCCTTTTACAGTGGGGCTGCCCTGCATGGTGCTAGTTTGATTGGCGGGGCCTGGTGTTTGTTCCCCTGCTGGCTTAGTCTTGATCTTAACGGGTCCTGTTCTTTCTTCTGTGGGGTCTGGGCTTATAAGGCAACATGCCAGGAAAAGCTAAGGGCAAAAAAGGGGGGCGGCCTATCAGGCAGCCCAAGCAGCCTGCCCCTCCGCAGTCCTCTTCTGAGGAAGAAGATGAGGAAATGACACTCATTAGGGGGTTAATTGGTAGAATGGAGGCTTTGGAAAAGGCTAAAGCCGCCCCTTCCGATAAGGGGGCTGGCCCTTCGGGTGGGGGTGGGGTTCCACCTCCTAAGGTTCCTAGGAGGACTAGGGGGTCGGTGAAGTACCAGTTGCTAACCTCTCTTTCTAGTAGGTTAGATGTGCTTGAACGGGGTCTGAACCCGACTGGACCTGATCCTTCTGCGCCTGCTTTGCCGCTTCCTGTTCCTGAAGCTCCTGTCCCAGAGGCGCCTTCGCCATCACTTCCTGCGCCTGCAGTGCCGGTTGAACAGCCACCGCTGGATCCGACTGGCCCTTTGGTCCCGGGTGAGCCTGCAACACCTACACCACCCGGCATCACCGGCCAGTGGCCTTTCACTCCCCGGCCGATGCCTGCCATGGGTGGATGGGGCCCAGCTGCGTACTGGCCCCCATACACACAATCATGGGGTCGGCATCCCTGATAGTCTTTGCTCTGTAAGATACACTTCCTTTGATCAGGCGGTTGCAGTGGTCAGGAGTAGGGGCCCCGGGGCCCTTTTGGCCAAATGTGATATAGAGGCTGCCTTCCGCCTGCTGCCCGTTCACCCAGATGATTTCGGGCTCCTGGGCTTTGCCTTTGCTGGCCAATTTTACTTCGATAGGGCCTTGCCCATGGGTTGCTCTATTTCATGTGCGGCTTTTGAGGCCTTCAGCACATTCCTTGAATGGGCAGTCAGGCGGAAGTCTGGTCTTCTGGGTACAGTGCATATTACCTAAACGATTTTCTTTTTGTTGGCAGTGAGAATTCTAGGGAATGCCAGCACCTGCTGCATTCTTTTGTTGCCCTGGCAGAGCAGCTAGGCGTTCCCCTGGCGCAGGACAAGACCGAGGGACCGGTCACCTGCCTATCCTTCCTGGGGATAGAGTTAGACACGGTTGCCGGCTGCTCCAGGCTGCCCCTAAGTAAACTCTTAGTACTTTTGGAATTGGTTAGATCACTGGGACACTCTAGTAAGGCCACCCTGTGGGAATTGCAGGTTGTCCTCGGTCACCTTAATTTTGCCTGTAAGGTTGTGGCCCCCGGCCGGGCCTTTTTGCGCCGGCTTTGTGACCTGACGGTAGGTCTTAGGGCTCCCCATCGTAGGGTGAGGATTACCGAAGGGGTCCGGGCCGATTTGGCTCTTTGGGAGGCCTTTTTGCTCAAGTTTAATGGGGTGGCCTTCTGGCGCAGTGAGCGGCTGTTGGAAGCTGACCTTCAGGTTCACTCTGATGCTGCAGGAGAGATAGGTTTTGGGGTTTATTTCCGGGGTCGCTGGTGTGCCGCCCGGTGGCCTGAGGAGTGTGTCGAGCGAGGGATGGTCCGTGATTTAACTTTCCTTGAGCTTTTTCCGATTATCGTTGCTGTGCATATTTGGGCGGAAGAGTTTGCCAACTCCTCAGTAAGGTTCTGGTGTGACAACCTGGCGGTGGTCCAGATTGTAAGCACTCAGACTTCCCAGTCTCCAAGGGTTATGGGTCTCGTTAGGGCCTTAGTATTGCAGTGCCTGCGGGCGAATATCCTGTTCCGGTCCCGTCACGTCCCGGGTATCCGGAATGATATAGCTGACGCTCTGTCTCGTTTTCAGTTAAACAGGTTCAGAGAGTTAGCACCCAAGGCTGCCCTACACCCGGAACCCATGCTGGCCTTTTTATGGGATCTTGGCAGGCGGAGGCACAGCAGGCCATAGCGGCGTCTCTGGCACCTGGCACCAGAGCGAGCTACACGGCCAAGCTCGAGGCCTTTTCTCTTTTTCGGAAGGCGGAAGGTTTGGTGGAGGTTTGGCCTGTCCCAGTGGAACCACTTCAACAGTTTTTGGTCTTCCTTCGTAGGGCGGGCCGGGCAGTGTCCACCTTGGTGGGCTGTCTGGCCGCACTGGCCTTCGAGGCACAGGTTAGGGGGGTCAGGGACGCCTCATCAGACCCTAGGGTTCGGCGCATGTTAGAAGGTTGGGCTAGAGGCGAGCCTAGGACCAAGGACCCCAGATGCCCGTTTACTTTAGATATGGTGGCGTCCACTTTGGGCCGCCTAGTCAGGTGCTGTGCTAGCCCGTGGGAAGTGACTCTTTTTCGGGCAGTGGTCTTGGTTGCCTTCTTTGGGGCCTTCCGCCCTGGGGAATTACTCCCCCATAGCGCGTCCTCTCCCAGGGACTGCTGTCTGCAGTTTTCTGATTTATCGTTTGGGGAGGGTGAGGTTTGTTTGCTTCTTCGGCGCTCCAAGACCTATCAGAGAGGCAGGGGCCAGTCAATTCGCCTGGCTGAGGCCAGTGATTCCGGTGTGTGCCCAGTCGCTGCCTTGAGGCGCTATGTTGGGTTGGGCCCTTTCCCAGGTGGGTGCCTTTTTTCACATGAAAACCAGTCCCCTCTCACCCAACATCAATTCCTTGCGGTGTTGCGGAAGGCCCTACAGGCTGCGGGGGTCCCTATCCAGGGGCTCACTCTGCATTCATTCCGCATTGGGGCTGCTACTACGGCTACCTGTATGGGGCTGCAGGAGTCTGAAGTGCGTAGAATAGGTCGTTGGAGATCTGTGGCGGTCAGGCGTTATGTGCGCTGACAGCGGGCATTCTGTTACAATGTTGACCTGTTATTTTCTCTTGGCAGGTGCTGGCGGGGCGGCGGTCCCGATCTGAGTCCTGATGTGTGGCCATTCGTTGGTCTTCTGGGCTTTCAAGCGGGCCAGCACCTCCCACTGGGGATCCCAGCTGGGGATGGGTAGCAGCGCGTCTGTTTATTGGTTGGGCATGCGAGGCATGCTCTGGAATCAGCTGCTTCCGGCTTTGAGAGACCATTTAGATAGGTTCCCTACTCCTGGCATTTTAGTTTTGCATCTGGGGGAGAATGATCTGGGCCGGCGGACTGGCCTGGCCATCTTTCAGCAAGCCTCCTCGGACTTAGCAACATTGCGCAGGTGGCTGCCCGGGGTACGCATAATTTGGATCAACTGGCTCCAGCGTAGAGTGTGGCGTGGGGCTCAGTCTTGCTTAAGCCTAGAAAAAGCGCGCAGAAAAATTTCAGCAGCAATTGGGAAAACAGTGGTAGCGGCTGGGGGGTCAGTGTTGTGGCAGCCAGAATTGACTGCTTGCTTCCTGGAGTTATTTTGCCCTGATGGGGTACATCTTTCCGAAAAAGGTTGCGACCTTTATATTCGCAACATCCGGGAGGCTATTGCTGAAAGTTTGGGCTGGCGTGGGGCAGGAAGGTCAAGCGTGGGCTAACCTTCCTTAGTGGCAGGAACAGTGCGGGCTTTGGGGTAAGGTGGTATATTTTATCGGTGAGCACCCTTGGATATTGTAAGGTGGATTGGTCAATCGCTTCCTTGTGGCCTGTGTGGCACGGGAAGACTTCGATTGCCAAGAAACCTGCTTTGGGACTTGACCAACCTTTGGGCTGTGCGGTCCAGGGTGGGTAAAGATCCAAAGCTGTCCAGATCCCCTCTTTTATAGGGGGCGGTTGGCTGTGAAGGAACTGGGCGGGAGGTACCTGCCTCTTTCCTGAGCCAGGGTGTGTCGCCCTTTGCGGCTGATGGGTAGGATGAAGTAATCCTAGCCCAGGCCTAGGTGCCCGCACTGTTTTCATTTTGGTGATTAATCACCTTGTTCAGTCCGCCATGTCTATGTTAATTTAACAAAGCGTGGCCCGTTTCTCTCACTACAAACGTCTCTTTGTCTTCTTGGGCCTGGGTCTGGGTACAATGTGGGTGTTGAAGTCCAATAACATCTGGGGACCCAACGGTGAGAATCCCTGGTGTAGACAGTATTGAGCCAGATGGACCAATGAGCTGATCTGGTATAAAGCAACTTCCTATGTCCCTGCAGCTTTAAGAACCACCAACATTTTATCCCGTCTTTTATATGATTGTTTCTATTGCTGCTGTGCTGTATCTTTTATGGTTATATTGTGCTTGTTTTTTAATCTTTTAATCAGCTCTGTATTTTTATATTCTATCTTAATATTTTAATTGTGTATTTTTATAGGCTTGTTTTAACTTTTGTGTCAAACACCTTGGGATTGTTTTAATGAAAGGCACTGTAGAAATTTAACAATAAAAATAAATGAATAAAAATAAATGTATGGAACCTCTTTCTCATGGGAAAAGCAACCCAACGTTTTCCTCTCCAAACTCCAGTTTGAACCCTCAGTCTGATGAGTTTCACTGCTCCTACCTGAAGTTAGTAACCAGCTGCTGTACATCCAAATTCAGAAATGGAGGCTAGATTCTCCAAAACTGGAGTTGAGGGAGGAAGCTCCTCCCTCTCTCCATTCTGAATGGCTGCCACAGCTGTCCTTCATGTGAAGGAGGAAACCCGGCTGTCAGTTCCCCCAACTGTGCAGCCAGTTCCCCCTCCTCTCTGCAGTCTCCCTGACTGCAGTTCGGGTCCTGGCCCTTTCATCTGAATGCGGATGGGTAAGCATGTGATGTGGGGAGGGCGGAACTAAAGGGCCATTGGACTCTCGGCTCTGCCTCATATGTGAATGTGGCAACAGAGTTACAGTGGCCACTATGTAGTTATGATGTGATCACATACAGTTTTAAAAGAACATGCATGTGTGTGTACATATCCTAGTAGATACTGAAGGGAACATTGTATGGTGTTGGTCAGCGGATAATGTTAAGTGTAGTGCGTTGTGAACAATTTACAATACACCATGAGCGTGCTTGCTATACATTTCATACATTTGTATCCCACCAAAACCATCAAGTCTCATGGCGGTTAACATAACAATTAAACCACTTAAAATTATACAAAGTAACATTCAAAAGAACTCAACAAATCAAGTAGTTTACAACAACTTAAAACCTAACAAAAGCACTGGCTGAACAGATGCATTTTCAAAGTTTTTCTAAAAGCTGCCAGTGATGGTGAGACGTTTAATCCAGGAGAGAGCACATGAGCACAAAGGACGTCAGGCTAAATTGTTTCCTATTTTGCATAGATCTTCATATTTTGAGATATAAGTCGGAAGAATGCGGATATTGGTATGTTGTAGTACTTCCTATGTAGGGGCTTTTTGTTTAATTTAGGGTAGCCTTGTGACTGATAATTGATTCAATGCTGCTATGTAGTAAAAAATGTGGCAGGACCATCCTTTTTTATGCTAATAGTCCAAGGTGTTTCCATGTTTTATCAATGGAAGCTATGAAATAAGATATTTTAATAGCTGGTTCTCTCCTTCCTGCTTTTGGAATGTGATACCCTTCAGAGCTTAGAGAAAGCTCCATCCCTCTGACTAGGGGAGGGAAAGGGAAAGAGAAAGAGTTTAAAATGGATGGAAGGAGAGCCATGGGGTGGAAGCTTAAATTGCTCTCTTTGGGGACTTGATATAGGATTAGCAGCTGTACTATTTGTGTGTAGGAGTATTTTTGCCTCCATTATACTGTGCTTGTACATTTGTAAAAAAAAAGCAAACATTACAAAATACTAGAAATCTCTAGTGCTTGATCATAAAAAGGGTTTTTGGGATTTTTATGTTGTTTTGTTCTTTATCATCTGCAAGGACCTTAAAAATTTCTCTTTAGGGACAGAAAAACTGCATCCATAATGAAGTGTTTGAATCACCCCTCCCTCCTCCTAACTCAAAGCTCACAGGAGATCAGGTGCTATAGTATTGCCACCGAGGCAATGAACCTATTGATGCCCCTTATTAGGGAGTATATGAATAGCATAGTTTAGCCCCCAAGGCTGTGATTCATACGTATTACAGAAAAGGGGAAATATCTTTTTGGACATAAAAGTTTAAGGCAGCTCAGCAATACAGTATATTAATGCTATCCAGCTAACCGAGTCAAATTAAAAGTGAATAAATCGATAGCAGTTGCCCCTTCGGTGAAACTGGATCTTCACTTAATTACTTTTGCACTACCCAGAGACTTCTGGGCCAATGATATTTAGGCCTTTGAGCTGGTAAATAAACACCTTGCAAAAGGGCTGAAGATCTACTTTTCAATACATTTATGAGCATATATTAATGAATCATTCACTTACACTTGAATCACTCAAACTTTTCCATAATAGAGCTATGTTGTCCTCAGGATAACTTATTTCAAATGTTCCAGTTTATAGGAGGAAAGGAAAATGTTATACAATGGCTTATTCTGCCTGTGCTGAACACAGTCAATTTAAAAGATCATCAGTATTAAAAACATGGGCATTTCACAGCTTGTAAATTTAGATTGTGATGCTTGCTGCTGTTCAATTGGTGAGGGAAAGAGGAAGCCATGCAGACACAACATGCTACGTAATTGCCATCGTTAATTAATAAAAGAGAATGCAGTTTGCAAAGTCAAAGATATGAAAGGTCATATGGATTTTATAGCCCTAACTCCTAAAAGCCTAAAAGCTACCCAAGAGCATGAAGCAAAAGTAAGGCATGTTGCGAGCATTCAGAATATGAAAGGGGAACTGTTGGAATCTCTGGAGACTGAATATTGTGGGAGAGAAAACTAAACATGGATTCGGGCATTCAAATCCAGCAGGGGCAAAGTGTGTTGCCTTTCTGCTTTTCACGCTCCTTTATAATGAGGCTGAGCCCAAAGTTCTTGTTAGGGAACATTCAGCATGGATTGGGAAGGTTATGGGCGGGGGAGAAGGAATGATAGGTTCATACAAGTATCCCCTCTGGCGCTCCCCTTGCTATATCATTACAGCTGTTCCATGGTGGCAGTTCTCCATGTTGTGGCTGGTGGCCACGATTCTCCCGCCCCCAGAAGCCTCAAAGTGAGGACAGGAAGCTTTGCCTTTATTTGTTTCAGAACAAGCTCCATCCTGGAGCATCATTCTGAAGCTAAACCTTGTGAGGGCAATGCTTTCTGCCCTCAGCCTAGGGCACTTCTGCCAGGGGTGGGGGAGGGGATCCCTGTAGTCACTAGAGGAGTATCATTACACTGGCAGTAAGTTTCACCCCTTTTTCACACATCTCACAAAAGCCAAAATGACTTCCATACCTCTATACCCTATGACTGGGGTGTTGAAATGTGGGTAGGGGTGGCCCTTCTTTGAAGCAGAGTGAGGCACATGTCTCAGGCAGGGGAGAGGGGGTGGCA
Organism: Hemicordylus capensis; assembly: GCF_027244095.1. NCBI lineage: Eukaryota > Metazoa > Chordata > Lepidosauria > Squamata > Cordylidae > Hemicordylus > Hemicordylus capensis. The sequence continues at coordinate 111,007,479 of NC_069661.1, read as the reverse complement.
AGCAAGGAGGGGTGACAAGCAAATAGGGTGGCAAGCACTGCCCCACCCACTACCATGGACACCACTTTCCTTAGCATCCTAGTTGCCGCCCTCCTTCATCCCACCAGGGCATGCTGTTCATTTCCCCCTCCTTGACCCACTGGGGCACACTTCTTCTTTCCCTTCTTTCCTCTCTCAGTGTGAACTAGATAGATAGATACTTTATTTACGGCCAATGGCCAAAACAACAACACAAACAATAAACATTATTCCAGCATTCAACATTAACTTAGTCATTAACTGTAACATCAATCAATGAGCTATGAATTCTAATTGCGATGTAACAAAATTTTGCTACAACATGAGAGATGCAGAGTGCATTATCTTCAAGTAAAAATTTCGCCAGAAAATCATCTGATTGATGTTGAAACCTAGAAAGAAGTGGCAGAATCAAATGACATCTAATGTTACTGTAGAATCTGCAGCGTAATAAAATGAGAGCGATTGATTCAGGTTCACCCGAACCACAAGGACACAAGCGAGCCTCCAGGGGTAGATGTTGAAATCTCCCCATTAATATACCGTTTTTCAACCAAAAAGTTTCTGAAGCAGTTTACATAGAGAAATAATAATAAATAAATAAGATGGATCCCTGTCCCCGAAGGGCTCACAATCTAAAAAGAAATATAAGACAGACACCAGCAACAGTCACTGGAGGTACTGTGCTAGAGGCTGGATAAGGCCTCTTATGCTCCATTCATTAATGTCAGAATCTGCAAAGTCACATCAGATAGCATTTTATTTGTTTGTAGTGAGTGCCTTCAAATACAGGTTGAATCTGCTCTTTCAATTTATTCTTTATTTTCGCTGACAGCACAATGTAGTGCTTTTGAAGTTCAGCTTCTCATTATTGTTATTACTATTACTGTTGGGGGTTGTAATTTTTATCCCCCAGTTAATTAGCAGAACACTCAAGAAGCTACCCACTCCCGTTACAGAGTAGTTGGAGAGTTTAGTGGTTGCAGCTATTTATAGAATACACATGGAGATTCTTGTAGAACTAAATACTAAGTATTTATTGGTGAAATATACTTTGGATAGGAAAGACCTAACCCTAATCTATAGAACTACATAATGAATAGGTAGGGAGAAAGAGAGAGATGTTTCCATCTGCTCTCTAATAGGAAAGGAAGAGAGTCTGACTCAGCACAGAAAATACCTGTAGAGTAATAACAGGGGTCATAGAGTAGAGACAGGTAGAATAGTTAGGGAGACTCTTACTCACTATCTGTACTCCAAATGTCCCGGCCATTAGGATAGTTGGTGCAAAAGGTGGAAGTCCATCTGGAAGTCCATCTCCAACAATTACAACAATAAAGGTAGAGGTCACTCCACTGGTTTACTTTGATTTCTGTCAGTCATACCTATCTTCTCCTTCAGGTGCTATCACCTACTGGAGGTTAGCTATCATTAAGGCTATTCTGACTTTGGATGCTGCTGCTCTAAAAAGTTGTAAGGATGTGCATCCAAACCATTCCTGCAATTTTTTTTAGCCAGGATGTTCTTTGTCTTCCAACATATCTATAATTGGCAAAAACAAAAAACAAAAACAAAACAAAACAAAACCAAAAAACCACTTTCTAAACTGTATTTTTTCCTCACAAGGCTTTGCCCTCTAGATCCATCTTTGCATGTTTCTAATAATACAGTTGCCATCTCTTCACTTCTGACCTCAAGTGTTGAAGAGTGTGTAAGCAAAATAGGTAATTCAGCAGAAGATTGAACTGAAGCAAATGAGACAGAATGAATCGAGAAACATATGATATGAAATGTGCAATGTTTGGTAAATTATTTCCCAGCTGATTTCCATTCTGTAATGAAGTTGCAAATAAATACCAGCAGGTCAGCTAATGACAGAGTGAAGAATAACAACTAATGAACTAAACTAAAGCAAAAAGGCTTGTTATTGGCATGCAAGTATGTATATATAGATGTAAACCTAAAAACATAATAAGTTTGTTCTCAAGACCATTGCAGCCTGGTGGGGAGGGGTACAGGGTGAAGGTAAAATTGATCTTACCTCCCCACCCCCAGATGATGTGCCCACACGAGCCCACACAATCAATGTTGCTCTAGGCAATGTGGATTTCTGGAGGTTTGGAAAATAGAGCCTGGCCTCCAGATAACCCTAAATGCACCATGTGAGGAACATGGTGCATTGAGGGATTTGCCCTCAGGCCGGGCACTCTAGGCACCCAGCTCTATGTCTGCTTGGGCTGCGTGCACACAACACACAACCAGGGACCTGGGTAAAAGGGCCAGCTCACACCCTTTTACCCAGATAAAAGTCCAGGGAACATTCCTGGGCTACCTGGCGAGGTAGTGCCAGTAACGGACACGATCCTGGAACTTCACCTGAGCAGCCCTAGGGCTGCCCAAGGCTGGGTAGAGCTGCTTGTGTGAACAGCCTCAATGTGTGAATGTGACTATTTATTATTTATTATTTATTTTTATATATTTATATATTCAATTTTTATACCACCTTTCCGAAATGGCTCAGGGTGGTTTACAATTTAAAACAGAAACCATTAAAACCAATAACAATTAAAACAGAAATATAAATATGAACACCAATTTAAAAACATCTTTAAAAACAATTAAACTATCAGAACAATTAAAACCCTGAAAACCAGGTTAGCATTAAAACAATTAAAACTAATTAAAAACTCTGAAAGGCCAGGTGAAACAGATGGGTTTTAAGGGCTCTCTTGAAGGTCAGTAAGGAATTCAGATTGTGAATTTCTGCTGGGAGTGCATTCCACAGCCCAGGAGCAGCTACAGAGAAGGCCCATCTCTGAGTCGCCACCAAACGAATTGGTGGTAACTGGAGACAGACCTCCTCAGGTGGCCTTAACGTGCAGAGCGGATCATGTAGAAGAAGGCGCTTTCTAAGATATCTCAGACCCAAGCCATTCAGGGCTTTAAAGGTAATGGCCAGCACTTTGTATTTTGCCCTGAAACGTATTGGCAGCCAGTGTAACTGTTTCAAAACAGGCATAATATGGTCTCTCCAGGTTGCCCCAGAGACCAACCTGGCTGCCGCATTTTGAACTAACTGAAGTTTCCAGACTACGTACAAAGGCAGCCCCACGTAGAGCGCATTGCAATAATCAGTCTGGGAGGTTACCAGCTGATGCACCACTGTTTTGAGGTCATCCTCTTCAAGGAATGGGCGCAGCTGTCGAATCAGCCGAAGCTGATAGAAAGCACTCCTGGCCATGGCCTCCACCTGAGATATCAGGGTGAGGCCTGGGTCCAGGAGGACTCCCAAGCTGCGCACCTGCTCCTTCTGCAGGAGTGTAACCCCATCCAGCACAGGATGATCTAACTCACCCCTCAGATTCTGAGCCCCCACAATGAGCACCTCCACCTTGCTTGGATTCAGCTTCAATTTGTTATCCCTCATCCAGCCCATTATTGCTTGTAGGCAGGCATTTAGAGAATGAGTACCATTTCCTGAAGATGAAAAGGAGAAGTAGATTTGGGTGTCATCAGCATACTGATAACACCCAGCACCAAACCTCCTGATGACCTCACCCAGCGGTTTCATGTAGATGTTAAAAAGCATTGGTGACTAATCCATGTTTGCAAATGCAGGGCATGTAGCTACGTTTGTCAAGGGGCTGTGATAGGCTACAACTCCATTTTGAGTGTACCCTCTGTGTCGCATGCAGTTTCCCTCTGCATAAATGTGTGAAATCCCTATCCACCCTCCAGCCCTGCATCCCTCCAGTGGGTGTTGCTGGTGTCTTATGTTTCTTCTTTAGATGATGAGCCCTTTGGGGACAGGGAGCCATTTTTATTTGTTTATATAAATAAATTATTTATCTGTGTAAAATGTTTTGGAGACGTTTTTGGAAACAGTATATAAATACCGCTTCTGGTGACCGGTTCTGGTGACTGGAGGGGAGTTGTGGTTTGGGGTACACCTCATGGGAGGAGAGCTGGTCTTGTGGTAGCAAGCATGACTTGTCCCCTCAGCTAACTGGGGTCTGCCCTGTTTGCATATGAGAGGCAGACCAGAAGTGTGAGCACTGTAAGATATTCCCCTTAAGGGATGGAGCCGCTCTGGGAAGAGCAGAAGGTTCCAAGTTCCCTCCCTGGCTTCTCCAAGATAGTGCTAAGAGAGATTCCTGCCTGCAACCTTGGAGAAGCTGCTGCCAGTCTGTGTAGACAATACTGAGCTAGATGGACCAATGGTCTGACTCAATATATGGCTGCTTCCTATGTTGCTAAATATGTATTGTATTGTATGGAAATGTGTCACAGCTGGTGCTCCCATCATGCTAGCATACTTTGAACAAGAGCTGGGATAGTGTGGTGGAGGGGTGGTCAGCCTTGCAGAATCTGGTTTGTTTTAATCATACCCCCAAGTCCTCTAGCCAGAGTCAGGGATAGGAACATGGGATCCTGCCTTATACTGTCTCAGGCCATTGGTAAGGAGACTTTCCCAGCTTTACCGGGAGATACCAGGGATTGCCTGGGATCTTTTGCATGCAAAGCAGATGCTCTACCACTGAGCTATAGCCCCATCCCTGAAAGCAGGGATTAAGGGAGGGCCGGTGTACACTTAGAATTAAGGAAGAGAGTGCCTCTGAGACATGCTTAGTCCAAGAATCTGTTTTCCATACAAGAACTGAGCTTGCAGGCCTTTCATACAAAAATCCATTCCTGGCTTTCCCCCAGCTTTCTTCATTTCAGCAACCTAATTGTAAGGGGAAATGCTAAGGTATTAGGAGTTAGAAACCTTTGCTAAATCTACCGCATACTATCTATCAGTAAATCCAAAACAATGTACACCTCCAGAGTAGTGAGTAAGAGTTTTAGCTGGGAAATCCGTGGTTCAAATCATGACTGAGTTATGAAATCGTAAGGTGACCTTAAAGTGAAAGTTAAGTGTGTGGTCAAGTCTATTTCAACTCCTGGCACCCACAGAGCCCTGCAGTTTTCTTTGGTTTACCATGGCCTCCTCCTGTGCAGGACAGGTTTACCATTGCCTCCTCCTGTGCAGTATGAGAGGATGCCTTTCAGCATCTTCCTATATCGCTGTACTGCCCAATATAATACCAGCGGGGATTTGAACCAGCAACCTTCTGCTTGTTAGTCAAGCATTTCCCCACTGTGCCACTTACTATTATTTTCCCAGCCTTTGCACTTCTTCCTGCAATCTATATGTATAATTCTCCTGGGTGTGCCAGGGAAAAATGCGTCCCGGCAGCCCAGCTGATTGGCTGGCGCACCCAGGAGATTTGACTGGCAGGGCAGATGCGAGACGGCAGCGGGGGGACTGGCCTGGCCCAGCTGCGGATGCAAGGCAGTGGCGGCGGGCCCAGCCATGCAAGGCGGCGGCTGGCGGGCCCAGCTCGGCCACGGATGTAAGGCGGCACTCGGCCCGCTGGCGGCGGCGGCTGTAGTGGCGGCCGCACTCGGCCCCGCCAGAGACGGGGGGTGGAGAGAGAGAGGTAGCCGGCCCCAAAGAGCGCACAGATGCTCTGTGCGGGGTCGGCTTGTATAATATGAATACTTTTTTAAAAATTATATCCCGGAGCCCAGAGAGGTGTACATGGCTATGTTTATCCTCACAACAACCCTGTGAGGTAAGTTAGGCTGAGAGATACATGACTGGCCCTGCACAGTACCACCAGTGACTGTTGCTGGTGTCTTTCTTACATTTCTTTTTAGATTTTGAGCCCCTAGGGGACAGGGATCCATCTTATTCATCTATGTAAACGGCTTTGGAAACTTTTGTTGAAAAGTGGTATATAAATTGTTGTTGTTGTTGTTGTTGTTGTCATCACCCAGTGAGTTTCATGGGTGAATGACGATTTGAACTCAGGTTTCCCTGGTCCAACACTAACAACCACACCACACTGGCTCTCTTAACCACACTTCAATCAATCAATCAAAGAAACAAACAAAACTCAAATCTATTCAAATTCTTACTCAAGAATAATCTGAGAAACCTTCATGGTTCCTATACTTACAAATTAGTTCTATACTGCAGAAAGAAATACAAAGACAAGGTAGAGATTTAACAGAATCTGAAGTGCTAATAACTAAAAATGCAGATCATCTACTGGGATTGCTTTACAAGTTACTGCTGAAATATGTCTCAGAGACAGAACAAATAAAAGACTGCATGATAAAGTGGATGCAAAATTTAAACAGGGCAATTGACATGCAACAATGGGAATATCAATGGAAAGTTAATATTAAATTTACAGCAAATAGTACCTTAAGGGAAAACTGGTACAAAATGTATCTCCATTGGTACATTACTCCCATGAAGATTGTAAAGATGGACATTAATTACTCTGGAGTTTGTTGGAAATGTAAGACCCATGTGGGAACACTCTATCATATGTGGTGGGTTGCAGTAAAGAAAGACATTTTAAAGATAAACTTTCCTTACTTACCTGAACTCTTTCTGTTAAATAATCTGGGTTGCCATCTTAGCAGCCAGGGTACCATCCAAAAATAAACCCAAACCAACCCTGCTTAGCATCCGAGGAGCCCATCAAAAATAAACTGGGGTCCACCCTGCTTAGCATCCAGGGTGCCCATCCAAAACAAACCTGGACCCACCCTGCTCAGCATCTGGGGTACCCATCCAAAAATAAACCTGGACATGCCATGCTTAGCATTCAGGATGCCCATCCAAAAATAAATGGGGCCCACCCTGCTTAGTATCTGGGTGCCCATCCAAAAATAAACCCTGACCCACCCTGCTTAGCATCCTGGGTGCCCTTAGCATTCTGAGTGGCCATCCAAAAATAAACCCAGACCCACCCTGATTAGCATTTGGGGTGCCCATCCAAAATAAACCCAAATCCACCCTTCTTAGCATCTGGGTGCCCATCCAAAAATAAACCCAGACCCACCCTGCTTATCATCTGGGGTGTCTATCCAAAAATAAACAGGGGCCTATCCAGAAATCAATCACTCAATCAATCTTTATTATGGTGTTTGACCAGTGAGACTATATTCTGTAAAAGCTTTTTATATAGTCTTAAAAACTTGAAATCCTTAATCTACAATCAGTTTGTAAAGCTGTAAAACTACAAAATGCTATATAAGTATAAAATCCTATAGAAAATGCTAAAACTAGAAAAAAACTTAAAAAAGACTAAATGCTAAAACTAAGCATGTACTGTGTCGGGCCTGCTTAGATCTTTCTGCCTGTTGGGACCCAACAAATTTTACATGCTGCTGTGCATGTAATGTGACAACATTATGTGTGATAACAGGGTTGGAGACATAGAGCAGGAGAGAGACTTAGAATTGACTTGAGCAACCTGGGGCTTTATTAATACTGGAAGGATGAGGGGAGAAAGAGAGTCTCATGGGCAATGAGGAGGACATGCTCTGTTGTTTCAACTTGCCCAGAATCGCAGGGGCACAGTCATTCGGGCACAGAATTGGGCACAGCAAGGGCACAGAATCACAGGGGCACAAGAAGCGAGTCTTGCTATATATCCTTCTAGCACACCTGAAGGGAGGTCACCACAGTGGGCCAGAATGAAATCCCTTCTGTGTTTTGGGGCTTCCAGCTGTGTGACGTATACAGCTGGAAAGGTAATGTTTCTTAGTCTTTCATTGATGAGGAAGTCCAGGACCCTACCTAAGTCGATTTGGCTCTATATGTCCATTATGTGTTGTTTGATGTGTGTTTTTGCCTTTTCTTAGCCAGTATAGAGTTAGAGGGGATGTGAGAGTCCCAGGGATGACATTTATGTCAGAAGTGTGCATTTCCAAGTGGACTGGTAGTTGTCCTGTAGTGTTATGGGGCAGGACTCAGTGGGATGAAGGATAATCTTAACCATTAGTTGAGGTCATCCAAACTCTGACCTCCACTTTCACCAGACCTGCTGCTAGATGTAGGCTGTTGTTGGAGACACCCATGGTACTTGAAGAACTGTTCTTTGGAATTCTGACTCTGCTGACCAGGTTGATGGGTCTGTAATTTGCAGGGTCATCCTTTCTGCCTTTTTTGAAGATGGGGACAATGACTGCTAGCCCCCAGTCCTTGGGAATACAGCCATGTGTGCCAATGAATGTGAGTAACAAGGCCGGGAGTGGTGGGTGAGATGGAGTCTGCTTCCAGATAGGGCGGACAGCACTGGTGTTATGGTGTCATTACTGGGGCTCAGTCTGGCATTGAGGTTGCCTTCCCGCACTATGTGTGCATTGAGATTGGAGGAAAGAAGGTCTGTTAAGTAGTTATCTAGTTCTGACCATAGGTTCCTGACCTGGGATTTCTGACGCTGTTAAGGGAGGTAAATGTTAAATATTAATAGGGAGGGAGCAGTGCCTTAAATGGACTGTCACTGCCATAGCGTAATGCATTTATGGAGGGAATCTTGTTGATGTTGCATGCAAGGTGGTGGAGATTAGCATCCCCTGTCCACCTTTGGGTCTGCCTCATCTTGTACCTGCTTCTGCTCCTAGTGGGTATGAGCAGAATCTATTAAGTGTAAGAACCTCAGTTGTCCAAGTTTCCTGTAGCATTATGATGTTGTATGATCTGTGAATGAGATGTCTCTGCAGCAGGCGTGCCAGCCTGCCATGTTCCAGGATAGGAGGGAACCCGTATGCTGGTCTCTTGGATGTCAGGATGTAGTGCTGTGGGCTGCAGCCAGGGTGGGAAGAATCCAACTATGTTCCAGGGGATGCACTGGGCAACTGTAGCTCTTGTAAAAATGGTGATGCATATGCATGTTCCTGCATTCTCAACTTGGGGGCTGCCAATTCTCTCTCTGATCATGCGGATCACAGAGGATGCCGGCAGCTCCCACAGCTCAGGCAAACAGACAGGGAAGATTAGTGCAGTGATATTGTCAAAATGGGGGTCATTGGTGAACCGCATTCCAGGGCCCATGGCTTTTGAGGCAATGTTCCTAGGGTTGGGTATGGCGGCTGTTGCTGCTGAGGTGGTGAATGTGATATGTGAGCCCCTTCCTCTGGGGTAGCATTGTCTGTATGTGAGGGCATAGGTGGCTGCATCTTCAGCAGATCCCCTAGAGTTGTGAGTGTTGGTTACAGCTCTTGGGGATGGGTAGATGATATAAGGGCCTCATCTTTCTGAGCTGCTATGTTTTTATCAAGTATCTGGGGTAGTGGTGGTGGGGCACGTCTCCAATTCTTAAGTCCCTGGGGCTTGTAGAGGGTGGTAGGGGCTCATACAGGTGCAGCCCGTGAACGCATCTCCGGGGGTGGTTGCAGGTGGCTTCTTTAAGTGGAAACAGAGCTGGTGCTCCGTGCCGCCCAGCAGCCACCATGGCAGGGAATCGCCTCCACCACTCACGTGGCTCCCACAGAGGCGAGCCCCTGCCAGCAGCCAGGTGAGTGGTGGAGACGATTCCCCGCCGCGGGGACTGCTGGGCGGCATGGAGCACCAGCTCCGTTTATGCTTAAAGAAGCTGCCCCCACCCCGGAGGCGCGTTCATGGACCACGCCTGGGCTCATAGTATAGCAGGGGGGAGTGAGCACCCCTTCTTCTGAGGTTGCTGTAATTATGTGGCTTGCCTGGGGTTCTTCATCATCAAAGGGAGACTTACATGGAAGGGTAAGTCTATTTATTTGTAAACTGGGGCTGAGCAGGCTCAGGGAGCAACTCACGAGGTGCAGGGAAGAGGGCCTCTGTGTTGCCCATTTTGCTGTCACTATTTGAACCTGAGGTGAAGTTGGGAAAATGGACTGACAGCTTCTGCCTCGGCATCAACAGTTTTGACTGGTTCAAGAGTGGCCTGCAATGGGTGCAGGTCCATGTTTCTGTCAATGAGCTCAGGTTCTGGACAGGAGAAGACGGGCAAGTAGTGGCTGTGCTTTCTTTCAAACAGCAGCAAGTTGCATCATCAGTTCAGCAAAATCGGAGTATATGGACTTTCTCTCTTCAGGCTGTAGAGGGTTAATCTACTGAAGCTTGGAGAGGATGCTAATATGATGTTTATTGAGGTCTGAGTTAGTTGTCATGGGGGCCTTATCAGCAAGGTCAGCTTCAGAAGGAGGAATGTTATATTTACTGTTTCTGGGAGCAGAGGCTAAACTGCACAGTCTCTGTAGACTCTTATAGCTCTAATATTGAAACTATGGAGGAACTCTCCCCCTCATTTGCACAAGTTTAAGTGGAAGAGAGGCTTGAGAGAAAGAGAACAAGACACTCCCATAATCCCTGTTTACTGGCCACTGTGGCTGGGGATGATGGGAGTTTTAGTCCAAAAACAGCTGGGGGGGCCTAAGTTGAGCAGCCCTGGTCTAAGGTCTTAGGAAGAGGTCTTTCCCAGCCTTGTTATCTGAGATCATTTAACTGGTTGTGCTAGAGAAGTTGAACCTTCTGCAAGCAAAGCCTCCTCCAGTATTAGAAAATTCTGTTCTCTCTCAGCAAAGGAGGATTTGGGGATTTGAACTCACAACCCCAATGGCAGAAAACATGTAAAAATGCCAGGCTTACAGAATGAACTATGTATCCTGGGACTCATAAAATGAGGATCCCGAAGAAGCCTCATATAGTATCATTATGACATAGGTAGAAGTGCAGAGCTTAATTTGGATGATATACATGATGACCAAGTGCCACAGCAAGAATTAATAACATCCAGATCTACTGTGATGCAACTGACAATGTTGCTGTCAATGGTGGACATAATTTGCAATGTTATGTGTGCATTGAAATGTAAAGTTTGCACAATTGTGCAAGAGTGTTGTTGTGCTAAATGGAACCATTGCACAAATACAGTTGTGCAGTTGATGGCCATTGGAACCTCTGCTAACCAGGGTTTTTGGGTTGTGAGACACAGTGGCGCATCTCCGTGCCATGGCGACTTGCCAGGAGACCCCTGACCAGGAGGCTCCATCAAGCCTCCCGGCCTCGGGGGTCTCCCCAGCATGCCCCACGCACTCGCGCAGGGCATGCTGGGACTTTTGGGGTCCGGGCAGCACCTGATCCCCACCACCCCTACTGGCTCCATGATGGAGCCAGTAGTTGTGTGGGCGGCCGATTCAGCTGCCCAGGGCAAGAGCTCTGCTCGTGTGCAGGGAGAGCGGGCTAAGCCCACTCTCCTCGCACTAACCCTCCCAGCGCTTCACACTAATTGTGTGAAGTGCCTCAAGTAATATTGCACAATTTGCCAGCCAGAGTACTGTTGAGGGTGTTATTTCCTTGATGGGGAATATGTTATCAATACTATGCAATTTTTGCTCTTAAGTCCACTGATTGCTTCACATCACCACTGATATGTGCCACTGGGGTTAAGCTATAGTTCTACTCTGTAAGTACAGTAATACATATCTATTTTGTTATTATTAGTTGTATTTAATTGAGTATATGCAGCCCAAGTACTTATTTCTACATGGATGGCTCCTAAGTAACCATAACAATGACAATATAGAAATAAATTATGATGTGTAATATGCTTTTAAAACAAAATTTAGTGTAATCATGTGTCTTCCATGTTTGTCTGGACCCGAGCAGACCCAGGTTCAAATCCCTTTTTAGTCATTAAGCTCACTGGTTTGGTCTTGGGCAAGGCAGCCTAATCTACCCTGCAAGGTTGTTGAGAGGATACTCCATGCACTGCTATGCACTCCTTGGAGGAAAGTTGGGATAAGATGTGACATATCTGGCAAGAGTTGAGCTGTTCAGTATTCAAAATGTGCACCTGCCAGCACCCACCTGCTTACTATCGAAGCCCTTTCCATGACATCACTGTTAAGACTCAAGCCATAATTTAGAAATTATTGGTAAACAGCATAAAGATGTCAATAATCAATGTTCAGTTTCAGGAATTGTTTGTATAAAATATCTTTTTTTAAAAAGAAAGAAAGAAAATCCCTATTACTTTTTCTGTTCATTCACCTCCCTTTTTGAGATGGTTGCTTAATAACATTTCTACATAGCTTTAGGCTATAAAGCACTATCATTTTCTGAGAGAGGCAGAAACGGCATCTTCCCATCAAAATTGATGACACCTAGCGATTGTCCAGAAGTTTCTTAGAAGCAGGAACAAGAATTCAGAATATGCTTAGCAGATATTGTTTAAGGCTATTTTGGATGGAATGAGAATGTATGAGTTGAATTAATAATAAATGAGCCCATGTTGCAGCTCCTGGAGTTTGCAAACAACCTCATCTGACCACTGAGAAGATGTACGCTTTTCAGCAATAATGAAAGTACATAAATATTAATAACTTTCTTAAAAAAAAAAAAAGGCTGTCACAGTATGGTTGTTGACTATACATAAAGTTTAATGAAGACTATGAAAACAAGCAGGTGTTGCAGTTTTGAGAAACTCACTCTCCTTTAGCATTTATTGTCTGGGAAGTTGCCTTCAGTAACTCTGCCTATGATAATAACCATTAAATTTGTAGCTTTGAGCCAATTACTTAACCAAGAGTATTGATTGCTTATTGAACCATAATGCAGGTGAAATATACACATGCACAGAGAGTTGATAACTCTCAGCAAGAAGCCTCTTAAATATGCTGTCTAAATTATGGCTGGCGGCTGCAGATATACTCTCGAAGTTAAATGTCCAGAAACCTTCCCCTGCAAACAAAAACCAAAAACTGTTCATTGCAATGCATTTATTGTTATGTGTGGATTTAAATTCTTTGTAATTATGTAACTCTGAAGCTCTGTTACCTTTGCAAGAGATGTTTTGGTCATTCCTCCTTTTCAGTATTCCTGAGGAGTCACAGATAAAAGTATGTTTAGGTGATTGATCAATTTGCTTTGAACTGATTAAATTTGAATACATGTGCATATTACCAAAATCTCAGTGTAGGCAAGCAGGGGTTATGAAGTGTGCAACAACTCATAATTTATTAAAACTACCAGTCATTGTTGGAAGGAAAGGCACTCTTTGGTACTTAACCCCTGCTAACTGTGCAAAGAAGAACCTTTTAAAATGGTGGGTCTTTTATATTTAACAGGGAAAGAGCAATTTCTCTATTCAACACAGAATAGCATTCCTCCCATTGGCTATTTCTGGTGTCTCCTTGGTGTTTATTTTAAATTGTGAGCCCTTTGGGGATAGGATCCATTTTTTCATTGCTTTTGATGTGTAAAATGTTTTGTGAACTTCTGAAAAGTGGTATATAAATAAGTACATTTTCTTTTTCATTCCTTAGTATTGTAGTACACTGGCAGCAAAATAACTTATAAACAAATGTGGCCTTAAAGTAGGCCCTACCATTTAAAATTCATCCTCCCTAAAAAAACCTGCAACTCGCCCATTAACAAGCTAAAGTGTTGATTTTCCCAGTTAAACCAATTAAGTTTTGCTACCCTGTATTTGATCAATTTGCTTGTGCTGTCTTGATTCTGCTTAGAGGCATGGCGACTGTATGAAAGCATAAAAGAAGCAACTGTGTTCAATTCTTGGAAGAAAATGGTCATGAAAATGGCCTCTGTTCATGTGTGGAGGCCATTTTATTGAGTTCCACACATGCACAGAGGCCTGAAATGGACCCCAAATGGGCCTGTTTGCTCTGGCAGGGGTGGGGGGAGTCCCTGTCACCCCCACCCCACCCGCAGCAGCTTGTGGTGGCAGCAACTTTAAGGTAAATTTTAACTTCCCTTCCACCCCAACTCTCTTGACCTAAGACCGGTTCGATATTATTTATGTTGAGCCAGGTCACACACCCCTACAGTGCAAGAGGTAAGAGTAGGTTGATCAGCCTGTGCCTCTCATGCTGTTTCTTTAAATCTCCTCACATGCCAGTTGAGAAGCAGGAGGCTTTACAGACAGGGTTTTCCACCCGAATCCACTCCTAATTTGAGTGTGTCAGTCCACATATTCACAGGATTTAACCCGACCTCCCTGCAGGCTATCAGGGACCAGGACAGACAGGACTTTGTTTTTCTCAGCTTTTTCTCAGGACTTTGTTTTTTTCAGCAGCTTTTGAAAAAAACCCTCTCAGGCTTCTGCTTTCTCTGAAGGTGTTGATGGAGGTGCTGATGGCTATGCGAAGGACATGCTGATGGCTATGCGAATGGTCCATCTAATCCCTCAAATTAAAAATGCCTCGAATCTGCTGCAAAGCAGATTTGATCTTCAGATACCCCGAGGCATAGAGCCATGTGTGAAAAACCTCTAGGGAGAGAAACTGTATATCAATGTAGTTGGGGCAGGTAGAAAACTGTGAATAACCAAAAACACCCCCACCCACAATAAATTAGTTTACAGGGAGGTGACCCATGAATGAGTGAAACTGCTATTCAAGGACTACCTTTATATAGAATTTACAATACATAGAATTTTTTATTAATGTGCTTGCAAAAAGGAACTAAAATAACAGTTTTAAATTTGTAGGATTTCAACTGCAAACTTTATTTATTTTATTGACTAATTACCATACATGGTAAATTTAAATCATAGCAAATTTTAACCTGAGAAAAATCTTCTGCTTTTCTTGGGCATTATGTAGTTTTGGAATTACTGGTCTGATTATTGAGTATTAAAAATCTGTTGAGGACAGTAAGAGTTAAAATATGATTATATTCAGCATTTCTTGTAAAAATAAATGAATGAATAAACTGTTCATTGAGCATATGCCTGTGTAAAAAACAGTGTATTCAACTCATTTAAGTGGAAGGATTGTTCTTGCAAAATTTAGTGCTTGTTGGTAATCGGGAATTGCCTCCAGACCCCCCAAATAAAGAAAGGACACATCTGTATGGGATGAAATAGGGTCATACTTTATTAACTATCTATAAAGGATATGCAACAAACTTTGCAACAATTAACTAGAGTGCGGGCTAGGGATGTGTAAACAGGTTCGAAATCAAACGTGTTTGATGTTGAACGTGTTTGGTTCGCCCGTTTGGGGTTGAACCGAACCATCCTCTGTTTGATCAGACCCTGGACTGAACACCCCACAACTGTTCGGGGGTGAGAGGGTTCTTTTAAAAAAATAAAACATTTTTTAAACTTACCACCTTCAGGGGAGTTGTTGGAGGTGGGAGAGTCCATGGTGGTTCCTCTCCCCCTGCTGGCCTCACTTTATATGGCTCTTTGGCCCATTCGGGCCTTCCCCCTCTGGCACAGTGGCCATTTTGGAGGCTGTGCAATTGGCTTCTGTGTGGCCTGGGCCACGCAGAGGCCAATTGTGAAGGCAATAAAGTAATGCCAGTGGGGGGGAACCTCTGCATACCCCTCCCCCTGCTGCCTCCAACAACTTCCCCAAAGGGGGGTAAGTAAAAATATATTTTTTATTTAAAAAAACATTTGTGAACCCCCCTGGACTGGACCAAACCAGGTGGGGGTGTTGAGGGGTTGCTGGACCAAACTGACCTGTTCTGGTTTGGGTGCGGTCCAGACTTGAACCAAACTGGACCAGCCAGTTCCGTGCACACCCCTAGTTCAGGCAACTCATACCCCTCACAGTGTCATAAATCTGTAAGCTTGGCTAACCCAACAGGATTTACAACCCCTTCAGCTCTCCCCCTGTGAGTTAAACAGAAAGCAGCAGCAAAGCTGCATGAAGGAAAACGGAAGTCTCACAAGGAAAAATAGTAGTAAACGAATAAAGTCCCCTGAACTAAACTAGGTACCTGCCTCTACGATAACTGAGTAATAACTGAAAAGAAAACAACAAAGCAAGGAATGAATAGAGCAAGGGACAATGGAGCAAGGAATTAATGGAACAAGGGACAACAGAGCAGGAAAGAACAGAACAAGGGCAAACTGGAACTTGAAAGGTTGAGGAATTCTAAATAGGAACAAGGTCTGCGGTTAGCGAAAGTTGCTGACAGCAATCTGTGCAACTAACAGACTGCTTAATATGGGTCTCAAGATAACTGGCAGCCAATCAGGCTTTCCTGAGTGAGCACTTCTATTTCCTCTCCTGTGATATCCTGCGCCTGCATGTCTCCCACTGAGCCTTCCTCTTGAGACTTCTTCTCAAGACAGGCAAAATCCCCGCCTCCTCCTGATCAGCCTCCTCAGCCCTCATGTCGGGCAGCTGTTGCGATTCCACAGCTCCAGAGTCTGTTCTCCCTGCCAAATCCTGTTGCTGTGCCTCTGAGCCTGCACTCCCAACCAAGTCCTCCCGTTCTTCCTCTGACTCTTCTGAGTCAGAGGTCCGGGCCATGACACACAGGGGCATTCAGCTTCCTGACAAAGTACTCTCTGCCCCCATAATTTTTGTACAAATCAACTGGGCCCAAAATATGCCAGCAATGACTGCTGCCTAGATTCTTCCACCACACTGTGCAGAGGAGGTAACTTCCTAGTTCACACCCCTCTTAAACCCCTCAAAGCTCTGAGTAGGTAATCCAAGTGGCCAACTAAAAATGGTCTGTTCCTAGTGAGGCTGGGCCTCAAAACCCTGAGGTGCTGTTCCATGGAGCCACCCTTCACCTAACAAAGGTGCCTCTGGTTTAACACCAATGAATATCCTATCTTACCTATCCCACACTCACCCACTTGTGTGACCAACTCCTTATCAAATGCCTCCCCGCCACCAACATGACTCAGTGAGGAGTAGGTGTGAAATTCTACACCCCGAGCCAATTTGGGTGAAGACAAAAATTCCTGCTCAGCCTGCAAGCAACCAGCTAGTCTCTCACTGGGTAATCGAGAGGGTGGGTGAGAGCCAGCAGCCTGGTTGGAAGTGGGGGGGGGCAGGGAGCATGCTCTGCATATATGAATGCGACTCTCGCTCCCACATTGGACCAGTGCAATCACATGGCCTACTCCCCTCCTGGGCAGAGGGCAGGTGCACATGTGCCTTCCAGAGGCCCCTCTGCCAACCCTGCCCCACCCAACAGCCCTGGGCAAAACAGCATTTCAGAAAAACCAAAAATTCAGGATTCCTTAAAAAAAAAAGTATTTAAAATTTTCATGCCATATTCCAGTGTAAAAACTGGGGCATTCAGCTAATTTCAGTTGCAGGATTGCGTATGCAAAATGTGTTATCCATATGTCATTTGGGAAGTATGATTTTATTTCCAACAACCCAACAAACAAAGTTCTTCACAATCAATAATAGATTATTTTTCTATGTAAACTACTGTGAGGACTTTTGATGAAAAGTTGTATATAAATATTTATAATAGTAGTAGCAGTGGTCGTAGTATTAAGCGAAGACCTTGGACAAGGGCCATGATGCTGATGAGAGATGGTAGGAGAGAATAGGAACATAGGAAGCTGCCATATACTGAGTCAGACCATTGGTCTATCTAGCTCAGTATTGCCTTCACAGACTGGCAGCGGCTTCTCCAACGTTGGAGGCAGGAATGTCTCTCAGCCCTATCTTGGAGAATCCAGGGAAGGAACTTGAAACCTTCTGCTCTTCCCAGAGTGGCTCCATCTCCTGAGGGGAATATCTTACAATGCTCACACTTCTAGTCTCCCATTCAAATGCAACCAGGGTGGACGCTGCTTAGTTAATGGGACAATTCATGCTTGCTACCACAAGACCAGCTTTCCTCTCCCAAAGAGCCCCTTCATATGTTTCTAAGTGAATGGCTGACTCACATTAAAAAAAGGCAGGGCTCTGAAAAAAGTCTTGGTGTCGTTCATGCTGGGGAGCAGGAGATGAAAGAGTCATTTGTCTATGCTTTTATTTGCCAGGCAGTGAGTGGAGTCAACATTGTTAATCAGGGGTGGCCCAAAGTACTGTGACACCTGAGGCGAGGAACCAAATACTGCCTCGCTCCATGACCCTGGTGGGAGGGCAGCTCCCTTTCAAAGCCAGCTCTTTCAAGCTTTGGAAATGACACAGTGGAGAGAAGGTTGCCAGCGGCCTCCTCTTCTCTCTTCATGGCTGTTGTAAGCTTTACAAGGAGTGAGCAAAGGCACTCTTGATAAAGCTTGCCAAGGTCAGATCAGTCCTGAAGAGCTGCTCCGATGGCAGCAGCAGGAGGCTTCCAAAAAGGAAAAGCATAGGATTGTCCTACGGATACAGAACCTTGGGTGTCATACAAGTGATTTGAAGATTCAGTAAAGTTGCTGGTGAAAGTTGTTGACATTAGGGGAGTTTTGCATTCCTTTCCAGGGGCTTGTGAAATGACATTGGAACATTGGATTTGTTCTGCCCTCTTGAAAGTTTCTGGAAGCTCAGAGCAAATAAAGACAAATGGGTAGTTGATGCAGAATGCAAAACATTATCAAAACAGCACAGGGAGACATCAGAATATATTAGGTGTTAAATCCCACTGTCTCGTGCTCGCTTGAAATAAAACTGAATAGGAAATGTCACTTCATTAATCTATGCTCAAGACAATGATGCGCCCAATGAGAAACTGCAGAAATCCTAGGCAAGGAAGCTACAATGGGTAGTTGACATTACTGCTGTCTTCTTCCCTAAAAACTTAAAAGCCCCTATTTAAACATTAATTCAATTAACTAATCAATTTTAATTTTAATTAATTTTAATTAAGTCTCCAGTCATTACCAAAGAGGCCTACAAGTGCACATCTATTTAAGGCTCGGGAAGATTTCCGTGTTCGGCATTGTTAACACTGATGCAGCTCAGCTAAAGTGAGGGATGACACGACTACAGAAGGGGCAAAGAATGATCTCATTGGTTTTGCAGTTAAAAATGACAACACTAGGAGATGAGTCTGGAAGCTTTACTGCATTCATGTAGTTAGCAGCATCTCTTCATTTAAATAAAGTTATGTTTCTTTCCTTGAAGACAATAAACATGGAAGTCTCGATTCTCATTGGGGGAGAAACTGACAGAAGTACCTGAGCTATATTGATTTACACTTGTCGAATCTACTGTATGTGTGTGCATTGAGATTGATAAGGCAGAGATGATGATGATGATGATGATAAATAATAATAATAATAATAGTTCGATTTCTATACCGCCCTTCCAAAAATGGCTCAGGGCAAGTCATGGACAGGAAATGACTTGATAGGTAGACAGTGCTGTGCAGGTATAAAGCTATGTGTTGTTTTATGCATAACTGGGTGTCAGGGGTGTGCACGAACTGTTCGATGCCAAACCAGTTTGGTGGCTTAATCATAAACCAAACCAGGGGAGGTTCAGTCTGCAGTTGAACCGAACCAAGCCCGGTTTGGGCAAACCGGTTCAGCATCAAACAGGCAGGGGCGGCAGCTGGTGCAGTCACCCTCACCCCCTGGTGCAGCCCAAGCACACATGATGGTTTGTTAGCAAACTGCCCACATGGCAGCAGCATGATCCGTGAATGCAAAGAGGCCGGAACCGCACTACTGCTGTGTGGCAGGCTTGCATTGCATGTGCTTGGGCTGCACCAGGTGTGTGTGTGTGGGGGGGGGGGTTACAAGCAGCTGCATCAGCAGCTGCACCAGCCAAGTAAGACCCTTTCAACTTCTCTCACCAAGCCCACTGGGCTCTTCCTAGGACCCCCAGTCCCCCACCCATTTACTTGTAAAGGGGAACTGTACTCCCCTTTTCAGGTATTAGCGGCTCGAACTGCTGGACTGGTTCTGTCAAACGGAATGGACCAGCTGATCGGTTTGACCCAACTAGTTTGGCAGAACACAGTTCATTTCAAACTAGATTCAGATTCAAAACAAACTGCAAATTTTGGTTTGTGCACACACCTAGTGGTTATATTTATACTCTCTCTCTCTCTCTCTCTCTCTGGTTTAAAATAAGAGTTAAGATTGGAGAGCCAGTATCTAAACTTACTATTAGGTACACAAGCTAATGAAAATCATTTACTTTAAACATACCTATATTGTGGCCTGCGGCCCTGATCCAGCAAAAGTTCATCACAGTTAAGACCCACTGAAATCATGGGAACTAAAGTAATGATTAGATACCATACAATTACTTTAACTGTTGTAACTAACTTTTCCTGGAATTGATTGTGTGCTATGTTAGTATAAAAATGTACCGATAAATGCTGTTATCCTTTAATAAATTTTGGGATGCCATATTACCTGGTCACTTGAGTGGCCCTGGGGAGGCTGGAGAAGGGTGTGGCATCCCTCCTCTGAGGCTTTCATTCCCTTTAGGGGGCAGTGAGGATGAGAAGGGCCCAGCTAGGTTGGGTGTGGCAGGAAACAGGAAACAAGGTAAAGAAGGGGGTAGGGCTGGAAGTAGGCTTTAAGCCCTGACAGCTCTGCACTGGGGTATTTAAAGACAAGGCAGCTGATTATGAGGGGCTGCTTCTGAATATGGGAGCCAGAAGTTCTCCAGGAGAGGGAACTGGCTGAATGCAGCAAGCCAGGAGGAGCACTCAGGTGACAAGCTAAACTCCTCCCCTGGCTGTTCCGGAGGCGGACCTTTTTTGGGTTGCTCCAGTCATTCTGGAGTTCAAGAAGGGCTATGAGCCACTCTCATCCCCTGGGAGTCTGACAATAAAGTTTCACTTACTGACATACTGTGCAACATTTTATCTGCCTTGTATGGAAACCATGTACAGTTATGCAAGTGCACTTGAACACACATGGGAAATTGTGCAATAGCTGCATGATCAATGGTCTTTGGAAATAATAATCCATTGCACAACTGTCTTTGCACAATATCCCGCATTTGTTCAAGAGCCGTCTTGTGCAACTGTGTATCTTTCTGTTACAAGGCAGACAGAATGTTGCATAGTATGTCAGAACATATTTTGCTTTCATTTATGGCATGTCAAATCGGATGCTTTATACCCTTCCCTCTGTTATACCCTCTATTTTATCCCCTTCCTTCTAGTATGATGCTGATCAGTAGCCCTTGAAGAAGCTTTACCATGCTAACCCACATTTGTGCTATCACATTGACACAATATTTTCCTTTTCCTTCTCTCTGAAGAAGGGAATATTACTGATGGACTATGGCACAGTGAGTTGCAAGGGTTCAGAGGCTGATGAATAATATTTTCTGTTCTTTTCATCATGGCTCCAGATGGCACAGGAGCTTTTGTAAGATTATATTCATTTAGAATAATTTTAATAAGATAGACATTTGTGTAGCATGAGTGGTTTATGTAACAAAAAAATCAACTGCCACATACACACAGATTAGCATCGCCGCCCCCCCCCCCCACATTTTTATCTTTAGATATCCATGTGAGTCAGGTTTATACTGACCTTTTTATCAGCCTAAATTAAATAAATTTTACATATGCTTTGAGCTGAATGCAATAGGGAAACTGTTAGACACTTTTGGAGAGCAACGGTCATTTTTAAACTATTTTTTTGAAACTGGTTACTAGCCATTTTGCTGCCTTTGCTGAAACACTCTCTTACTCTCTATTAACCATTAAATTAATTAAAAGCATGAACAACAATTTTTCTGTTACGCATCAAAACTAGGCTGGGTCGAAACAGGCTCCAAAACTCTGTAGCCTGTTTTGAAGGCCGAGAAGTCCGCTTTTCACTGTTGCTTCAGGGAGGTGGTGAGACTACCAACTAGGGTAAAGTTTGGGGGCAGCAGGATGGAAGTACATGTACCTTGATATTTTGCCCAGACGATGTGGGGATGTTTCCCATTGTTCCTGCAATGTGCCTTAAGTTTAGCCTGAGCCAAAGAACCATTTAGGGGTTCACAATGCTCATTTTCTCACTGAGGTGAGCATTATGAGCCCTGATACCTCTAATCCAAGCCCAGATATATTGAGCTTTGCTGCTATGTCTACTCCAAGATTCTTCTTTCTGCATATACACAGAGAAGAATATACTTTTTATCTCTTAGTGTGAGGAAAAGCAGCTAGAGAGGTAAATTCTAAGTGGGGGAGGGGAGAGCATATGGGAAAAGGTTTAGCACTCCTACTTCCTCTAGTCTTCCACTCAGAATAGCAGCCTCCCACAGTTGTTTAAACAAGTCAGGGGAAAGTTACAGCAGAGGGAACATGTGGGTGATTTTTAATATTATTTATTTACTAATTTTCAACAAAAAGTTCTCAAAGTGGTTTACGGGCAAAATGAATAAGACAATTGTTCCCTGTCCAAAAGGAATTGCTTCCTGTCTGAAAAATGGAAGGAACACACCAGCCACTGGAGGCATGCTATGCTGGATTGAATAGGCACAATCAATCTCCTACTGCTAAATATAAGCAAGCCATCAATTTGAAAGGTGCCTCTGACAAGTTAGCAGGGGTGACATGGGGGCTGACATACTGCGCAGGAGTGTGTCATCCTAGTAACTAGGGGTGTGCGAACTAGCTTGACTTGAAGGATATGGGTCGAACTGAACCAGGCCTGGTTTGGCCCAAATTCTAGCCGAACTGGGCCCGGTTTGGTTTGAGCCAGCTCAGAAATTATTGGTAAAGGGGAATCCTTACTGGATTCCCCTTTACCAGTAATTTCCGAGCCAGCTTGAGACAGGTTCGGTTTGAACTGAACCAGGCCTAGTGCAAGTGTGCAGAATACTGAATTGGATGCACTTCAGCTCAAGTCCAGTTTGATTCGAGCTGAACAGGGTTTTTCAGTTTTTTACACACCACTACCAGTAATGTTGCATGCAAACAAGTTGCACAAATGATGTTACACAAGAATAAGACCATTCTGTCCAATGGCGTACTCTTGTGTAACATCATTTGCGCAATTTATGCAACTTGCATGTGTGCGATGTGACTGACCTGACATAAGCTTGAGTGGTATGTCAGAGGTGTTTAGTTGGACCCTGAGCAGGGCCAGCCTTGAGAGTGGGCAAGCTGGGTGGTTGTCTAGAGTGCCTGCCTGAAGGAGGCATCAAGTTGAACTTGGTGGATTGCTCTTTTAGGGGTGTGCTGTCTGCAGTAAGCTAGGGAGGGGGGAAAGCAGGGTCTTTAACCTTTTATTCAAAGTTCTACAGGTTTTTGGGGGGTACTAACCACAAAAATGAATTTCCATCAATTACCATGGAGGGGGACTGAAGGCTCACTGGGCTCACCCAGGACATATTTCTCCTAGGGCTTGCCTTGGCCCTGAGGATTCCACGATAAGGTTCTGAGACTTCACAGAGTTCTCTGGAATACTGTTTTTAAGTGACTCGTACAAGTGGCTCTAGTGTTGAAGATCATACTTGTACAATTAAGCTACACCAACAAAACTGCATCAGCTACAACTTCTGAATTATTCACAGACTTCGTTTCTGGGATTTTGTCATCAATGCTACATTTGGGGATTCCTGTTTTTGTTTTTTTGCTTAGCCATCCAGTGCTCAGTGCTTCCAGAAATTAGTCAGCAGTATGTCACGACTTTCTCTTGGCTGAATCATCTCTGACAATCAAGCCCATATTGATGAAATTAATATATACCATAAAATATAATTTAGCAGAGAATCGCAAAATCTGAGTGGTGCTGGTGATAGCGGGGGTGGAGATAATTCTGTTCCTTTGGTAAAAGCATGTATAACATTTATCAACTCAGCAACAAAATAAATCTGGCTTTGCACCTTTTTTTAGAAGTCTTGTGGTTTGGGGAAATGGTGATATGGATAAAGTTATCTCCCAAGGAATGTTCAGTGGGAAAAGATGAACAAAAAAGGAGGTTGTACTTAGCATCCCTCTTTGACTGGCTCTTCATTTTCCCTCCTTACATCTGCTAAGGGTTCTGTGTTAAAACTCCCCAACTGACCAAATCACTTGTTACCTTTTAAAGTGAATTACTAGGATATTTTAATTGTACACTTGAAAATATAAAGTGTGAATGAAAAAGTGAAGACAAACATACTTTTGGAAGCATGCATGTCACACACACAAACTCCTTAGAGAGTCAGGAGGAGAGCTGTTCTTGTGGTAGCAAGCATGAGTTGTCCCCTTAGATAAGCAGGGTCCTCCCTGGTTGCATATGAATGGGACACTAGAAGTGTGAGCATTGTAAGATATTCCCTTCAGGGGATGGAGCCACTCTGGCAAGAGCAGAGTGCCTCGGCCATCATCATTTTTTAAAAAAAAAAAAAAGCTCGAACGCCCCTGAACCATCGGGGGGGGGGGGGGGTTGGTTCAACCCCGGAACCATCAAACTGAACCAGTTCAACGTAGAACCAAAACGCCCTTCTAACTGTTCGCACATCCCTACTGCCAGTCTGTGAAGACAATACTGAGCTTGATAGACCAATGGCCTGACTCAGTATATGGCAGCTTCCTATGTTCCTATGAATCACAAGGATATTCTTTCTGCCAAAGGTATTTTCAATGTCAGGTTTACCAGTGAGTAATGTGTAAACAGGCGCAAGTACTAAAATCAGTGTTTTCTCCAAGGCTTATGTCAAGACATAAAATGTAAAGCAAAGGCCAGTTGCTCTTGTATTATTCGAATTTCATCTGTGCTGCCAGTATTTTCCATTTTGAAAACATGCGTAAATGATATGGTCACAGGCCACATCCTCCATGTTTGGAGGACAGGATACATTGAGGCTGTTTTCATGAGCAGTCTAGCCCAGGCCTGAGCAGTCTAGCCCGTGAAGTGCTTGTGTGGCATGCACACAAGTTCTGTGGAGTCCACACAGATCCCAGTGCTCCTACCCAGCCTAACCCCACTCCTAAGCCTGGCTCTTAGCTGGGGTTAAGGGAGCAAGTGCTCACTTAACCTGCTCCCGGGCTTATGTGTTTCATAAAGATGGGTACCTAGAGTGCCTATCTGATGGGGGAATTGTCCAAGGCACCATGTTCATTGCATGGTGCCTTGTGATATATGGAGGCCAAGGAAATGAGTCACTGCATCTGTTGCTCCATGCTGCTCCCAACAGTGCAGGTTGTGTGAGCACACGGCTTGTCAGGAGGAAGGTAGGTTGAACCCCGCCTAGAGGAATTGTCAGGGGGGAGGTAGGTTAAACCCTCCTTCCCACAACCACCACCACCTGCCCGGCCCACCACTCGCCCCGTCATCTGAATGGGCTCTTTGGCTCAATGTGCAGAGGAAGGGAAGATGGCAAGTGAGAGACAACTGATGAGCAAGAGAGAAAGACTGGATTGGTTTATTCCTCCTTCCTCTTCACTCACTCTTCTCTCTTGTTGTTCATCAATGGAGCCTTACAATGACTAGATACATTGAATTATCCAGGTGCACATGAAGTTATTCCTGCTCCTGGTGTGACTAGCCTACCTTTCCTTTTCCCATCCTAAATGCCCTCCCTTCTTGCCTGCCTAACCTTCTCCCCTTCTCCCCTGACACTACTTCTTCCTCTGCCCGCCCTTGTTTGACATCCCTTCATCCACCATGCTTACACCCAATGTGCCTTCTGTACAATATTGGCTGTACTACTTTTTTAAAGATTTAGTTGATGACCCAAGATGTTTTTGGATTCAAACTATTGTCAGGAACCTAGGAAGCCACCTTATACCAGATCATACCATGGCTCCATCTAGCTCCGAACTGTCCACACTGACTGGCACTAACTCTCCAGCATTTCAGGTCAAGATCTTTCCCAGCCCTTCCTGCCACAGATTGAACCTGGGACCTTCTGCAAGTAAAGCAGATGCTCTACCACTGAGCTACAGTCCCATACCCAAAATGTTTAAGCTCAAACATGTCAAATATTTAAACTGCTTGTCTCCAGTCTTTGTTAAAACTCATTTTCAATAAGCAGCTGGAAATATTGTCACTAGGCAATCAAGCTTGAATACTCAATAATAGTTTCACAGTTGAAACCAAGAAGAGCCCCCCTCTCCATACTCAATCTCTGAGATGCTATTACTGACATCTCTGCCACCAGAGAACATCGGATTTATAGTGATGATGATGCTTATTTACTATCTTATTGTGAAATGACATAGTAGAGTTGTCGTGATTTACCATGGAGTTTATGCAAAGTACCAGGTGGTTTATAGTAACTCTGTAAATAAAGCCATTCTCCAATGTAGCTTTTCCAGCTGATGTTGACTTTCAAAGGCAATTGGAGACAGGAAGAGAAAGAGGATCTCACCCCCATGGTGCACAAAGCATCAGTTTACAATCTTGACACTTCCAGTGGGCATAGGGTGGGGGTGGGGGGTCAAGAGAAGCTTTATACTAGTATTTGCATTGCACTGAATGAAGCATTTCAGTGGTTTTAAAATATATATTATTCTGAGTTAGATTTTTATTCCACTCTTTCTCTAAGGATTCATTCAGGACAGCAATCATGGTGCCCCTTTTATCTTCACAACACTCCTGTAAGGTAGGTTAGGCTGGAAGTTAATGATTGGCCCAAGGTCACCCAGTGAGCTTTGTAGCTGAGCAGGGATGTGACCTTGCATTAGACTTTGCATATAGTCCAAAATCCTGTACAACACTCACCATCTCTACCTGTTGAGCACTGTGTCTGGAAGGGATTGGAGTTGTAGCACAACAGCAGCTGGATGGTCAAAATTGTGCAGTCCTAAACTAGAACACACTAAACCATGAGAACTGCTTTACTGCCTTGCTGGTCCAGCTAGTTCATCATTCTGTTTCTAATAGCATCTGGCCAGATTATTCTGGGTGCTCAAAAGCAGGACATGAAGGTGATGATCATGTTTGTCACTAACATCTGGGATTCAGAGGTCTATTTAGCGGTCAATAGACACTGAAGGACCTAAACTTTATTAATCTGAATGACCTATTCTGCATACTCTCAGGAGCTCAGAAACCTATGGACACACCTCAACATTATGTTCCCCTATATAGCAGTAGCAACAGCAATAGCACTTGCATTTATATACCGCTCTATAGCTGGAGCTCTCTAAGCGGTTTACAATGATTTAGCATATTGCCCCCAACATTCTGGGTACTCATTTTACCCACCTCGGAAGGATGGAAGGCTGAGTCAACCTTAAGCCCCTGGTCAGGATCGAACTTGTAACCTTCTGGTTACAGGGCAGCAGTTTTACCACTGCGCCACCAGGGGCTCTTGGTGCCTTTAGCTCTTCAAAAATATGTGTGCCTTTAGCTCTTCAAAATCTGTGGGTGTGGCTTCATTCTGCATTCTGTTGGGTCAGAGATCTTCTGAGGCCTCCAGGAGCAGAGAGTGTGTAGGAGGCTGGAAGCCACATCCATGGGAGCTGTTCAACAAAGCCTGTGACAACCCCATTCTGTGGCCAGATCCCCCTTGTGAAGAAGACCATGGCCCCCATAGCATGGGGAAGAACAGCCACCGGTGAGTGAGAACAACTTCCAAGTATGCTCATCTAAGGAAAGAACTCCTGGAGTGGGGTGGTGGTGAATGGTGACAGACTGTGGACCAGAGAAGTTTTAACAGTTGATTAGGATAAAGATGAGATACAGATGTTCAACCATCCAATCAATAGACTAGTGCTGGGCCAGTGATGGCGTTCATCCCTTTGAGCTTCACCTAAGGGGAATAAGGGCTTGGGCACCTGGTGACCCCAGCCATGTCAAGGCTGTGCCTTTTGAGGTTCTCTCCCTACTTTCCTCCTGCCATTATTTTTCACCATTTCTTTCTCCTCCATTGTTTTCTCCTCTTTGAAATAAGTATGGAACATTTTCTCAGGCTTTGGAGTATTATTATTATTTATTTTCCCTCATCCTGCTTTATCTTATAAAAACAACTCAAAGTGGCTAGCATCCAAAAAAGAACAAAGGATAAAAGTATTTTTATCCTAAATAAAAGCAGTAGTGTAACATTTGCTATATGGTGGCTTAGCTTAATTGAGAGCCATTTCAAATGACCAGATGGGTTCTCTGTTCTACTCATGTTGCAAGTGGGATTCCCTTTCTGGATCTTATCACCCTCTGCAAGAACTCTTAAAACCAGGCCATTAGACTGATTCTAAACATGCTTACATAGAAACAGGTTCCACTAAAATAAGTGAAGTTTACTGCTGTGTAAAAGTATTCATGGTTGCGATTTAATTGCCACATCAGCTTTCATTCCAATATCTTGACATTCAAGGCAGATACTGCAATACAATATATATTGTGCATTTCCCTTTTCCCTCTGGAAGCACGTGAGTGTGTATGGATGGTGCTGTGCTGCTGTTTGTACTTGAGTAGAGAATTGTGTCCTGAACATGTACACCAATTGTCATTCTAATATCTCAGTCTTCAATGGAGAATTACCTGTGTTTCAAAGAAATGTACCAATTATGAATGTCAAAAAGGCAAGTTAAGCTGAAGGCCTCACTTCATTCTGCCAACTTTGGATGTGGCACTTTGAAATGAGACAGCTTATTTAGGAATCTAAATATTAGCTCTGATGCTGCCATTAGAAACTTATAGCCTGATCTGTCTTACTTCAGAAAGAATTTTTAGTGCCCACAAGTTCCAAAAGATTAATTAGAAATATATATAACTTTTCTGATTCTCTTAGGGGGCCTAATAACAAGCTAAAATTGCCCACAAATAGGAGGATGCTGTATTTAACCACAAAGGAAAGACAGATTCCCAGGAGGTAGTTCTTGCAAACTTTAATAACAGAAATGGATGGGTAAGTTCCTGGCACATTTCTTGAGGCAAATGGGTCTTGAAGCTGCACTGAAGAAAATGAAAAGTTAAGTTCCAGGAAATAAAATGGGAAAGAGTCAGATGTTCCAAATGAAATCCAGAATTTTCTTGTAAAGTTCTGTTGATTTTTCAGAAGAGCCGCAAATATATAAATATTTGCTGCTCTTCTGAAAAATCAACAGAACTTCACAAGAAAATTCTGGATTTAATTTGGAACATCTGACTCTTTCCCATTTTATTTCCTGGAATTTAACTTTTTATTTTTTTCAGTGCAGCTTCAGGGCCAAGTCAAAACCACACACTATTTTCCAAGATAACCTGTTCATTTACATTGTCCATCCTCCCTCACTTCTATTCCCAAATAAACCAGTCTTTTGCACACCCACTGTCCACCTACCCACACCCCCTTCTCAAAATGGCCCACTGCAAAACTAGTTGAAGAACCAGGCTGTGAAGCTATTGCTTACACCATCTATCTTCATATATATATATAACATACATTTGAAGAAGTCAATTTCCCATCAGGGGTTACACTGGTTATGTCCAGTCAAATGGGTGATGAGGGAAAATGAGAGTGTGTAGGCTAGCCAAGCATCAAGGTGCTCCTTGGCCACGTCCCTGGACCACCACACATTCAGAACTTGTCTGCAGAGGCCAGCACTCCACATGGTGAGGGTTTTTCCATATAATGTGGAACCTATCTTCCACATTGCATGGAGGAATCCTCACTGCATTTGGCACTGCCCTCTGCAGACAAGTACCAAACATGTGGCGGCCCAAGGCCATGATCAGTCTATGGATGAGTGCAGACAGGCTAGCTGCCATTTGTCCCCCTTATATTGGCTCTTTGTTTTTGGTACAACACATGAAAAGGGCTATTATCTAAAGCCTAGTTCTCACTGAGGTGGTAAACCTGTATTTTGGCAGTACCACTTCAGGCAGTGGTGGAAATAACATATTTGGATACTCCTCTGTACAAAAAAATATTGCTGCACCTAGAAGGAGGGGAGGCTAGGCTAAAACCCTGCCCCTTCTCATGCAGTGTTAGGTTTAGATTTGGAGACCATTCTGTTCTGCAGGTATGGTGGACATATTAGTATAGTCTACACCCAGAGGTCCGCAAGGAGTTTCCAGCTGGCCTGGCTGGTGCTTTTGTCAAACCCCGAGGCATTCTGTCAGTTCATTTCCAAACACAATTCAGACCTTTGCTACATGGCTGGAGACCCATACCCAAGCGAGCACTTTCTTTCTTGTCAAATTTGCCCACAGACAGTCTTTGGAGGTCCTTCTTGGGTGCCCCTTCCTTTAGAGCACAGCTGCTCAACTCTGGCCCTCCTGCAGATGTTGGCCTAAAACTCTCATAATCTCTGGCTATTGGCCACTGTGGCTGGGAATTATGGGAGTTGTAGTCCAAAAACAGCTGCAAGGCCTAAGTTGAGTGGGCCTGCTTTAAAGGTTGGGCAGGTGGCAACCAAGGAAATGACTTCCTCTGTATTGGTGGTACTACTCAGTCTTTGGAATGCTGTCCTCTGGGAGTCTCACATCAGCCCTGTTCAGGTGTTCAGAGAGAACATAGTTGAATATACCTACAAGGCTGAGAAGGGGTCTGAAGTCCCACCCCCAGACTGTCACTCACTCTCCCTCCCACTCTTCAGGCTTAGACCAGTGTTTGTCTGAAGAGACAAATGCTGTAAGCATGCTGCCTCCGTTTCTATGATCAGGAGGCCGGGGCACCCTACTCTCCCAATCATGGAAATGAGGGCAGTCATGTCTACAGCATTTGTCTCCTCAGATGAATGCTGTGCTAAGCATGAAGATGGGGTCAGAATAGTGAGTGATGGGTGGGGCAGGGGGACAGGACTTCTGACCCCCTTTCAGCTATATAAACATGTTTACCGGCATTCTCCTTGAACTCCTGAACAGGGTTATGGTGTCTACTTTAATATCTTTTTGATATCAGGCACCGTACATTTTATTTTCCCAGGTCTTTTAAACTGTGATTGATTCTTTTGTTTTACCTTGCTATTGTCATAGAATCACAGAACAGAATCATAGAATTGTAGAGCTGGAAGGGACCTTGGAGTTCTCCAAATCCAACCCTGCAGTAGCAGGAAACTGCTACGGCATCACTGACAGATGGCTGTCTAGCCTGTCATTTGTATTGCTGCTTTTATCTGATATGCACTTTTATTATTTTATTTGCCTCATTTATTTTTTATTTTGTTTTTTACATTTATATCCTGCTCTTCCTTCAAGGAGTCCAGAGCAGTGTACGTGGTTATGTTTATGCTCACAACAACCCTGCAAGGCAGGTTAGGCTGAAAGATATGAGACTGGCCCAGAGTTACTCAGGGAGGATCATGGCTGAATGGGGATTTGAACTCAGGTCTCCCCAGTCCTAGTCTAATACTCTAACGACTACACCACAAAGGCAGGATAACCAGCCCCCGCCCCCCACACCCTTTAATGAAATATAAATACATAAATAGTTTTCATGGAGGAGCATTCAAACTTGGGTATCCCAACCTATAGTATGAGTTGGTACAATCCAGACAGGAATCTACTCTCTCAGTGAGAACTCTGTGTAAATTAGGTTGCTTAATCTATGGTTAACATGTAAGGATACAGAACTACTTGGAATTCTCTCCAGTTGTTTGACAAGTGTGACTTTAATGGAGTCATTCAGTGACCTTCCTTTCCTTCTGGTTCACTGGAACTACTCCATGGTAAATGGCCATTGAATCATCCCCCAGTGTGATGATCTTGGTATAGCACTTTCAATGTTCGAGGGCAAGCTGTTTTTACTGCTGAAACTCTGCATGCAGACTAATCAGATCTGATCTCCCAAACACTTATAATTATACATTTCTCATTGATTTACTTCCAATATCATTTATTGGACAAAAACAGAGATATTTACTTCCAATATCATTTATTGTACAATAACAGAGATATTTTAAGTCTCAGAAGCTCATGTTTTATTTTTTAACTCTCCTCACATTGTGGTGGTGTTATATCTGATAGGCCAGAAGTTTTCAGTTATGTAGCTTTCCCTAGCAGCTATGTGATTAATCTAGTCAAAGAGAATGAAGCTATTTACACATGCAGGCAAAACCAGGTTAAGGAAGCCCAGCCGGGTTTTGTCTGCGTGTGTGCACCACCAGGATTGGGCCCGATCCCGGTGGCACCTCTGCAGCAAACCTGCCTAGGCAACCACCTTCCAAAATGAAGTTAGGAGAGTGAGTGCTCTCCTAACCCCATTTTTGTGATCGTCTGCCAGCAACTTCGGGGAGCATCTTCGGGGTGCACCTTCAGGGAGGGGAGGGGGATCCCCATAATCCACTGCAAGCTTATGCAGTGCATTATTGGAGCTCCAGGGGGCATGGCGACATGGGGTGACACATCCCAGCATCCTGGCCCTCTGAGCTACTGGCAGCCACCAGTGGTCATCTGGACGTGTGATCCACCTACCAAAGAGGACACCCTCGATTGTCTGCAGGGAGGTAAGCTCTTTCGAGCTTCCTCCTTGCTAACCCTTTTGCCCTTTCCCACTGCTCGTGAGAAAGGGCTCTCAGTCTGCCTAGTTATTTAAACGTAGAAAGATGCCTTATACAGAGTCAGACCATTGGTTCATGCAGTGCTGTGATTCCCCCAGCCACTGAATGTGAGAGCTTATGCATCCCCAGTATATGCTTTACCTCTGAAACATGGACTCTCCTATAGCTTTTGATGAATTGTCCCACTTTCCCACATAAAATGCCTTATGGTAAATAATGCAAATGAAGCTTTTAGTGTGTTATTGTTTTCTTTTCAAGGTTTTTTCAGCATTTGAAGAAACAACAAACATCAAATATACTAACAAGAAAATAATACATAAAATAGTAATCAGCACACAGAAAAATAATGCATAAAATAGTAATCAGTACAAGATATAGTGGATATTGTTAGGCAAAACAGCTTTGTTCCCTTAGCAGTAGACATTTTAGATGAAATGGACCTAGTTCTAGGGGGACATCCATAAAAGACATCTGCCTTATCTGTATACATAAGGCAGGGAAATAATCACTTCTGAAAAGGTATCTGAGTGTCTAGGGTTTGAAGGAACAGAGAAAGCAGACAAGTTTGTTATTTGCTGAAGGGAGAAAGACCAAGTGAGTGAGCTAGCCAGCAACTGGAGCCAGTGTGGCAGCAGTGATGAGGAGAGACCACCACTGCAAGCAAGCTCCATATTTGCTGACGCAACTGATATACAAAACCAAAAAGTTAGGGGTGTGCACAAAACCAGGTTGCCCAGTTCAGTTTGAGTCCAGACTGGACCTGAACTGGACGGGACATGTTTGGTTTGATGCTCCCCCAAACACGCCCCCCCTCAGTTCTGTTTGGGTTCAGGGGTTTGTGTTTTTTAAAATAATAATAATAATTTTTTTTTACTTTAAAAAAAAGAAATACAACTCACCACTGCCACTCTGGGAGCATGTTTGTGACCACGTGTGCGGGATGTGTCTGTCTCCAGAGTTTCTCTCCCCCCACCCCGCCAGCCTGGGCATGAGTGGCGGCCTCCAAAATGACCACCACCACTGAGGTGAAACCCGGGGTGGGGGGGGAGATACCTTTTGAAAAACAACAACAACGAACCACTGAACTGGCCCCGTTTGATATTGAACGTGTTCTATACCGAACCTGTTTGTACATCCCTAGCGGCTCTGGTAGCGGCCCAAAGGTGAGGCCAGCTTAGCAAGGGGAAAGAGGGTGCTGCCAGCAAGGGAGGTGGGCTGATGCTGATGTCAGGAGGTGACACAGGCACCAGAGTCAGGGGGGAGCATCAGTGACGTAGGACAGGTGGCATGTTGCCTTTCATCTCAAGTGGCAAAACAAACCAGCACTATACACATTGGAGACTGACACCCTTTGAACTGGGCACCCCAGTCAGCTTCCTGGGTTGCTGACCCTATGGCTGAATTCAGATATTGCACAAAACCGGCAAACCTGTAACTCCAGTTTAATGTGATGTCTGAATGCATGCAACCACGGCCTCACAACCAAATCACAGGGTTCAGTTTACTTACCAAACTGGAATATGGAGCTGGGATTACTCCTCAGTTTCACTGTTCTAAATCACTGTTCGAAGGGGCCGTCATGTTGTCTGCATGCATCCGCCACTATAACTGTGGTTACAGTTTATGCGACCAGTAAGAGGTCAGCTCGAAGCAGCACCAACAGCGGTTACACTCTAGGACTTACCCAGCACTCCATGGTGTGTTTCCTGACCGAATGCCATGCCTCTCCCTGCACACTTCCTACTTCCTCTGCCTCCCAACAGGCACACCACGCCTTGCTGCTCTTATAATTAAACGGCCAGCAGCACTACCAGGGAGCACTGCTTGAAATCTGCAATCCTTGCAGCAATCGCGGTGGTAGGTCTGTGCTGGATGCACTGGACGGGTAGGAAATCCCCCCTCCTCGTGAGTGATTTCCTGGAGCTGTGCAGCCATGCCCACAGGCTGTACTCATTGGCATGGCTATACAATGGGGCAGAATCAAGCTCAGAGGACTAAAAAGTGGGAGGGAAAACTCTAACTTTCCTCGGGAGTTTCCCAAACTGGGAATGGGGGATTGTCTGTGACATGACCCCCAGTGTAGAATGTTAACTGCAAACTGCAGTTCTAAGCCAGTTCCTGCGACGTCTGAATGCAGCCTAAGACTGGCCTTGCCATTAACCTGTGCTAATGGCTGAAAGTAATGGGCCTCAGTTACCCAGAGGAAGTAGAGCC
The DNA here is from genome assembly GCF_027244095.1 of Hemicordylus capensis. Classification (NCBI taxonomy): domain Eukaryota; kingdom Metazoa; phylum Chordata; class Lepidosauria; order Squamata; family Cordylidae; genus Hemicordylus; species Hemicordylus capensis. Next base: position 110,973,392 of record NC_069661.1, on the reverse strand, counting down.
CAGAGTACATGGTGCAAAGTAATTCTTGTAGGAATGTGCTCCCCGGGACATTTTTCACACAGCAGGCTTTACTGCAAGGCTGTACTCTGAGTTTGAAGTTGCCCCAAATAACCAATGCAAAAAATGGATGTTTTTCTTACCCTGGATATAAATTGGGCTACACTCTAACGTGCAATGAAAAATCCAAATTGTGGTTGAAGTGTTGCCCGTTAGTTCACAGGGACTTTGGGGTAAATCTGGCCAAAATGTGAATGCACACCCTCCATTCTGGAAAAGATGCAAGCGAAAAGCCCTGTGTGAAAAACGCCCAGGCAATCAAAGGTTTCCTCAGTATCAAGGGACAAAACAGACATAAACAGTGTTTTTGGTTGTCATAGTGGACAGTCTTCCATGCGTATCTTGTGTTAGCAATGTGTCTATTAGGCATGAAGCGACATGATCTGGTTATTGTTATGTAATCTAGTCATAAGTGCCTTAATTAGTGATAACATTTTAAGCCTTAATGCTGTTGGGAAGACAAAGATTTTTATGTCCAGATTTAAGAAGGATGTTGGACAATAAGATCCTGCTGTCATGGCCCAGTCTGACACAGCTTCCACTCGCAATAGTGATGATGCTGAGGAGGCAGGACCAATAGTAGCCCTGAATCTTGATTCCAGACCAGAACCTAAGAGTATCCTGGAGCTGGAGTCTCCCAATGCCCGAGTGGCCTGAGGCAATACTCCCAGAACCTGAGACCGCTACAGGGCCAGCCTCTCCCATACCATTGCACCTCCCTACATCTGCACACCAGTTCTGGTGGCAACAAGCTCAGCAGGAACAGACAAAGTGAAGGAGAAGTGTCAGACTCCAGAAAGATGTCCTTTTAAGGCTTCCACTCGCCAGGCAGGGAGGTGGAGCCTATGAGGGGTAGTCTGAGCTCAGAGGTACTTACTGTTCAGTCTGCCTCTGACCGCTGCCTCTGACCAACTTGCTAAGGTCCTGGGAAACAGCCTCTGCCACTGTCCCATGGGCAACCAGGACAGAAGACCTCCAATAGTGATGTCATTTTCTATCTTAGGGAGGATTTTAATGCATGCTTCTTTCCATATTAGGCAGATATTTTCTTTTGAAAGGATCTCATTATAAAGATCAAAGTTAGGAGGTTGTGCTAAAAGTATGACAATTTCTTTTGACAAAATTCAGCAGCAAAACCATCCCTGCTGAGCACCTTATTATTCCTTAATCATTTGATCATTTCTAGGGATGTGAACTAAATGGATTTTATGTTCTGTTTCAAGCTCGAAACAAAATGCAAATGGCCGAAACCTTTTGTCGAAACAGCAGCCAAACCCAGTTGATTTCACAGAACAAACTCAAAACATTTCAAGTGTTCCGCCGGCTATAGGGAACAAAGGGGAAGATCAAAACACCCCATTGCTCCCCATGGGTTCTCCTAGGGATACCAAGGTGGGTTGTGTTGTAGGGCATGGTGTGTGCTACCTATCACCCAACCCACAAAATAAATGGGCAGGCAGGTAACTTTTAACAATTGTTTAACCTTTCCCTAAAACTCTTATAGAATCCTATAGGGGTTTGGGGGAAAGGTTAAAATGTTGTTAAAAATAAAATGATTAAGGAATCCTAAGGGGATCCTATTGGGGATGTGCACAAAAATGGTTTTTCCATTTTGGTTCAAATCCGAACTAGTTTTGTCCCCCGCTGGACCAGGGTCTAGCTCTGCTCAGATTTGAGCTAGTTGAGGCCCGGTTCAAGGGGCCAGGGGGCTTCCCAAAGTGATATATTAGTCAAAAAATTGAAGTACTTACTCCTGGCAGCAGCTGAAGCAGTCACGTGTGTGGGGTGAGGTGCTGTGGCAGCTTCCCATACCCCCACTAGCCTCCACCCAAGTCTCCCGGAGCCATTTCAGCCCTTCTGGCCTGTTTTGGCCCTCTGTGTGTGCATGCAGCCATGTTTTTGTCCTCCATCATGCATGTGCACGGTCCATTGTCATGACCACATACATGGAGGCCAAAAACATGACCATGTGCACAGGCCAAACCGGGCCCAGGAGACTTGGTGGTGGTGGGAGGCCAGCGGTGATGGGGGAGCTACCACAGCCCCCATTGCAGCTGCCATAGCCACGAGTACGTACTTCAGTTTTTCTGACTAATACATTGCCTTGGGAAGCCCCCTCCCCACCCCCTTGAACTGGGCCCAAACTGGCCCTTGCAGCTCGGCTCAACCTCAGACCAAACTGGACCCAGTTTAGTCCAAAGCTGAGCCTTTGAACTGAACTGGTTCGATTGGTAGCTGGCTTGATTTCGGGCCAGCTCACATATCCCTAGATCCTAGGGGTTGGGGAAAGGTTAAAAATATGTTAGAAATCACCTGCTTGCCCATTTATTTTGTGGGTTGGCTGGTAGGTAGCACCCATCATACCCTACCACACAACCCATTTTGATGTCTCTAGGAACTACCCATGGGGAACAATGGAGTGTTGTGGGTGTCCCCATTATTCTGTATGACCGGAACAAGCTGCACTCAAAGAGTGCACACACAAGTTTTACATTGCAATTTGCAATGCAATGCCTTGGAAAACACTGCAGAAGCACACAGTAAATGGGAATATCTCCCTCCCAATACAGAACACACATTTCAAACACAGTCAAAAAATGACAAAAAAGTATCACAGACCCAAAATCCACTGCCAGCCACAGGGCCTGTACTATGGTTACATCACTGGCACAAGTTGCTCTCACACACAATTATGACTCTTTACTTCCTTACATTGCAACAGCTGCCACAGCAGCACCCTTAGCAGCAAGCACAGCCATATGCCCAACTAGAGCAACTTCAGCCACATTTTGACTGAGTGAGTACACCTTGTAATGCAGAATGCAGCCTGCAGAGCAGACCAGAGTAATGAGTGAAGCTCAAATTAGTCTCAAGGTTAGACATGGAGCTCATCACCGCAATCTCCAAGAAATATTACACACACACAAAAAAAACCACCACTGTCCATTTCTCACCACAACACTATCTCACAAACAAAACAAGCCACATCTCAAGGTAGGAAGGCACCCAACATCAACACATTTTGATCAAAATGGGTTGGTTCTGCTCCAAGCTCAAAACAGGCCCTTTATTTAAAGAGTGTTCAGTTCTGAGCTTGAAACACTCAAAATGGCCTGCTTTGAGTCAAAACATTCTGTACATCCCTAATCATGTCCATTATTTCCTCAAGAACAGTAGAATGATCTAGGAAGGCACTTTAGATATAAATATATGGAGACAGCTGCTTAATTCTTTTTCTTCTGCGACTTATCAGAAGCATACAGAGGGCTAGCTCCACCTTCTACCTAAATGGGTCTCAAGAGAGTAGCCACCATCACACAAAGGGTCTGAGCATAGAAGTGGTCTCAGGATCAGTCAGCAATGGACTCCTCTGAGAGCCCCTATGCTGCTAACCTCTGATACTAGCCCTGCAGAAATTTCTAAAACTTAGGAATATAGGAAACTGCCTTATATAATTGGCCCACTTAGCTCAGTAGTGTCTACACAGACTGGCAGCAACGTCTCCAAAGTTACAGGCTGGAGCCTCTCTTGGCCCTATCTGGAGATGCCAGGGAGGGAACTTGGCATTTTCTGCATGCAAGCTCTTCCCAGAGCGGCCCATCCTCCAAGGGAAATATCTTACCGTGCAGTATCCCATTTAAATGCAAACCACTGCAGATCATGCTTAGCAAAGGGGTCTACCACAAAACCAGCTCTCCTCCCTTGGTAAATTCTGTTGCAATCTCTGTAAAGTTAAGATATTTGTGATTACTTGAGCTATCAGATCATATCTGATCTTAGAGCCAATATAAATTCCTTTCCCACACCACAAGTAAGGTTATGCTTGAAATAATCCATTATTTCTTCATGGATCACTTCTACGTTAATTTCTTTAAAGAGGAGAGAACAATTCAGTTGCCAGTCCGCCCCCTTCCCATCTGATTCTCTAGGAGTGAGTTTGTACTCCACCCACACATGGTCTGATAGGACTGTATTGCCAATCTTCACCCTGTTGATTTGCACTATTATTGAGGAGGAAGCAAGGAGAACTTCAGTCTTTGTATGAGCCATGAACTGGCAAGAAGAATGTGACAGTGGTGTGTGTGTGTGTGTGTGTGTGTGTGTGTGTGTGTGTGTGTGTGTGTAAAAGATGTCTTGGTGACTGCTGTGATGAGATCCATGTCTGACCTCCTTTGTACAGGAGCGTGTGCTCCAGAAATAATCAATACTTAGTCATTTGTATTTGCAGTCAACAAACATGCTTCTTTACTGCAGAGTAATTTAGAAACTGAATGAAACAAAAAAGAAAAATCCAGGGTGGTCTCTAACACCAGTCCATAATATAAGTTCTAGTATTTAACTCTTTAGTGGTCATATTACTATAGCTTTCTCTTTTTTTGGATAATGTTGTCTCCATACATCCACTGAATTGAGAAGCTTAGATAAAAACATACCCCTTGTGCTGTTTTTCAGCATAAACCGGTGTAGCTTAGTGGCACAACAGACATGATGCCACATGCACAATGTATGTGTCCATCTTCTAAAAGTAATGGGCCCCTCAATTGTGCATGGACATGGTTAATTTAACCCATTCCCTTCATGCTGTGGCCCTCCCCACAAAGCTTCTGCTAGCTCTGAAAGGAAGCTTCTGTTGCTGCCAAAGAGAATTTTCCTCTAAGGACTAATAACTGTTGTGTTTGGGTGGGACAAGTGTGTAATGAAGCAATCCACCAGCAATTTGGAGGCAAGAAGCACCCCTCCTCCCACTCTCCTGTCTCCATTCAGAGAGAGAGTTCCTCCTCTGCAGAGGAAGCCCCAAGCACCTGTTGGGGCTTCCTCTGCAGAGAAGGAACTCTCTCTATGAATGCAAATTGGAGAGCGGGGGGATGGGGGCACGAAACTGTGGGTCCATTGGACCTGCAGTTCTGCGTCACATCCAAAGGTGGCCTAATTCGCTTCAGCAAACATTAGAGGCAAACTGAAGCCTTTATAGAGCCAGCAGTGCAGCCCCGCCTGAGCTTGAAATGTTCCAGCTCTTAAAGGTGCTGTGCCCTGTTTCCCAAGCACTGGCTGTGATGGAGCTGAGAAGCTGCTGGTGGGGATTGTGATGCTTCTGATTGATCTTCAGAAGACAACCATATGAGTGTTGAGAGGTTCAGCAGGTACAGACATTTCTGATGGTGGAGGTGGGGGTGCCTCATCTTGTGAGTCATCCATGTCAGGATCCGGCTTCATGACCTCTTCATCCTGAGAATCCTCGGTGAGACTCGAGGTTCATGACAATAGCAGTTTCAGGACGGCAACTTTACCTCAGTGCCTTGAAGTTGGCTGGAAATCACAATGGCCTTAGGAAACTCCCTACATCCTACTTTCCCCTCGCATTTTGGGGGCTGCATGTAGTCACTGTTCCCTGGTATGCTGCTGGTGGTCTGCTGCTGCTAGGGAGGGAAGAGTAAACTCTTCTGGAACGGACCAGTAGCAATAGCAATAGCAATAGCAATAGCAATAGCACTTACATTTATATACTGCTCTATAGCTGGAGCTCTCCAAGCGGTTTACAATGATTTAGCATATTGCCCCCCAACATTCTGGGTACTCATTTTACCGACCTCGGAAGGATGGAAGGCTGAGTCAACCGTGAGCCCCTGGTCAGGATTGAACTTGTAACCTTCTGGCTACAAGGCGGCAGTTTTTACCACTGCGCCACCAGGGGCTCCCTTTAAAAAGAATGCACATTTGGAATGTGCACCCCAATGTCCTTCCCCTACACTGCATTATTATAAATGGAATGCTTATCTGGCTGTGTCCTAATGCAAGGGAATGTTGTCCCCATTTGGCAAGTTGACCCTTTTCCACTTTCCCAATGCCTGCCTCCTTGAGAACTGTTTTATACCATTTCACAAGGGTGCAAAACATTATCCAAAAGAAGAAGCTTATTTCATGGTGGGTAAAAATGTTCTCAAATATTGGCCAATATCGGCTGACCACTTAGCAAAACTATTGCTGGTCTCTCCTTCCTCTTCATTCACACATTTGTATCCTTCCCTTCCTCCAAGGAGATGAGGGCAGCATGCCTCTCTCCTTCCATGATGCTTTTTTTACTACAGCTCAGTGGATTTAACTTACAGTATATTAGGGATGTGCAAAATATTTCGGGTACAGAACGATCTGTACCTGAATCTGCCTGTTTCAGGTGATTTGTGCACAAAACAAATCGCCCATCTGCAAGTCCTGAAAGATTCGGCTCCAAAACAAATTGCCCAGATTTCGGAGCCAAAGGTTTTGATCTTTTTGACCTCCATTTTGTGGCGATCTCTGTGTAGTCTCCATTTTGTGTTTGACATCTATTTGAATTTCCTGCCTTTCCAAGCTTCAGATCAGTGAACAAAAGCATGGGCTGATCTGCTGACGATTCCCTCCTGGTTCCAAATTGACTCTTTTGGCTCTTGCCACTCCTGACTGACCCCACATTGGCCAAGGGAAGGGTTGAAGAAGGGACAAGGGTGAGGTGGAATTCAAGGAGGGATTTTCGATTAGATTTAAAGAGGGAGCAGCAACCATTCTGCCTTTCTGCCTCGTGGGAGGAAAGAGAGAGAGCAATGCTTTGCTTTGCCTTGCCATGCCATGGCTATTGCCTTCTGCCTTGCCAGCCTGAACCCAGCCTGCCTGCCCCTGCTGCTGCATCCCAGCCTGGGAATGGATTATATCTGCTGCGTTGCTTGTTTTTTGTTCCTGAGAATTCTTTTTTCACCCCCTTCCTGCTGCTGAGAGAACCACTGCCTGCCAGTGCCTGCTGTGTCTGTGCCAGCCACCAGCCCCAGCCTCTGTGGCAACTGGCCACCTGGCCAGCCAACCCCCCCCCCCGTAGATTTTTGAGATTTTTGCTCCAGCCCCTCCAGCCTCCCCCAAATCTGAAGACAGAAGAAGAAGAAGAAGAAGAAGAAGAAGAAGAAGAAGAAGAAGAAGAAGAAGAAGAAGAAGAAGAAGAAGAAAGAGTAGACTCAGAGACCAGACCGTCGAAATGGACAACTGGACACAACGTGGGTAAAACACGAGACTGAGTGAGTAACCATTTACACACACACACACACACACACACACACACACACACACACACACACACACACACCCTCTGGAATTCTGTATTCTTGGGGTGTCCCCCCATTTGGAGGAAGGTTTTGGGATGCAATTGAATTTAAAAAGTTGTGTGTTGTTTAGTTTAGAAGAAGTTCAAACAGGGGTTCTGTGTGGGAGGGATCCCCATTAGCTAGTACTAGTAGGTGGTTAGAAGGGTAGCATAGCCTCGTGGTTTTAAAAGACAATTCTGTCTTTTTTTCCCAATCCAAAGATCTTTTTTTTTGCATTTTTAAAAAACATAAGCCTGTCCTCCAGTCCTCTGTGCCCATAATATCGATATTCTGTGACCAGCAGCCTGCAGGCTCTGAGTGGGCAGGAAGGCTCAGACTCTAGACTCCTCCCTGCGCCCATTTATTCCCCAACCCCAACTGCAGCATTCTGAGGCCATGGCAAAAATTAACCCTAAACCCACTAACCCTTTCACAGAGCACACACAAACAGGTATACTATGTGTTTCCCCTACACAATCTCAAGTCTAGTAGTATATATATTATGCAATTCAAATGACTTGGATGGTTTTTTGTTAAGCCTGTATTTTGGGGACCTCATGGATGGGCACAGGACAGGCACACACTCTCTCTCTCTTTGCAATGAAGATTGGGTCATATTGTGACTTCTAGCAGCAGCAGCATTTTTATTCAAACTAGATTGCTTGCACCTACAATAGGTTGTGCTGGTGCCACAGGCTCCAGAAATGTCAACCAAAAAAAAAAGGCTTGCAGAAAGGCTTGCAGAAATGTTAACAACAAAAAAGTGCCAAAAATTGTGTGCCGTTGTTGTCATCATCACTCATTTACTTGTGTAGGTGGGAGGGGGGGCCAAACCTTGCTGTTCCACTGGCAGAATGTTGTTTTGTACCCTTCCTTACTTAACCCGCTTTTATGGCCGGGTGCCACCGATGTAGCTCTGTCTGTAGCTTGTGGATGAAAAATGCTTGGGGGCAGGAGAGCAGGTACATTTGATGCTGTTGTTGGCCCTAGTCTACTGCATCTGTGATATTATGCTTGCTTGCTTGCTTGTTGCTGGCTGCTGCAGTTTCCCTGCATTGGGAGGGAGCACATGGGGCTGTGCATTTCATTGTTGTTGTTTCACACTGTTGTGTGTAGATCAATTGTATTTCTGATGGGGGGATGGGGGACACAATGGATGTGGTGAGTGACAAAGTGGATGTGTGTGACCTTTGGAAACCTTGTTCTTTGCAAAGCTCTGCTGTTGTTGTATGCTGCATCCATGCTATGGGACAATGGGGACAGACAGTGCCCATTTTTCTGCCTGTGGGAGCCTCCTACGATTGCCACAGTGGGTCAGGTGGTGGTACCCCAATGGGTGTGTCTCTGGGGCAGATTCGGGGGAGAGAAGGGGCTTCAGGGGCAGAAGAGTGGGTTGGGTTGTAGTGCCCCAATGGATGCCTGCTACCACCCAGATTTCAGAGTGATTGGGCAAAGGGGTGATTTTTAAAGAATTTCTGAAGTTTGTGCATCTTTGGGGCAGATTCAGGGGAAAAAATGAATCTACTCTTATTTGCTACCAGATAATCTACTCTCAGAACACCTCAGAAACAACAAAACCCAGTATCCCATGGGCTTGTGGGTATGGGGGTGGTTGGCACCCTGTGTGCACTACACTATCACTCGCTCGTGGACACTCCAGTGCCCCCCAAGTGGAGTTATGGGGCTGCTGAAACCCTCATTATTCCCTATGGGGGGAAAGCTTAAAGACGCACAAACTTCACAAATTCTTTAAAAATCACCCCTTTGCCCAATTCCTTTGAAAAGTGGATGGTAGCAGGCACCCCTTGGGGCACTACCATATGACCCATCCTTCTGCCCCCGAAGCCCCCTTTCTGCCCCTAATCTGCCCCAAAGACATGCCAACTTCAAAAATCATTTTAAAAGCCCTATGCCCAATTTCTTTGCAAACTGGGTGGTAGCTTCCGTGCACCAATTGGCCACTACCACCCACCACAGCCCATCCTGGGACACCCTGGTGCCACCCCCACCCTGGGGAGTTATAATTAAGCCTGCTGAAATCCCCATTATTCTGTCTGGGGAAAAGCTTAAAGACTCGTAAACTTCAAAAATCATTTAAAAATTGGCCCTTTGCCCAATTCCTTTGAAATATGGGTGGTAGCTTCCTTGCATCCATTGGGCACTACTACCTTCCACACCCAACTCTGGGCCACCCCGGTGACCCCCACATGAAGCTATAAGGTTGCAGGAATCCCCATTATTCCCTATGGGAAAAATCTTAAAGATGTGTAAACTTCAAAAATTCTTTAAAAATAATCCTTTTGCCCAATTTCTTTGAAATTTGGGCGATAGCTTCCACTCATTAGGAACAACCACCCCCCACTCTTTTGGCCCCAGGACCCTTTTAAAAATCCAAATCTATTCGGATTTGGATTCAGAAAATTCGGGTACAAATCAAATCCTGGGTGATTCGGGGTTCGGAAACAGACTCAAAACAAATCAGGGGTGTTTTGATTCAGGTACAAATCAAAACAAAAAATCAATTCATGCACATCCCTACTGTAGATGATGATCCAAAATATACAAAAGAATACATAATGATTTACCAGTCTCCTTTTCTTCGTTTATAAGGATGACGCTCCACTGATAATAGACAGAGGGCTTTTATGGAAATTACTAGTGTTGTAATCTGGAAGAAGGCTGTCAACTGCAGAAATGACAAGGAAGAGCCATAGAAATCTAATTTCCTGCTAAATAATCCTCTCCAAGCAAAGTACAATTAATTTGACATCTTTATGACAATGGATCAGACTGTGATTATTTTTTGGATCCTCTGAAATGATTCGACTTGGCAGATTATCACTACTAAAGTCTTTGGAATGATATAAAGTTTCTGTCCAATGGAGCAGATTTGAGGATCTGCATATGATCTGGGGTGTGTGTCTGTGTGTTTATTTTCACTGGAGACAAACTGAAAAGAATAATTCTAAAACAAACGTTATGGATTTAATGTTTAATGTTTGTTAAGAACTGCCAGAGACCAACTTTAAAATGTGTGTGTGGGAGGGCAGGAACACTCTGAAATATGTTCGCTATTTATTCATTTTTTAAATTTCTGAATCCTTTGGCATTGTTACACTGTAGATGTTACAAATTAGTAGGGTGGGTCTTCCAAATGTACCTCAACTTTTGCTTTCTCTGAAATTTGTTGTCAAATATGGCCCAGTTCTTACTGAGGCATAAAGCCCATGTCAGGGGTATGTCACTTCAGACTGCAGAAGGGGGATCACAAAATAAAGATTTATACATGCATTGTTTGTTTATGGAATTTATTGCAATAAAATGTTAAAAACAACAAAATAAAGAAAACAAATATGGCTTTTAGCACAACACAGGCTTCACAAAGATCTGTCCCTAACATCATAAGTCAGTTGGGTTTGTGCTTCTCAAAAAATGTGATAGCTAGTATATCCTTGGCCCAAAGGATACACAGAGGACCTTTCACAGAGGAATTTCAATCTTTTCATATTCCTTTTTCCAGCCCTGACTGGAGTGGAAGGAAGGAAGGGGAGCCATATTTGCTTCTCCTCTCCTGATCTCCCTGGGGTTTTATTTATTTATTTATTTATTATTTATTCAATTTATATACTACCTTTCCAAAAATGGCTCAGGGTGGTTTACATCAAAAGATTTTGGGGTGGCCTTTGGGAATGTATATTGAGAAAGGGTTACCAGGCTGTCAGAATTTTAAAATGGAGGCTACTGTAGTATTCCCACCTCTGTCCCCATATGAGTTAGCCATGATGGTTAGATGGAACCTCCCTATCCAGAAGCAGTAGCTCCCTGAATTCCTCTCTGGAGGGCTTCCCTGTGGCATCTGGCTAGCTGTTGTGAGAAGTACAGTAAAGACTGATAAAACCAAATCTAAAGGCCAGATTAAGGAGGGAAACCCCATGCTTATTCAACACTTCATCTAAGGAGATCCAGAGGAGATACCATAAATCCTCTTACAAGAATTGCTTGCGTTGAAAACAACTGTATCAAGGATTGAATCAAGTGGTCAGATGTTCCCACCCTTACTCTGCCCTGGACTTCCAGATTTTGCAAGACCCTTTACAGGCCTTCCCTCAGTCATCATCCCTAAGGTACATTCTATGCATGCTTAGAAAGCTAGGACATTCTTTATTCCCCCCGTTGCACAATAATACTTTTCCAGTGCACTGGACTTCCTGAGAACCAGCACCCCCACCCCTGTTTCTGCATTGCACACCCCTTAATATAGCTTTAATATATTTCAGTATTTTTAATGCTCATAAATAATACATTTCTTCCAAGCTCTGAAAGCCAGACCTTGTAACAGTGAGTTTCACAAGTTAATGAAGGCTTGCATGGGAGAAGCCCTTTCTTTGGTATTTCTGAATCAGTTTATTCCAAGTTCCAGCAGGATAGAAACGTAAAAAAAACCCAAACCAACCAACATGGTTGAACTGTTGGGGCCAGAAAGGCCTGCTCATCTATAGCAAAACCCTTAGAGATCTCCCATTAGATCCCAGTGTGTCTGCCTCTTCTCTCTTCACTGTATTTATTAATTTACAATAGACAGACCTGCAATGGCTTCAGAATCAGAAATTAACTGACCACAACACTTGTGGTTAAGGATGTTTAGTGACATGAATGCTTGCAGGTTTAGTGAGCTGATGCAATTCTACTCGGGAGAAAACACACAGCCCAGAGTGGGAGGGGGACGTGCCATGCCTTGCCATACACTAAATATGCCTCTGCGCGCGGCCGGTCCTCCTGGAACGCGCGGCCGGGTTAAAAGCCCAGGTACAAAATCCGGGGCTGCGGGGAAGGCAGCACCTGGATTGGGATTGATCCTGGTGCTGCACATGAGTAGCCCTACCCAGGTAAGGCTTCCCTAACTTGGGTAGGGCTGCTCGTGTGCATAACGACTTCGACTTTGTGGATATTTCTTGATTCCCTCTCATTGCCTCCACTATCACCTCACTGGGCTAAGTGAAGGTCTACTACAGTTGGCAGCCACAAGAGGTACAGTTTCCATACATAAGTCGTTCCGCAAAGCCACTACTTTACATTGGCCACCTTCAGACATCACGGGAAGCCTGAGGCTTCCCTCAGGAACTGTACCCACAGTTCCAGGTACGTCCGAAGGTGCCCATAGTGTTCTGCACCTTGGAAAATATGTATTACTGCTCTCTTTTGTTCTCCTTGTGTGTCTGGTTTTGCCATTTTTGAAGAGTGGCTGGTGTTACTGTAGTACTACAGCAGCTGACTGGCAGGAGAGCTTAAAATCCTGCATCTGGAATCCATTTCTTCTTTGACCTTAGATTGAGCATGAAAGTAGGGGGGGGGTCTCTGATGACAGTTATTCCTGATTAGATTTTTAATGAGTGTGTGTTATGCTTGTGATTCAAATCTATGTAATGTAGAAGCAGGGTAGGTAAATGAAGTGGCGAGGGGGGGGGGATACCACTCACCAACGCAACTTAACAAGATGACTTTTTGTACCTGTAGGGGATTTGACTCACAAGAATGATGTTGAAAACATTAATGAATATGTATGTTATTTCTAGCAATTTCCCGCTCTTCCTCTCTTCCCGTCAGTGGCATAATAGCAATTGAGAAGGCAATCTACTTCCCATTGTGTGTGTTCTGTAGTGCAGAAGAAAATTCTTCTGGGCACTGAGGGCTCATAATATAAGCAAGTCCTTTTGTGACTTTCAATTGCTGTAGGTTTGTGATGGTCCACAGCACTTTAATAATTAGTCTATGGGGAGCCTTAATAGAGTAGGGCAACTCTTTTTAATTAACAATCCCCAGTACATGAGTTGACCAGGAGATATCAAACCACAGTTTAGCTTCAAGGTAATGTGAACTCAGAGGAAATCACATCTTTAACTACTGTGGTGCTGCACTCCATCTTCCCTTCTAGTATAATTCAGCAGGCAGCAAAACACACTCTGCCATTGACTCTGGCCTCTGGTAACTGCAAGCCAATATTTTCAGGAGAATTAATTAGAAGAGAAAATAATATTTCTAAGTATTATTCCATGGGAATTTTCTTAGTATAAAATGGCCTGAGTGATACCCACATGTGGAACATTGTTTGTTAAAACTCTGCTATAAATGATATATGAAACGAACTTTTCTCACTACACACAAGAATGGTTAACAACTTGATAAGAGAAGAAAATGTCTGGTGGCTGGAAACAGAAGACATCCTTGCTACCTGAATACTGAACATGTACTTAACTGCCTCCCATGGAACCGGCAGAACTTAGGTCATACCCGCTGGCAGGAATGTCCCCAACGAAAACTGATCATTTCATTGGATGTGTGCATTTCATTGGGGGTGTGTGTGTGTGTGTTTGTGTGTGTGTGTGTGTGTGTGTGTGTGTACCATTTGTGGGGTGGCTGAAGGCCATGCCTGGCTGTGCCTTCATGGGCCAGATGATGAGATCAGCTGAGGTAGGGTCAACAAGTGCTGGTAACTTGTTGGCTGAACCGACTGTGGAGGCCTGAACAAGCTGTGGAGACCTGTGGACAGGGCAAAGAGGGTCAGGATGCCCCTTGTTCTCCTGGGAGCTCAGGATTTTGTGAGACAGAAGCTTGGTCCTCCACAAGATGTGCTTGGGCTGTAGAACAATAATAATCAGAATGCTGATGAGGAGAGCCAGCCAGAGACATTATCCTTGGGCAGTGGACAAGCCCTGAGAGACGGAAGGGAAGATGGAGATAAAGGTGCTGTCAGCCTCCCCACTCACTGCCATGTCCATGCCGCTGACAGAGGGCCAGGGAATTGAAGGCAGCTGATTGTGTGAAACATGGGTGTGGGGAAAAAGGTTTTACTCTCTCTCTCTCTCTCTGTCTCTGTCTCTGTCTCTGTCTCTGTCTCTGTCTCTGTCTCTCTCTCTCTCTCTCTCTCTCTCTCTCACACACACACACACACACACACACACACCTCTCAACTCAATCAGACGCATTCCCAGATTAATGGTTTAGTAGGGAGTGCTATTTAAATCTCTTTGATGTACAAGTTAGTACCCACTGTTAGTAGCCACTGTTCATTTAGATTTTTCCTCAGTAATGAAGAATAGCCACTGCATATGCACAAAATCATATGAGGTGGTGACACAGGGGAACCTGGCTTCACCATTTTAAGTGCTGGTATTTTTCTTTTGGAATTGTCTGAGTATGCTCAATTACAGTCTAGAAGAATCCAGAATGACAGGATTTGCCCTGCTTGTTTAATTTTAGAGCTAATTCTCAGTGAGGTGATGAACCAAGGTCTAAACTGTCAACTGTCTGAACTGACAGCTTTTTAAAAGTCCCTAAAGACTCATTTTCCCCCACCCAAACTTTTAAACTTGATTGTGATTTTAAATTGTTTTAAAGTTATCATTTTTAATTTGTTTAACGTTGTTGTAAACTGTCCAGAGACCAAAGTTTGGGGCAGTCCACAAATTCGAGAAATACATACATACCTGTACATACATACATACATACATACATACATACATCATTGTTGTAGCTCCAGAACCTCAATATCAAGGGATTGGATTTATTCAAGTCCCCATAGTCCTCCCCACTGAGCCTTTGCCAAAGTGTATGTACATGGTGTTTGGTGCAAGGCATAGTAGGTATCCAGCAGCCTGCTCTTCTCCAGGGCCACATCCTGCAGGCTCCTCTCACAAAGAAGGACCAGTCCATATGGATCAGTCCATATGTTTGCTTCCTGTTCCCAACAGTGACCAGTCAGATACTTCTGTGAAGCCCACAAACAGCCTGCTGGGGACCTGGAGAGAAAAAGGTCTGTTGGATACTTCTGTCTGATGTGCAGAATGGCCTCACGTTCAAGTTAATAGCTATGCTTCTTGCAGTGCAGATGGCTAAAAATGAGCCTGGCTGAAGGCCAAAGGTGGAGAAGAGGACAGCTACCTCTGGGGGAATCCCTTCCTGCATGCACAGAGAATGGAAGATGTTCTGTGATGATGGTCCTCAACTTTTGCTCTCCCACGTGGTTCCACAGCGTGCTAAGCAGTTCTGTTACGTTCCAAACGGCTAACATAAGTGGCATGCATCTGTTGTTCTTTCATTTTAAGAAGAAACTATTAATATCCCATTATAAAACATTTACTTTTTACTTTTTAATCCTATGGCAGACATTCCAAAGCAGCACCTGTTGTAACTAATTCAATTTCTTATTTTATTAATCTTGTTATAAAAAGAGAAATTCAATCTCTTCAAACATCTTGATATAGTCAAGTTAATTTCCATAACTATAAATCTTTTATTACAAATGAGACATTGTCAGTTTCTAGCCTCTGCTAGATAAAAAAGAAGAAACCATAGTGCAATTTATACACTGTTAAGCTATAAGGCCATTGAAAATGTCCCACATCTTTAAAACATAGAATCTACATCTCGTCTGAATTTATATGCTTATAACTCACATACTTTTATATAATCTTTAACTCTTTTCCTCAGTAACTTATATATTCTTTTAGTGTTATGCCAATTATCGGGTATATGCTCTGATCCAATCTGTAACCTTT
The DNA here is from genome assembly GCF_027244095.1 of Hemicordylus capensis. Taxonomy (NCBI): domain Eukaryota; kingdom Metazoa; phylum Chordata; class Lepidosauria; order Squamata; family Cordylidae; genus Hemicordylus; species Hemicordylus capensis. The sequence goes on along the minus strand of NC_069661.1, from coordinate 110,957,674 downwards.
GATTGATTAAGTGCTGTCAAGTCGGTGTCGACTCTTAGCGACCACATAGATAGATTCTCTCCAGGATGATCTGTCTTCAACTTGGCCTTTAAGGTCTCTCAGAAGTGCATTCATTACTGTCGTAATCGAGTCCATCTAGAGGCAGTCTTACCCCTGGACTTCGGAGCTGGAGTCCAGGGCCTCAAAACCCCTTGAGCCCCCCAAATCCTCTTTAGTCTGTCCTGGGTGGTGTGATTTGTACCCTCAAGAACCTACATGTTAAAAAAATGATGCTTAGCTTGCAGCAGGGGGCCCTCCAAAGGCCTTTAGGTCCAGGCTCCAAAATTACCTAAGTGCACCTCTGAGTCCATCCACCTTGCTGCTGGTCATCCTCTTCTTCTATTTCCTTCAACTTTTCCCAGCATTATGGACTTCTCAAGGGAGCTGGGGCTTCACATAATGTGTCCGAAGTATGATAGTTTGAGCCAGGTCATTTGTGCCTTGAGTGAAAATTCTGGATTGATTTGTTCTATGATCCATTTGTTTGTTTTCCTGGCTGTCCGTGGTATCCTCAAAAGTCTTCTCCAGCACCAAAGTTCAAAAGCATCAATGCTTTTTCTGTCTTGCTTCTTCAAACCTTTAAGAATAACAAAAGATTCAAACTGAAAATTGTGGCAAACTAGGCATGCACCAATTCTAAAATTAAGTTTAGATATGTTCCAAGTTAAACCAGAAGTCAGGAGGAGCAAGATGCAGGGCAGAGTGAACACACAGAACAATTGTCACCAGACCCTAGCCCAAGAAGACACAGACACCAAGTGTTGGATGAAACAGGGCCACAACTTTATTGCCAATTATTTTATGGATTTGAGCAGCAGACAAAAAGGAGGGAAACACTCCACCCCCCAACAACAGTGCAGGCCTATCAAGGCAGGATTCAGACTCCACAGTCCTAGCCCATGCCCTACATGAGCGACACACCCTGACTCAGGAAAGAAGCAGGTGGCAACCCGCTTCTGTCCTTTCACAGTTGACCCCAAGGGATCTGGGCATCTCCATGACTTCACACCTCCCGGACCACTGAGCCCTAGGATTTGCGAAGTCCTGGATCCGGTTCCATGGCCAACCAGCCTCCCTGGGCCATGCAAACCACAAGGGAGCAATTAACCTCCAAACCTCCTTAACTGCCCAAGGGTGCTCACTGGTGTCAAATCCCTTTAGCTAACCCCCAGCCCCCACTGTCCCTGCCACCCAGGAAGGTTAGCCTAGCTTAACCTTCCAGCCCCAAGACTTTCCAACACCGTGCACAGCCCTTTTTGCAAACTGGACAAATACAAATCACACCCCTCAACAGATAAATGTACCCCATCCGGCCTAAACAAAAGTGGCTGGGCGTGGACCAGTCCCAGTTGCAGGATAACTGCCCCACCAGATGCAACCACCAGCCTGCCAATAGCAGCCGAGGCTTTTTGCTGGGCCCGCTCAACACCCCCATAACTACGGACTCCACTCCGAACACGGCGCTGCAGCCACTCGGCCCAAACTATACGGACCCGAGGCATCAAAACCCTCAATTTTTCAAAATCTGAAGAGGCCTGCCAGATGATGGAGAGTCCAGTCCGCTGACTCAAATCATTCTCCCCCATATGAATAACCAATATCTCAGGAGGGGGCTTCTTAACTAAATAATTCCCCACTACAGACAGTAATTGAGACGAAAGCACACCCTGCATCCCCAGCCAGTAGATGCGGGCACACAGACTCAAACCCAACTGGATCACAATCTGGGAGGTGCTGGCCCTCTTGAAAGCCCCAAAGACCAATGAGTGGCCACAGATGAGGACTCGAACAAGAGCAGCAGCTCCAACAGCACCTGCCAAGAAAACAAACAGTGAGAACACTAGCCATTGCTGAACACCAAGCACTGTAGCGCACTGTACTGCTCCGGTGCCACTAAGAACACTCTGCACTAGCACACATAGCACAAGAACACCTTTGATTGCAAACGGCCAATCCTCCGCACATCAGCAGCAGGCAAGCCCAGCCAACTTGCCATAGTGGCGGCCCCTATCTAGAAGGAATGTAGGCTAAATTTGTGCGTTGATTCCCCTAGGGAGGAGAGGACCCTCTTCAGCACAGACCACAATTGATACTGAGTCAATGGGTCGCCATCCACGTGTTTGAAGACGCATCCCTCCTTGCTGGGCCGTAAGGCTAAGTAGCGCCTAAGCGCACTTACTGGGCAAACCCAGGGATCTTCAGCCACAGCCAGCCACACAACCTGCCTTTTTGACCTTTGGTCCATCTTGGAGGACCGCAAAACCAGCTGAACCGCCTCCCCGTCAACCGCAAGTCTCTAAACTGAAGACAGTGGTCACAGGCTGCCCGTCCAGAGTGTGGCAATACTTTGCTCGGCTGAAAGGCCCTCCAAAAGGAAACTAATACAGTGGTCTGGAACAAAACCACTTCCCACTCTGAAGAACAAAATGAGGGGAACCTCCCCACCATGGCGGCCGCCAATTCAAAAGTTAGAGGCCCCCTACTATCAGGGCACTTGAGAACACCCTGCACCCACCCCTCTAGCATACAATGTACCCGGCAATCACCTGTGCCATCCGGGACCCCCCTTGCCTGTGCCACAAAAGAAAGTGCAGACACATAACCCACTATGGTTGCCACTGCCCTACCCAGATCGTGTAAGTGAACAAAAAACTGCATAATATAATCAGGGGGCACAGGGCACTCCTCCGGCAGACTGTGGCTATGCCTGAAAACAGAAAAAGAAACTACCTTAGCTGTATAGCTAACTCTGGTGCTGGGTGCTAGAGAAGCCTCAATGGCTCGCCTGGCCTCTATTTGCCAAGCTGCCACAGGGCTTCCAGCATGGGCTCCAGTTCCGGCAACACATCTGGCGCTAGTTCCCTGAACCTGTCCACTTGAAAACGAGACAGAGCATCAGCTATGTTATTCTGAAGCCCAGGGATGTGCCGTGCCACAAAAAGAATGTTGAAGCGAAGACACTGGAGCACAAAAACCTGAAAAAGTCCCATTACGCATGCAGAAAACCTGCACTACTGCCTTGTTGTCGCACCAGAATTGCACAGTGGAATTAGCCAGGTCAGTGCCCAAAGAAACACGACCACCACAATAGGAAAAAACTCCAAAAAGGTCAGGTCCCGTGTCACACCCGCATCTGCCCAATCCTGCGGCCACCTTGCTGTGCACCATTTACCCCTAAAATAAACTCCAAAACCTACTCCCCCAGCAGCGTCAGAGTGCACCTGGAGGTCTGCTTCCAAGAACTGCTCAGACCTCCAAAAGGAAACCCCATTGAATCCCTTCAAAAAACCTTCCCAGTCTGCCAAGTCCTCTTGGATGCCCCAGGTAATACAACCCTATGGTGAGGGGCTGGAGCCTGGCCATCAAGTCACATAAACACCTTAAAAAGGTGCGTCCAGGGGCCACCACCCTGCAAGCAAAGTTAAGGTGCCCTACCAGAACTTGCAGCTCCCGAAGTGTGGTCTCGCACCCACACCCCATGGCCCCGAGAAGCTCCAGCAAAGCCAGGAGCTTGTCTTGTGGCAAACGGGAACAGCGTGCCACAGTGTCCAACTCAATACCCAAAAAGGAAAGACTAGTGGCAGGGCCCTCGGTCTTATCCCGCACCAAGGGAACACCTAACTCCTGCGTCAACTGGGTAAAACAATCCAACAAATGATGGCATTCGGAGGACCCTGCCCTTCCTACAAAAAGAAAATCATCCAAGCAATGCACTGTGGATAGAATACCCGCCCGCCGCCTCAGCGCCCATTCTAGAAATGTGTTGAATGCCTCAAAGGCCGCACAAGACACTGAGCACCCCATTGAGAGGACCCTATCAAAATAAAACTTTCAACCAAAAGAAAATCCCAGGAGGTCAAAATCAGCCGGGTGTACAGGCAGAAGGCGAAATGCAGACTCGATGTTGCATTTCGCCAACAGGGCACCGTTACCAAAGGCGCCCTTTTACCACCTTTACCACTTCATCAAAAGAGGTGTAGCGCACCGAGCATAAACTATTGGGTATCCCATTGTTGACCGATGTCCCACGGAGATAAGAAAGTTGGTGAATGAGGCGGTACTCCTTAAGACCCCTTAAGAGGGGAGCACACCGCTCAAGGGCAAAGACAATAGGCAGGAACCCAACCACCCTAGCAATCACCCAGACCTATGAACCCAAGGCCCAAAGACCCCACCCAGGGCAGGAAGGCAAGTCTCCTTTTAGGGCCTGGGTTCATACCCCCCCACCAGTGATGAGGCCCAACTCAATGCTGCCCCCTCAAGGGCCGAACCCCCGCAAACCCAAGGCGGGCCGCTCCCCAGGCACCGCCGATGGTGTCGCCGCTCCCTGCAGTTGCCGCCAAGCCCCCAAGGTCACCTCCACTGCCGCTGCAAAACGGCGGGGGGGGGGCTAAATAAAGGCCACTGCATGCCGAGGATGCTCTGAAGCTGATGCCACTGCCGCCGCTGCCAAGCACCTGCTGACCCCGCCCGTCGCTGGACCCGTAACGGAGCCGCACTGGCGAGCTCTGTCCCAGGCAAAACCTCGGTGCCGAATGTGAGTTTGGGGTGGGGAGCAGCAGTAGCTGCCAACTCAGCCCCATGGTTGGAGGCAGGAATCTCTCTCAGCCCTATCTTGGAGATGCCAGGGAGGGAACTTGGAACCTTCTGCTCTTCCCAGAGCGGCTCCATCCCCTGTGAGGAATATCTTACAGTGCTCACACTTCTAGTCTCCCATTCATATGCAACCAGGGCAGACCTTGCTTAGCTAAGGGGACAAGTCATGCTTGCTACCACAAGACCAGCTCTCCTCCTGGCTCTTCTCTGACAGCCACACCAACTTTTCCAAGTGAGTTTGGGGTCTCTACAGGTATGGATGTAGTAGAAGGGGGATGTGCAGGGATAGAGCGCCAGTACTTCTCAGCTTCTCTAGCTGTTGGGGTAGGTATGGCCATAGGGGCTGTCAGGAAGAGCTCCTGCACTTCTGAATTTGCAACTACATCACTGTCTACAGGTGATGTAGACATTCAATTTCTCCCTCAGCACATTACTCAGAAGTACAAAAAACAGATGCACACAACAGATTATGCATTCTCTGAACAAGTGAAACCACCCTTCACCACCTTATTCAGGTAGAGAGGAAAGCTGGTCTTGTGGTAGCAAGCATGACTTGTTTCCTTAGCTTATCAAGGTCTGCCCTGGTTGCATATGATGGGCGAAGACGTGCAAGTACTGGAAGATATTCCCCTTAAGGCATGGAGCCACTCTGGGAAGAGCAGAAGGTTCCAGGTTCCCTCCCTGGCACCTCCAAGATAGGGCTGAGAGAAACTCCTGCCTGCAACCTTGGAGAAGCTGCTGCCAGTCTGTAAAGACAATACTGAGCTAGATGGACCAAGGGTCTGACTCAGTATATGGCAGCTTCCTATGTTCCCCTATGTTCCAAGAGGGCATAGAATGTGGAGGAAGGCTCCATATCTAATATTGGTATAGAGTGGTGTTCCAGCTATATATGAACATGTGCATGAATGACAGAGTCTATCAAGCTCCTTCTCTTGATCTTCACCGGCACGGACAAGAAAGGTGCCATCAGAAAGCTGACAGGAGGGGAGGTATAGATGGTATTTGGGGCACCTCTGCCCTTTCGCCTGGAAGAAAGCACCCCAAATGTTCCATCCATGTTTGGCAACTGGTTCCGGCAGGACTGGGGGGGGGGGGGGGCGGTGCAGAAAAGGAGCCATAGTTGAGGCTCATTCACACTCCTCTCACCCTGTCCCAGCTGTCCTTCTGTCTAGTACCATCTCACTCCACTGTGGAGTTAACCCCAGGTGTGCTGTCTCATATTCACCAGATTGGAGAATGCATTTCCCAAACTAGTGGATACCAACCAGTGTGCCTGGAGTTAAAACTCTGTAGCAGAGCAAGGTGGGAGACAGAGCTGTAGTTGGGACAGGGCAAGAGGAGTGTGAATGGGCCTCACCTGTGGGTCCTTTTCCACCTTCCTGCCTCATACATACTACCCACCACTGCCATCTAGCTGGAAAAAGCAGTAAGGAGAGGCTTCCTCATTGCGAGAGATGGGGCATTGTGACATCAAAGCCTATACACCAATCTTCTTCCTCTGCCTTAAAGATTTGCATTTTTCTAACTTCTAGATACACAATCTGCAACTTGGGTGTTACTTCTGATATCAAATATTTCCGCCGTTAGGTCTGGATTTCTCTAGTCAGTTCATAATCTTATAAATAATGTTCATCTACCAATAAACAAACAAAAACAAACCATATGTACCAATACTACACTACAGCAGTCTATACCTTTACTGTTGGAATTTCTCCTTTCACTTGAGTTAACAGTATACCTGTAAGGAAGTGGCACTTTTCATTATTACTGCAAAAGGTGTTCAGGCATCAAAGTATATGAGTTTTGGCAGTGCTCATTCATCAAGCAAAGAAATCTGTTTCCTGTATTAAAAGAGAGACAAGGAAACACAGGAAAGCAATAGATGGAGAGATAAGTGGATATAAAAAGGATGGACGGCAAAGAAGAAAATTCAATTTCTCCAACGAAACATGCACAACCTTGTTTCTCTAGTGTTATCTGTTGTCTGCTTTAGGTGAACAAAAATTGAACAGCTTGTCTAAAATACTATTTAGGACAAGATTTTTAAAGGAAGTAAATAGGCTTTCAGGGGCTTAACTAGGGTATCAGATGGATTGGTCTCTTGATAAGGAAGCGTTCCTCCAGAAGAGGGGTTAGAGTTATCTCATGTGAAATATTCTTCCACAGAATACAACAGCTCTTACAACCCATCCAAAAATATTTTCTAATTATGGCTGCACAGAAACAACTTCCTTTACTTTGTGCTGGTTTGTGTGTATGTGTTGAAAACACATCCCATTTTTGCACTCATTGTGTTATTTCTGTATTGTTCATTTCAATTCCATTTTCTTTATTTTGTGCCTTCACTGTCCTTGGTCTTATTTACCCATACTGTCATTTAATCTTATTGGCTGTGGCAGACTATGTGGTTTTCTGGTTGATGTCACAACCCTGGCTCACATCCTAACAAAGCACTGGTGCAATAGGACAAGCACTGGTGTAACACCTGTACCAGTGACTTCCCCTTCCTGTGTCCATGAGGGCTGTGTGATCCTCAGGGATATTTTTTGGATGATAGAGCACTTCCTGGGAAAGAGAAGGTTGTTGAAATTTGCCCCCACCAATGAACCAGCAGTGGAGCTGAATTAGTTCCTCGGGTACTTCATTAGTCAGGATGTAATGATAATATAATTATAATATGATATTTAATAAATGCCATAGGAAAACAATTCCATCATTTTACAACTGTAATGCCAAAAACCAAAACAAACTGTCCCTTCCCTCTTTCCTAAATTTGTTCATGGGCAGTTTCTAGCATATTTGTAGGTTGCTTATTCCTTCTTTTTCCTAGTTTTCTTGCATGGAAATATCTCCTCCTGGCTCTGCTACTAACCCCATATATACTCCTTTTGCACATGTTATATCAATATACACCCTCATGTCACATGTACTATTTTGGGTACATGTGAAGCTTGACTCCAGGGGGAACAATCATGGACAGCAATTGTTGGTTTGGTTTGTCATGATTCAGGAATCTCAAATCTAGGGGAATTTGTATTCTTCCCTTCCCCTTTCTGTGAATTTCTACCTATTTTCCATGAGTGTGGGAACACTTATTGCACTAAAGAACCAAGCCTCAGTTGTTTCAAGGGATGTTTAAGGTCAGACATTATGTCCCTCACCCAGTGGTGACCCGAGGGACACAGGGAACCAGTCCACACACTTGCAAAGAGAAAAATAAATTATCTCATATAGCTCTAAAGTAATTGTTAACAAATCACATTAGGATGTGCATGGAATGTATAAATTGCTATTTTAAAAGTTACCTACCCAAATGCCTTGTCTTATGTATTAACAGGCATTGTTAATCATTAATTATTCATTATTAAATCATAGTTCTGTCATGGCTTTAAATAGATACGATGTTTGATTGATTTGACAAATATAATTGGCTCATATTTAATTGTGGATTTGCATAAATTTGTAAGCAATGAAGGCATTTAGTAGGGAACCATTAATCAATGCTATTTATAAGGGAAACAGCAATAGGCATGAATGACATGAGCAGAAGACTGCAATCCTGTAAGTACTTTAGTATAGCCTCAGCAAAGGCAATGCATGTGTTCTAAGAGAAGTTGTGGGAATTCTTTGGCCGTAAACTTGTGCTTTCAAGTGATTCAGTCCATTCACCCATCACACCCTCAATCCCCCTTCCTTATCAAATAGCTGATCAGCAAGAATCCAACTCTTTAAAAGGGCTAAATACATACAAGGGCTGTGCACAGGCTGAATTATCTGCCCAATCCCAGTTCCAACCCTGGCCATTTTCACATTGTCTTATCAATGCAGAGGGGTGGGGGGCAGGATTGCACTGAGCCAAAAACTGGTATCAGCATCGGGGTGGGGTGGGGGCTTACGTTTTAATGAAAAGCCAGTTTATCTGTAGGAATCAGCTGCCTTGTGGTCTGCTGCAGTGAAAGAGTTTGAAATAGCTACCTTCCCCTTCCTGGTCTCACCCTTGAATGAACCAGAAAAGGAAGCAACATCATGATGCTACATGCTTTTCCTGGTGCATTATTGGGGAAAAGATTGCCATTCTCTCTATGTATAGTTACTGTATTTCATTGGAATCAGTTTTGATGAAAATAGCACTGATAGGACTCGTATGGTCTTGGATCCCATTATTGGTTCAACATGATACAAAGCCCTAGTACGTACAATCCCAACAACTCCACATATGTTCAGTGAGATTGAGAATGCTGTGCTTTTTGCTTTTTACTATTGTGAAAGTTTCATTTCTACTTTTTAAAAAAGGCATTGTGTGCACTGATGTTAGGACAGCAAACCAAAATTCTAATGGAAGGCCTCTTGAAAGTTAGTGAAAAAATGCTGGCATATTTTGAGTTAGTCCATTTCCCCATTAGCTAGAGTTTATATCTGAGAGATTTTACTTCTGATGGATAAGTGGGAAATCTGGTCAGCTGGAAAAAGCTAACCTTGGAAAAGTTGATAGGCTTAGTTTATTAACTGTCAAAACTGATGAGTCTGGACAGATCATACTCTTATTTCAGTGTTTTCAGAGCAGACTGAATGTGCTGGAACATTTAATCATAACAAATACAGAAGGTTAACAATAACTGAGGAACAGTTTCTTACCAATGAAGAGAGCAAGAATTTCTAAGAGTACAATCCTATCCCCACTTAACTGGGAGTGAATCATGTCACAGGAAGTTGGAGGTATTCTAAGTAAACATGCTTAAGAAAATGCTGCTCTGGTTTGATTAGTAGATTATGCCTATGCTGGGATCAATGACCCAGGAGGGCAGTTCCATGTCAAAGAGACTGGGCTTCATCATACCCGACTAGAATCAGTGGAGCCAAGTCATACCAGCAATGATGCCCTCAGGTGTCTGGTGGTGCCACCAACTTTACTCTTTAACCTCCACAACCAACACATTACTTTATGGTGGGTCCCCCTTCTTTTTTCCGGGTTCCAGATCCAGGATATTTTTTACTTTGAAAACTAGTGACCCATGTTACAGGCATAGTCCCAACAAGAGATGGCTCCGAGCTGCCTTGCCTCTTCTTGCTGCACTGTGCTTCTACATTGGGGAAACCACCCATCCCCTCATCTGAGGTCTGTTTAAGTAGCCTAAGGGGGCTCCCCACACACACTGTGCCCACATCTACCAGGTTGTGGGGCTGTGTGATCCCTCCAAGTCCAGGGCTTACCATGGACTCTGCTGGCAGAGCCCTGAGGATGAGGGCTGGCAGCCTCCAATGTCTGGACTCCACTCCATCACAGCACAGGGCTCACAGCCCATGATAGGTAAGGATAGAATCCAACTAAAGTTAAGCACTTTTAGGACTCATGAGTTTCAATAGCTGATAGAGAAGCATGTGCCTAATCTCCCATTAAAATGATATGTTTGTCTACCTTTGAAGAGTATTTATCATCTTAAAAATAAAATATATTTCTCCATTATATTTCAGATTATAAAAATACAATACAAAATTAATAGTACTCCATCCAAATGTTTTCACACCATTGTAACAGTGTTGTTAAAACAGCATGCTTCTTTAAAAAAAATAATTGAGTATTTGTTAGTAACAATAATTGAGGAACAGATCAGAGTTGTCCAGATGGTAAGAATATCCATCTTTCAAAAATAATCAATCAATTTTATTACAGCCATAGGCCATACAAAAAAACATTAAAAGCATTAAAATAAGATATTTTACATAGTAAATATAATAAAACAGAATAAAACAGTAAGCTCCTATGAATTAGACCTTAAACAAGATCTTACTCAGATAGCAACATAAAGGAATTTCGCCACCACTTTAGTGACCTCATTATTTTGGTCCTCAAGACAGAAGTCCAAGTAAAAGGGATCGGCTCTTCCTGGAAATTGCTCTAAAAAAGGGAGTATAAGTTCTTTCCTGGTATCACAGTAAATAGAGAAATATAACAACACATGCGAAACTGTTTCAGGGAGGCCTGCACCACAAGGGCATAAGCCAGAGTCTGGCAATCCCTTATCAAATCTTTTTTCCAAAAGGGCTGAGGGCAGCACATTCATACCTAACCCCCCAAGCTGTTTCATGGACTTATTTTGGCTTAAATGTGGTCCTAAGTACATTTCTCCTAGAGGAGAGCTGGTCTTGTGGTACCAAGCATGAACTGTCCCCTTAGCTAAGCAGGGTCTGCCCTGGTTGCATCTGAATGGGAGATGATGTGTGAGCACTGTAAGATATTCCTCTCAGGGGGTGGAGCTGCTCTGGAAAGAACAGAAGGTTCCAAGTTCCCTCCCTGGCTTCTCCAAGATAGCGCCGAGAGAGATTCCTGCTTGCAACCTTGGAGAAGCTGCTGCCATTCTGTGTAGGGACAATACTGAGCTAGATTGACCTATGGTCTGACTCAATATATTATTATTATTATTATTATTATTACAATTATATCCCACTGTTCCTCCAAGGAGCCCAGAGCGGTGTACTACATACTTGAGTTTCTCTTTCACAACAACCTTGTGAAGTAGGTTAGGTTGAGGGAGAAGTGACTGGCCCAGAGTCACCCAGATAGTTTAATGGCTGAGTGGGGATTTGAACTCGGGTCTCCCTGGTCCTAGTCCAGCACTCTAGCCACTACACCATGCTGGCTCTGTATGGCAGCTTCCTATGTTCCTATGTAAGCACCTTTAGTTCCCCCTGCATTCCACTGTAGTTGAGCAAGTCTTTGGGAGGACCAGGATTTTGTTGAATGAAGCAAAATGAAAAACTTGTTCTGGTTTGATGCCTAGGTGCACATTCCTATCTCTGTGCTGATAAAGTAGTTACAGGGCTGTTTATGTGGTATTTTGATCATTAAACCTATAGCATTCACTTGGGTACTTCACTTCTCAGCTGGTAAATTGGCAGTAAACTACATTGTAATGGATTGCATGGGTGTAACAGAAGGTATATTTGAAGTTTTCACTTCAAATCAACAGTTAGAGTAGAGGCAAATCTGAAATACGATAGCTTCAAGCATTTGGTGTTCCACATCTAATACTCTTCTCCTTGCTGCTGCTACCATCACAATACTGAGAAATCCATTTTGACCTTGATCTCTCACACAACCTTTCTCATATTTCATAGCTCTGTGTAAAACCCTACTCATTCATTCATTCATTCATTCAATTTCTATACCGCCCTTCCATGAGCTGCAGCAGATGATACTCAAAGAACCTCATCACAGATCCAAAAAAGCCAAGTACCCCAAAGATTTTGAAAAATGCGAGATTAATGATCAAAACACTCCGACTACATATCTCTTGAGCTAAAGTCTCTCTTGTGTTTCTCACTAATGGTGGCTCACTTTATTGGGATTTCCCAGTAATGGTGGATCAGTAGTAGCAGGCAAGCAGCCCTGAAAGACAACTGGCAATGCTCAGCCTCAGAAGAGGATTTGATATATTCTAGGACCTGATCTCCCAGTTTTGTGTGCAGCAATAGCAAAGCCTATTGAATCTGGTTGGTACCCCACACATCTTAGAATCTTTGGCAGCCCATAGAGATTCCTAGACAGACAAATCAGTTTAGAAGTTGTTCCATGAATGTATGCCATTCAAAAAGCACTGCCCTAGCAGAATCTTTATCTGGATAGAGATGTATGAAGAACATATCAGAAGAGTGATGTTAAATGAAAAACAGAGTAATGCATTGTGTGATAGTTATTCTAGTCCCTAGAAATGCTCTCTGTACTAAAAGTTTCCACTTTATTGGTTTAAGATCCATTTTTGTGCATTAGATTAGATTAGATCTGTTTTTCAGAGGAAGCTAATATTTTGCTGTTGCATATGACTAAATTATCTAGCTTTAGGCAACTGCTGTGTTATGTCTGCCATGTGATTCATTCTCTCGCCAACATTTGAACAATCAAATGTTCTTATCACTACTTATTTCAGTGTCTATGATGTAAAGGTGTGTGTGTGTGTGTGTGTGTGTGTGTGTGTGTGTACATACAGAAACCCATCCAGAGTTTCCTAGAATAGAAAGAGATATGAAAAATTTGGATTCTTAAGAGTCAGAAAATTGCTGGCAGGTCGCTTTATGGAGTGGGGGGTATGAGTTGCTGACCCACCCCTACTCTTTCATCACTTCTCAAAATGGCACTCCTCCAAGTACATCAGTTGCTTACCAGGGCTTCTATATCCAACTTCTTGATAAGTTTGTTTAAATTTCCTGATATCCCTAAGCATCACATCTAATGGGATATTCTGTGTATAAAGGTCTGCACCAAAATGGCTTTGTGCTTATCTAATTCTAAGCAAATGATGTCCCTTCCTTTCAGTTGGACAAAAAATGGTTTTGAGAAAAATTGTGAAAAACAAACAATGTTGGTTATGCCTCAAGAACTTGAGAGAGAGAGAGAGAGTGTGTGTGCAGGTAGGCTAGGATCAGAGAATCCCAAAGTTTCTATTTTTATGTGTTTGTCTTGCTTTTTGAATTTTAGATGTAGATTTTTAAAAACCCAGATATTATAAAGTAACAAACAAATAAGCAACCTTGCAAAACAAAGCGCTAATGATTCATACCACCAGGATCCCATGACAGAATGACACCATTGCCATCTCTCGCTTACTCTATTATTCTCTTTATTCCTTTCCACAGAGCTTGTTAAATATCAGTAGTGCTTTCTAATAAGATATCCTGAGAAGCTGGGTGAATAAGTTTGAAACTACAAGATAGCTGCTAACAATCTAATTCCAATTGAAGTTGCCACTGAAATTCTATTCCTCCATACACAATAATAATTTACTTTACAATAATAAGAACAAAAACAATAATAAAATCTCCATGCGGACAAATTCTGTCATGAAGAAAGCTCGGCTGGAATAGCTCTTCTCACTGACATACTATCAACCAATCATTGTATTTATGGCCATGAGCCAAACAACACTGACATACTATTTTTCTCCGTGGTAAGTAAAGTGTGCTGTCGAGTCAGTGTCGACTCCTAGTGACCTCAGAGCTCTGTGGTTGTCTTTGGTAGAATACAGGAAGGGTTTATCATTGCCATCTCCCTTGCAGTATGAGATGATGCCTTTCAGCATCTTCCTATATCGCTGCTGCCTGATATAGGTGTTTCCAGAGGGGATTCGAACCGGCAACCTCTGGCTTGTTAGTCAAGCCATTTCCCCACTGCACAATATGAAAGGGCATTTCCTCATGTGAGCTCACATATGCAATCCAAAGGAATACATTCCAGATACAGGTTTCCTGCATATGTAAGGTACAATATCACACACTATGCCAACTAGTCAATGGTCATATTGGCATGTAATGCCAAACCATAGTTGAAGGGGGCAGAGGTTGGAATTTGTGTATGTCTGAATGCAACCTGCAGTCTCCCTTGCCAAACTCCAATTTGAACCTTCAGTTTGTAGTAGAGATGTGCACGGTCCGGACCAGTCCAGACCGGCACCAAAGGGGGGCCCTTTCTTTTAGGGCGGGAGGGCTTTCTTACCCCTCCCGCCTCTTCGCCCCCTCCAGCGCCCATATTTAACTGAATAACGGGGCACTGGAAACCAGCTGCCCCCGCTGCCCCCCCCAGCAGATTTACATTCAAAGGTACCCATAGCCCTGCCGCCGCCGTCGCCCGCCCGCCTGCCCGCCAGCCAGCCCTCCCTCCCTCCCTCCCTCCCAGCTGCCCACCCGCCCCAGTCCTTACCCAATGGTTTAGGAGAAAACGAGAGGAGCTACCGAACAGAGCTCCTCTCGTTGGGAAGGCCTCCAGCAGACTGAAGGCGCTTTGCGCGCGCGCGCATGCACATGCCGCAAAGGACGCCAATCGCCGGAGGCCCGGTCTACCCGCCGGGAAAAGGCCGGGTAGACTGGGCCTCCGATCGCCAGAGGCCCGGTCTACCTGGCCTTTTCCCGGCGGGTAGACCGGGCCTCCGGCGATTGGCGTCCTTTGTGGCGCGCGCATGTGCGCGCGCGCAAAGCGCCTTCAGTCTGCTGGAGACCTTCCTAACGAGAGGAGCTCTGTTTGGTAGCTCCTCTCGTTTTCTCCTAAACCATTGGGTAAGGACTCGGGCGGGTGGGCATCTGGGAGGGAGGGAGGGAGGGAGGGAGGGCTGGCTGGCTGGCGGGCTGGCGGGCGGGTGGGTGGGTGGGCGGGCGGCGGCTGCGGCAGGGGTATGGGTACCTTTGAATGTAAATCTGCTGGGGGGGCGGCGGGGGTGGCTGGTTTCCAGCGCCCCGTTATTCAGTTAAATACGGGCGCTGGAGGGGGCGAAGAGGCGGGAGGGGTAAGAAAGCCCTCCCACCCTTAAAGTTATACCCCCCACCCGGACCCGGACCAGCAAGGGCCGAACTGGTCCGGCAGTTCGGCCATTCCTTAGAATGGCCGCCGGACTGGTTCGGACTCACCCCTAGTTTGTAGTGAGTTTTGCTGCTTCAACATGAAATTTGAAGGCAGCAGTATTACATCCACAGACATCGCCATAACTGCTCTTTGGTGCTTGGGTGTTCCTGGACTACTTCGTCAGACTCTGGCATCGCAAGAGCATCCTTGGTCACAGTGGACCAGTCTCCAGGATCCCTTGCCCTTCCTCATATACATATTTTCTCCTAGGAAGTCATCATGATCCTTTCTTGGAATAACAGAAAAATAGTGCCCCTTAGCATCCCCTTGTTTCTAGAAATTGTATTTGAAGAAGACTGTTTTGGTCCAGGGCTCTTATGAGGGTGGTGGTGCAATTGCTGTCATTTAAAGGGATTTAAATGCCCTTTCCCTGGTGAGGGCTGGTGGTCCATTTCAAAAAGGCACTCTTGCACTCAGCACTCCCCCTTGAAGATCATGGCCAATCCCTATCACCTGCAGATGTACTGATGCCTAGCCCACAGTCTGGCGATGTGAGCACAACAGAGCTTGCTGGGATGTGGCCTCGCTGGACCAGGAAGAGGGAGTGGCTCCCCTACACTGAAACTGGAGGTTGTTGGGCTACATTTGGACCAACATCTGCAATGTGATTCATGGTTACAAAATTTAACCTTGGGTTCATTTACCCACAGTTTGCTGTTACATGTGAACGAGGCCATCCAACATCATTATGTGGAACTGAGCCAGTGGGTGTGTTCAGAGAGCTGAAGTTAGTTTCAGTTCTCTGAAGGAAATACCTAAGAATAAGCCAAGACTGGTAGGGTCAACATTACAACCAAACTCAGCTTATTCTAATTTAGAAGGGAAGTCGAGGCTCACACAGAAATGGGAGCAGGGGAATGTGTGCTCCTGGGACTAAGGGGCATTGCATAGAGCTTGGCTTCAACCCAGGTTTTTCACTCATTCAGACCCTGCCCAATGTTTGCTAGGTTGTTTCCAAGTTAATCTGGATAGGTTTGGACATAATTGCATTAACATCTGAATGCTATCCTGCCCATGGCCCATTGTTTGTTTGAGAACGACAATTAGGATCTGAAATCATAATTTGGATTTGGTTTGCAACCATTTATACAAACTGTGAGGCTCTCCACATAAGCAGTGTGGAGGGCCATAAGGGGGTGAGTGGGGAGCTGGGGCTTGACCTGCTCTTCTCGCAGACCATCGCTGAACCCTCCCTGGGCAGCCAGACTGCTAGCCCACGTGATTATTGGCTCCATCACAGAGTCAGTTGGGGCAGTGGGGATTGGGGGTCTCCCAGCCCCCGGAAATACCAGAATGCCCCATGCAAGTGCCCGGGGCATTGTGGGGAGGACATTGTGAGGCTTGTTATAGCCTCCCAGTCAAGGGTCTCTTCATGAGTCACCGCAGCATGCAGCTATACCACAGTGACACACGATTCAATGAATGGGGTAGGCGGAGCACTTGCTCTGCTAACCTCATTTAAGGGGAGGGACATTTAGGGAGGCTTGCTGCCAGGAGCCGTGCGGTTCCTGCTGTAGCACATGACCAGGTGAAACCAGGCTAGCCTCCTTTAGCCCAGTTTCGCCTGGTTGTAAGAATAACCTCTGTGATTTGCTACTATGTTTGAACCCACAGACTATGGACAAACCACAATTAAGACAATTGCTCAGCTAGCTGAGGGGCTGCTATGCCACAGAGAAGGGAATGAATGTATGAAATTCTGAGTCTGAATCTTGAACAGATGAGAAATGTGAAAGCAGAGAAAGAGTTCTAAACTATGGCTTGCCTGTTTGTATGTCTGAAAGCTCAAGCTATGATTAGCACAAATCATGCTTTCACATTGCATCAGAACCCAAGCAACTTTCCAGTGAATATGGTTGAGGCTTTACTGCCCAGCATAGGTATAGGGATTGAGTTGTGTGATGCAAATACCTAACATAACCTATACAGACTATCACAATCCACTGTTTTAGTAATTTCTCTTTTTTATTCCATCCCTGCTTATTTTGTTCTACTATAATTAACCAACTAGGGTAAATCTGGTTCTGCTTTCCCCCTTCAGATAGCCTGAATGTCATTTTTGTGGCCTTCCTAGTTTCAGCAGTGGATTTCTCTGTGCGATGGGAAATATGGACATGTACAAGTGTAGTAAGTAGGGCTGTGTGAAGCAATTTGGGTTGAATCAGGACTGTATTAAAGCAGGATGATTCAGACTCTGTTGGCCCACTTTGACCAAAGTTGAGCTGCCTCCCAATTTGAGATGTATTGGCCCCAGTTCTCTCCACTGTACTTACCTGGCACACAAGAGACAAGAGACATAAAGATTTTGCACACTACCAAACACAAAAGTGGGGAAGAGGGCTGGGGAGGCAGGATCCTGCCTGCTTCCTGCACATGAGCAATTGCCATTTAAAGGATCTGCCTCTCGCTGTGGCACACCATCAGAGCCACAGCGAGCAGCAGAGCAGTGAGCTGGAGGACAAAGTTCTCCAGCATCCCTCAATGCAACGCGGCAGGAACACAGTGCATTGGGGGGTCCTCAGCCAAACGCTCTTGCCACCTGGCTCTGCATGTGCATGGGCTGCCTGCACCCTGTGAACACTCACAACCCCAAACCTGGGGTTAAGGGTCCCCCCACTCATGCCCTTAAACCTAGGTTGAAGCCTGAGATAAATTCCTGGGCTTAGAGTCAAAGCATTGTTGGGATCAGGATCAGATCTCAGTGCTTCACACGGGCAGCTAAGCCCAGGCCAGGCTGCCTAAGCCTGGGATTGGTGGCTCATGAGAACAGCCTCATTTTTTCATAACTTTATGTTGCTCTAAGCAGCAAGGGAGAGGCACCCTCCATGGTTTCATCTTTAATAAGGCCTGGAAACTGGCCTGTCTCCAACCTTCCATGGTTAGGCAGGGTGATTGAGAAGGTGGTGACCTCCCAGCTCCAGGCAGTCTTGGAGGAAACTGTTTATCTAGACCCATTTCAAACTGGCTTTCGGGCAGGCTATGGGGTGGAGACTGCCTTGATCAGCCTGATGGATGATCTCCAATTGGAAATTGACAGAGGGAATGTGACTCTGTTGGTGGTTCCACTCTTACCTCTTGTGCAGGTTCCAAATGGTGTCTTTTGGAGACTGTTGTTCTTCAAAATCTGAACTTTTGCATGGTGTCCCTCAGGGCTCCATATTGTGTCTGATGTTGTTCAGGGCTGGACTGGGGGCACTGAGAGGGCGGTGGAATGTATGTGGGAAGGGTGCCGAGTTTTGAGCAGAATAGGTAATTAATGGTGGGAGTTGGGGAGCAGGGGCGCCACGCAGGTAGGGTGCACCAGGAATATGCCCTGTTGCCCTGTGGGCCAATCCGAGCCTGATGTTGTTTAACATATACATGAAACCACTGGGAGAGATCATCAGGAGATTTGGTGCAAGGTGTTATCAATATGCTGACGACACCCAAATCTATTTCTCTCCATGTCAACAGCATCAGGAGGCATAACCTCCTTAAATGCCTGCCTGGAGGCAGTAATGGGCTGGATGAGGGATACCCAAATGAGGCTGAATCCAGATAAGACAGAGATAGGAACATAGGTCTATCCATTGAACCATTGGTCTATCTAGCTCAGTATTGTCTACACCGACTGGTAGTAGCTTCTCCAAGTTTGCAGGCAGGAATTTCTCTCAGCCCTATCTTGGAGAAGCCAGGGAGGGAACTTGAAACCTTCTACTCTTCCCAGAGCAGCTTCATACCCTGAGGGGAATATCTTACAGTGCTCACATGTGGTCTCCCACTCAAATGCAACCAGGGCAGACTTTGCTTAGCTAAGAAGACAAGTCATGCTTGCTACCACAAGGCCAGCTCTCCTCTCTTATTGTGTGGGGTCGGAACTCGGAAGACAATTTTGATCTGCCGGTTCTAGATGGGGTCATGCTCCCCCAGAAGGAACAGGTACGCAGTCTGTGGGTGCTTCTGGATCTGAATCTTTCCATGGTGTCCCAGCTTGAGGCGGTGGCCAATGGTGCTTTATATCAGCTTCAGCTGATATACCAGCTGCGTCTGTTTCTTGAGATTAATGACCTCAAAACAGTGGATTACTGCAATGCACTCTATGTGGGGCTACATATGTACATAGTCCGGAAACTGAAGTTGGTTCAGAATATGGCAACCAGGTTGGTCTCTGGGTCATCTAGGAGAGACCATATTACTCCTGTCTTGCTGGTCATTACCTATAAAGCCCTAAACAGCTTAGACACTGGGTATCTGAGAAAACGTCTTCTTTGCCATGAGCCCCACCGCCTGTTATACCGCCCCCTCTGGAGAGGTTCATCTGTGGTTGCCGCCAACCTGTCTGGCGGCTACTCGGGAATGGGCCTTCTCTGTTGATACCCCTGATCTTTGGAATGTTCTCCCTGTTGAAACAAGAGACTCCTTAATATTCCTAATCATTGTCGTGTTTGTCCATGTGGATCGGGAGAAGTTGAGACAATGGATCATGTCCTTTTGTATTGCCAATTTGATAGTGACATTAGGAAGAAATATATTTCTCCTCAGCTTATCCTGTTTCCAGGATTAACTGAAATGGACTATTTAAATTTAATTTTAAAGGATTGTAAAGAGGAGAATTTATTCAATGTTGCTAAATTTTGTTATATTTGTGGTGTTATTCAGAATGAAGTTGTTAATTCTAAATGATTTTATTGTTGTAATTCTGGCCATTGGCTGTACTAATAAAGACTGCTTTTTGAAGAGACTGCCCATCTCTGGCAACTTTTAAAAAGACAAATTTATTCACCCAGGCTTTTAATCAGATTTATAGCTTTAATATTTTTAATATTGAGTTTTAAATGTTTTAAATGATTTTAATTTTTAATTGATTTAATATTTTAATTTTAAACTGCCCAGAGATGCAAGTTTTGAGTGGTATAGAAATATTATTAATAAATAAATAAATAAATAAATACTTTCCCCCACCCTCACTGAAGTTCTGGAAAGGCATTCAGGGCCTCCTAAGACTCACAAAGGTCATTCACATGACATACTTGCTCAGAGCTTGGGAGGGCTGGTGGGAAGGCAGGCTCCTCCCTGCCCCCCTGCACACATGATCATCGACTTTGCTAAGCTCTGCCGCTCGCTGCGGCACATGAGCTGTGCCATGGCAAGTGGCAGAGCCAGAAGTTGGAGGAGGAACTCCTTAGGTACCCCGTGATGTACTTTGCCAGGAATTATTGTATATACTACTATTGCTGCCTGTATGTACCACTATGTACTGCTCTTGCTGCTCAGCTTTGTGGGCTGCAGGCAGCCAAAGCATGCACATGACTGGGGAGTGGGGTAGAAGGGCATGTGTTCACCCTTCTACCTCAGTCAACGTCTGGGTAAACAAAACAGGCTACCTGGCAGGACAGGGATGTAATCAGGCCCGATCCCTGCGCTCCACACAAGCAGCCTTACCTGGGTAGAGCAGTGCAAGTCTGGAGAGGGCTTTACATGTGCATCTCTTCATAGTCTTTTCAGGGGCAGCTGCCACAGCAACAACCATTGAAAAGACTATGATGTCACACACATACAAATCTGAATATGACACATTTTTATATACCACTTTCCAACAAAAGTACCCAAAGACATAGGAAGGAAGGAAGGAAGGAAGGAAGGAAGGAAGGAAGGAAGGAAGGAAGGAAGGAAGGAAATGGCGCCTCATCCCCAAAGGCCTTACAGTCTAAAAAAGAAATAAAAGATAGACATCAGCAACTGCCACTGGAGGGATGCTGTGCTAGGGATGCCAGTTGCTCTTCTGCTCAATAAAGAGAATCACCACTTTAGAAAGGTGCCTCTTAGCCCATTTAGCAGGGGAGCATCAGTATATATGGAGCATCGCCTTTCCCCTCCTGTACTATAGTTCCCAAAAGAGCATGTTCACACACAACAAAAATAAGCATTTGGAAAATTCAGTGTTGTATCATTCTGAATGGCAAAAACTTCATAAAGGGGCGTAACTATAATAGGGCAAGGGGAGACAGTTGTCTGGGGGCCCACTGCCTTGGGGGGGCCCCCAGAGGCAAGTCACATGATTGACTCCCACAGCCACGCACCCGCCCGGGCTTCCTTCAGTTGTATTCCTCCTCCGAAATTGATGTGAGTGTTAAGACCTGGAGCTACCAAAACAGCATGTCTCTCTCTAGTACCATTAAATGCCTTGCATTGTCCACAATTTACAAAACCTTTTAAAAAAAAGTTTAGGATGATGTTCTGTTGTGGCACATAGGTTATATGTATATACATTTTACTATGCTTTTTGTTACCACTATTCAGCCTCATTTAAGATTTCTTTACTTCATGAGCTGAGCTTCAGTGAGGGGGCCCATTTTAAAATCTTGTCTCTGGGCCCACTCCAACCTTGCTACACCCCTGTTCATAAGCTTTCCATTTCAGACATCACTCTGATAGCGAACAACTCATTTCAGTGTGAGCCGGGGTCAACTTGTCCATCTCTAACAAGAGCACAAACTGCCCTTCACTCCTGGCTCTAGGTGATCCAGTGGGTATCCACTCTGCACTACCTGGGCTTTCTAGGAATGTATAGTCTCATTACACGCCGTCCACTCATCATAATGATGGGCATTTTGGTAGTTGGCAGCAGCTAAGAATCAAAGTAATGTTTTTTGAAACAAGATATTCATTTTTTGTAAATCTCTTTGTTTCAAGTTGAATATGAGTATATCATTTTAAAAGGAAAGAAGAGGTTGATCAATTAATGGATTCAGGAAAAAAAAATCTTGCTTGCTGTGCATTGCTTATTCTTACATTCTTACATGTCAGTCTACAGCTACAAATTTATGTATTTGTTTGTTTATTATATTGTGTTATAACACTGCCAAATTATACAATCTCATGATGTTACAGAAAGGAAAGGAAACCCAGTTAAAACAATAAAACCAATTAAACAGTTGAAAACAATAAAAGATTTAAGAACCATTAAAAACAGGTTGAAACAGTTAACTGTTAATTCTATGCACACTTACTTGGAAGTAAGTCAGACTGAACTCAGTGGGGCTTACTCCATGTTTGTGAAAACATGAACAGGGCAGTGCTGTTACTCAGGGCTAAATCATGTGTTAAGCACATCCTTGGAATGGTTTATTTAGTCTGTAAGTTGCTAGCTCTTTAAATCTGGATCAGGACTGCAACATAGTGAGGGGGCTTTAATTGTTTCAGTGGCTAGTAGTCTTGATGGCTATAGACTATTTCCAGGCTCAGAGGCAGGACACCTCTAAATACCAGTTGCAGAGGAACAACAATAAGAGAAGGGTTATGGCTTCATCTCTTGCCTGTTGGCTTCCCAGAGGCATCTGGTGGATCACTGTGTGAAACAGGATGCTGGACTAGATAGGCCTTAGCCCTCACCCAACAGGGCTATTCTGATGTGTGCCTCCGCCACAGGCCCAATCCAGTTTGTGGTCACATGCAGCTGCTATAGATATATGTATATATGCTAGAATAAAATACAACCTCAAAATACATGGCCAGTGTAAAATGTGGTTCAGTTTTCAGTCCCACTTATTTCAGTGGGGCATGCTTCCAAGTGAGTATGTTTAGGACAGCAGCCTCAGAGTTGCTCTACTGTAATGTGATGGTACAATTTTATCGTTGTAAAAAAATCAATCAGAAAATATGTCATTAGAAGGGACAGAGAGAATACTCTGATATAAATGCAAGCTGACAAGTACCATGTTTCTCCTTCTACTGCCTTCACTTGGGGATGAATGTAAATCTGAGATGGAAGAGGGGGAAATGACATGTTTAAATAAACAGTGGCATGCCACACAAAAGAATTTTCATTCTAAAGTATGTAGCACATTTCTGTGTGCTTGCACCTAACATACTTAATCATTACACACTCAGAGATACAAAACCACTACCGGCACCAAGGATTTGTAAATCGCCATTGTACTATCTTAACCTCATTTCTAAGAGAAAAAATACACAGGCTGGAACTTTTCTTTATTATTTTATGTGGAAAGAGCTTCAGATAACGACACAAGAGATTCATGCTGCTTCATCTCTCTTTTGTTTTGTTTTTTAACTTCTTTTCTGTGTTGTTAAAATATTCTGTATTCCAGAGCAACATTATATAAATGGTGACCTGTGTAAATCAGTGGGTGCGCATGTACAAATACCTTTTATTCCCACTTGTTCCTTCACAGGCTTGCACATCTATACAAACTATCCAAATGGATAGGTTCACATGAAAGAAATATAAGATGTTTTCATCACATATCTGTTCAACCCACTTGTGAACTTTGGAAGAATACATCTGAATTTAGGGGTGACAAATGATTTATGATTACTTATACAGACACCATTAATGCACACCAGTGCTTTATGAAATAATGTAGGCAAAAAGAAGAAGCAGCAGCTTGAATTGGAAGAAAGAGGGTTGACAACAAAGGTAGTCGAGAGAAAGAAAAAAATAAAGGGATAAATCCAACCACTCGCCCTGGCATGTCTGTGGTGTGGCTTGTTTGCCCCAGCCTGGGGCTGAAATGAAGCACAAGGTAAATGGGGACATTTTATTGACTTCCAGGCCAGGAGGGGAGGGACTTGGGAGCTGTTGCAGCTCTCATGCTCCTGGATTGGCAGTCAGCTTCGTAGAAGTGATCCTTCCCTTCTCATCCTTAGGGAAATAATGTGGGCTGAAGCTGGTTGTCTTTTGGAGGCGTTTTGGGGTGTTTTTGTTTTTTTGTTTTGGCTGCTCCTCCATTTTGGAGGTGGAAGGGGTTTCTTTTGTTTGTTTGTTTTTTGCCTTCATCAAATTTGTTGGTGATGGAGGGTTTTTTTTAACCTACTTCACACTATGCTCCATAGGTCATTACTATATTTATGTGAACAGAAGGCAACTCTGAATGTGAAGATCCCTTAAAAGATAGAGGTTATATACCTCTATTCACCTGTATTTACCCAATAGAAAGAGGTATCTGAAACTAAGACAGATAGACAGACAGACAGACAGACACACACACACCATATTGAACAGGAAAGAACTGCGGGGAAACCTTGTCTTAGATTCCGGTAAATATGATAGTTTCTTCCCTGGTCACAATGGCAGGTACAGTGTGGAATGGGAAATAAATATTAGTGTAGGGCTTGGTAGTACCTTAAGGCACACATTTAGCATGAATCCCAGGTCAGTCCCTATTAGGGATGTGTAAAATGTTTCGGGCACAGAACGATCTGTGCCCGAAACGACCAATTTCAGGTGATTCAGAGCCGAACAGAATCACCCATGATGAGACCCGATAATTTTCGGACCCGAAACGAATCACCCCGTTTCGGGTCTGAATTTTTGGGGTGTTTCGGGTCTCCTTTTTGTGCCCTAGAAAAGTGCCAGCCTTGTTGTCTTCTTCTTCCCCATCCGTTTTCAGTTTGACATCTCTTTGAATTTCCCGCCTTTTTGCCTCCATTGATTTCAATGCAGAAATTGCTTTCCTTTTACTTTAATTGAAAAGGTCCTGGGGCCAAAAGAGTGGGGTGGGGTGGTAGTGCCTAATGGGTGGAGGTTACCACCCCAATTGCAGAGGGATTGGGCAAAGGGCTGATTTTTGGTGAATTTCTGAAGTTTTAGTGTCTTTGGGGCAGATAGGGGGCATAACATGGGATCTGGGCCAAAAGAGTGGGGTGGGGTGGTAGTGCCTAATGAGTGGAGGCTACCACCCCAATTGCAGAGTGATTGGGCAGAGGGCTGATTTTTGGTGAATTTCTGAAGTTTACGCGTCTTTAAGGTTTTCCCCCATTAAGTATAATGGAGGGTGTATCACTTCACGTCGGGGGGAAAGGGGTGGCCTAGTGCGGTGCGGGGTTGGTGGTAGTGCTGGGTAGGGGCAAGGAAGCTACCTGAATTTTTTCAAAGGATTTGGGCAGAGGGCTGATTTTTGGTTAATTGTTGAAGTTTACGCATCTTTAAGGTTTTTCCTCATAAGTGCACTTGAGGGGTGATGGGGTGGCCCAGAGCGAGTGGTGGTGTAGTGCACATAAGGTGACAACCACCCCCATGGGTTTCTAACCCATGGCTTACAGGGTTCTGTTGTTTCTGAGGTATTCTGAGTGTGGATTCGATGATAGCAAATGAGATTTTCAATGACACACCATGAATCCACTCTAATTTGCTATCATAGAATCTAAACCGTAAAGACATGAAGTTCAACAATTAACCAAAAATCAGCCACCCCACCACACTCTTTTGGCCCCAGGACCCGTTTTTCTTACCCAAATCGATTCGGATTCGGGTAAATCCAAATCCGAACCGAATCGGGGGTGATTCGGGTGAGCAAAATTCGGGCACAGAACAGAACAGGGGTGTTTCAGTTCGGTTCCGAACCGAAACACCGAAAATACTGAATTGCACACCCCTAGTCCCTATGTGCTTTTTGACTCAGGGTGTGCTGGCTGGGCTTTCTCTAACCTGTGGGATATCACCAACCTTAAAAGCTTAAAGGCTGGGAGGGGCTGATGCTTCAGCAGATGCATTGGCCTTAGATCAGCTAAGCGGGGTAGCATTCAGCTGTAGGGACATGGTGCTGCATGAAGCCAGAGTGTATCATTGGTTGAGTTTTGGATTAGACTCACTCCCTGGGTTGAGAGTCTCAAGTTTCCACCCTGTAGAGGGTGGAGCACCAATCCCTTGTGGTTGCTTATTGGCTGTTAAATTAAGTTGCAAGCCCTTTGCTTCCAATTATGCCTCATGACTTCATTGGTCTGGGTACAATCAATTTTGTTTAGGCAGAGATGTCGAAACTTATTATTTTCTACCTCTCTCCTATTAAAAGAAGGCTATCTAAAATATGTAAAATTGTTCCCACATTTTCTGCTGATGTACCATCATTACTGGTATGTGCCTTCATTACAGATATATGTTCTGCTTATAGATACATCACTATATCCAAAAGTTATTGTTGCACACCAGAAAATTGTCATTCAATAGTATAAAGAAAGAAGAAACATTTAACTCATCTGCCCTGATCATATGTGGCATGTTACGTTCTCTAATTATGTGATCACCAAAATGTTTCCTTCCAACAGCCCTCTCTTATGAGAAGAGAGATGTTTTACAGAAAAGGGCAACTCAGTGAGACTGATTGAAGGTATATTCAGACAGACAAAAGAAAGTACTTCTTCACAAATGGGTGATTAACCTATGGTACTCAGGGCCACAAGTTGTAGGCTACTGGCTTAGATTACTTTAAAGGAAGATTGGACAAATTGATGGATAAGACTATGAACAGGTATTAGCCATAAAAGTTCTATCACACCATCAGGCGTAGAGGAAATATGCTTCTGAATATCAGAGCCAAACTACCACATTGCCTACTGCTCAAGATGTAAAATAGTTCCTGCATGTTCACCTCTTGTCCCTTGTCTGAGATTGGCTGAACTCCAGACCAGAGATGTGCACCTGTAAGAGAGCCACTCCTTCTGGTACTTTAAGACAATCTTAATGTAATATAAAGTTCAGTTCCAGTAGCAGCCGGTAAGCACCACTCTGTGTGTGTGTGTGTGTGTGTGTGTGTGTGTGTGTGTGTGTGTGAGTGAGAGAGAGAGAGAGAGAGAGAGAGAGAGAGAGAGAGAGAGAGAGAGAAGGGGGGGATTTAACTTTAAATGGCAGTGAACTTACCTGGTGCGCTTTATTCAACAGTGTTGCTCCCAGCATCATCCACGCCAGGGCACATGTGAAGAGGCCAACTGAGCAGCAGGAGCATTGCAGCCTTGACAGGGGAGGTTGTCTGTTCTTTTCTGGAGGTTGCTGAGCAAAATTGTCTATGAGTAGGCCATGATCACGATTCCGTGGCTTCATCTGGAGATTTTGAGCAGCTACAGTAGGCCAGCTACTCTGAACTAGAAGCTAAATGCCTGAGCGGTGTATGGATGAAATCACTGGGCCTATCTGATACTGTTGCAAGAAATTGTGCATCTGATAATGGTAGCAGGCTGGATCAAATTCAGGTTGATGTATCATCCTGCAGGATATAATGGCCCATAGGAAAAACACAAATAGTTCTATGATGATATTATTGTAAGTCAGAACAAGATGAAACTTTCAGGTATGGTAGACCTCTCTCAGAGCTGGACCCTTGTTAAGGCTTGATACCACCCCCTTTTCATGCAGAAGTGACAGAGTTTCAATTATAACCTCTCTTGGAAGCAGTACCTTCACAACACTCCTCTAAAGAGTCACTCACAGAAGTGTGGCATTTTGGCTCATTCACATTGTAATATGCAATTCTACATCCCTCCCCACTTAAGCACTGTCATTAGAAGGAAGATGAACCAATTGCAGCGTGCTTGGAGCAATGGCAAGCCTGAGGCATTGAAGCAGAAATATTAATCACATCACTGCTCTTCTCAGCCCCTTGGCATTTTCCATATATAGCACATCACCAGATTCAGTGACCAAAAGGTGTTGTGACACCAGGAACAGAGAAAGGCATCAACATAGCCATCCAGCAAAAGCTAACATATGATACAGTCCAATACAGAGAATATTATATTGGGCAGTGTTGATATTAATGATTTTGCATCAAAACAACATGATGCAAAATGCTGCCGATAGGGATTGCATTGAATTGGATCCAATTATTGTTCTGATCTGCCTTACTAAAAACTGCAAAGCAAACCTTAGCAATATCTTCACCAGCCAAGGCATTTCTATACAAATTGACTGACTGGTATCTTGTTTGAAGATTATTTTATAGAGTACAAATGTACTTAATGGCAAGTGTTATGACCTCCCAAGAGAAAGCATAAACTTCCAAATGGAGCTTTGCAGAGCACAACAGATCCTGAAGAAATATAAAGCAATTTCTCCTTTGCTTTTAATGTTCCCTGTGAGAGTCATTCTTCACAAGAGGTTTTCCTTTTCCTTTTCACTGGCATTAGATTTCTGGTTGGCTAGTGAGCTATATTTTTTTTCTACCTAATATGTACATTAATAAATAGACCTACATGGGAAAATAGGCAGTATGTCAATAAATATAAGAGAAGATGCAAACAGCACTAGAATTCTACTGTTGCAAATACATCAGGAGAAAAGGTAGATCATATCTCAGACTGCCTGCGATTATGTGGGGATGTTTGCATGTTAGGGGATATTCAGTGGCAGCTACTGCCTCTTATGCCTGGTGCTGGGGGGGAGGGTGAAGGGGGGGAAAGGGTGGGTAACCATATGCAGGGGTAATAGCAAGCAGGTCCAGCCCTAATTTAAAAAGAAGTGGAAAGGTTTCACTTCTTTTTAGCCAGCCCATAGTTTTCTGCAATCTGTAAAGCCATTTACTTGAATCAACCAAAATCTCCATCATTCAAACCAGCCCTTGGCAGCTGGCTATGTAGTGCTTGTTTAGTGCTAAATCTGCCCCTTGGTTGGCTGTTAGTACAGGAATTTATTTATTCATTTATTTATTGTTGGATTTATATACCACCTTTCATTAAAAACAATCTCAAGGCAGTTTACAAAAGTTAAAAAACATACAATAAAATGACAATAAGGATATTAAGCTAAAAATATAAAAACAAAACAAACTTAAAATCTATAAAATACAAGCATAAAAACTATACATGGGTAAAAACACATAGAAGCAGCAAGAAAAACGATCATGTAAAAGCCTGGATGAAAAGCCAAGATTTAACAAGCTTTCTAAAAACTGTGATGGAGTCTGAGGAGCAAATGGCCACTCAGAGAGCATTCCAAAGTCTGGGGGCAGCAACAGAGAAGGCCCTGTCCCGAGTGCACGACAGCCGAGCCTCCCTCATTGTCGGCACCCGGAGCAGAGCCCCCTCAGATGACCTTGTCAAGCGGGCAGCAACCCTTGGGAGCAGGCGGTCCCTCAGATACCCCAGGCCCAAACTGTTAGTTTTGGGAATCATGCCCTTAGACTGGTTAATTGTGGGTATCACTGTGGAAAGTAACGACAACCCCCTCTCTCTCATCCCCATGCCTCTTCTTCCCCTCAGTAGCTCCATCCCTCCTACTATCAGCATTGCCTCCAGTGTTCTCTCTAATTTTTTCCATCTATGTGTGGAATGAGTTTTGTTCTGGGTGGCTGTATCAAAGCAGTGTGTATGCACATGCATTCAGTGTGAGGCTTTCAAGATTTAACCTGAGCGGGATCTAACATTAACTGAGCAGACATCCAGGAACTTGTGAATGTGTGCATGTGCACATGCCTTAGAGGGAACACTGATTGCCTCCATTTCTCCTCCTCCTTGCAATTTCAGTCCTCTCCTCCTCAACCTGTACAGGACTAGGCTAAGAAGAACAGCTGAAGTGGGGAGGTTGGAGTCTTTAGCACCTATTTGCAGGTAGCACCAGCATACACTCAAGTGTCACATGGCTTGAAAATACCACAGTGAATTTGGCCACACACATAGCCACTCGTTTCTTTTTTTCTCACAAATATGTACATATATACTTTTAAAAAACCAAAAACAATCCAAGATTTATTTCTCCCTTTCTCACATTTCTGAGATATGTCCTTGGACTGTAATCCTATGCACACAGCAGTTCTTTGGGAGAAAGCCCCAGTATGTTCATTGAGGCTTTACCTGGAATAAACTGTATAGAATTGGTGGCAGTTCTGGGCAACATTTACTAGAGGGGATCCTTTATGAGATTTGAAAATTAAGCCATAAAAATCACAAGCTTGTCCAAATAACTTATGCTGAGGACCTCTCCTTTCAATACCACTACCACTCACCCACCCCTCCCACCCCCAAAGGTAACACACGCAAAAGCCAATCAACACCACACAAAATCTGGCATAAGGACTATAGAGTGGTGGAGTTACTTGACTATTTAGAACTGGACTGGTTTCCAAGCTGTGCCTGTTAGGTTGCCCCTAAATAAAAGAGAAAAACCTCAGATTTTTTTAAAGAAATAAAAACACATATTTCTGCATTAAGGACATACATTTCAGACAGGATAAGTTTGAAGTTGGCCTTCTAGAATTTTCAGTTAAAATGCCTTGTTTTACTTGGAAGCCATAAGCCCCTTCCTCTCTTTCACCCTCAAGAGAGGCAAGAGAGGAAAAGAAAGATAAGTCAGGTAGTAACAGGCTTTGCTTAAAGTCCCAGAAGAAGAGGGAAGAGGAGAGGCTGTTTGCTTGTTAGTAAAAGAACTACCCGGAGGAAGTACCAGTCCACCAATCCCCCCTCCTCATCCATTCTCTAGATCTCTGGCTGTTGCCAAGATTTGCTAGTGGCATTTTTTTTAAAGGAAAGGAAAAGAGCTGCCAGTAAATGTTGAAGAAATCCAATGCCTTATGTGGGCTTGTTTGGGGTGCTGAGTGAGGAGAAAAGGGCTGTCTTCTATTTGGAGAAGAGGAGGCTGGAGAAAGGTAGCAAGGCCCCCTACCTGTTCTGCTATCTATTTGCTTGCAGACTGAGTGCCTTCATTTTGCACAAAGATCTCCAAAGAGTCTGCTCAGCCAGCTTAGAAGGATCCTGGGTAATCATATTACTCGGCTGCCCTTGTTTGCTTGCTATTGGTCAGAATAGGTGCCTGTAAGCTATTGTGACTTCTGATTGGTTGTGGGCAGGACTATCCCCTGCCCACACTAAGGGTAAAAGAATAAAGAAAACAAAGGCACATCTTGATTGGTGCTAAGGCACTGAATATGCATTTGGGTAGTGACTAAGTATGGTAATTACTTCATTTGCGGGCAAGGAATCCCACTGGATACTCTCAGAGAGAAGAAATGATTTTACAAAGGAATTTAGAAAAAGAACTAAGAGCCAGCACCATCTACTGGCAAGCAGTAGAAATGCAAGAGCAACATTCAAGCAAGAAAGGCAGAGACAGAAAAAGAGAGGGAGAGATGGTATGTTTGGTGAGAGAATTGGGGGACAAGAAGGGGGGGGCTGGCAAGAAGAAGGGCAATGCCCGTTCTGCCCCAAATGAGGAGCCTACTCTGAGGATATTATAAACTCCTTGGGCACAGGAACCTCTGTCTCTTTTTTCTCATGTTACTCTGTAAGGGATTAGTAGCACATAGACCGTGCTAGAATAATCATAGTGGTCTCAGGGACATGTTTTCAGGTGGCACAGAGGACTTCTGAGCAAAGGGGGTTTGTCAAAAATTGTCTCTTCCCTGGTGCACTAGCAGTTAGTCTGGAAGTGCTGTTAGATTGTTCCTCTCACTGCGCTGGTGCTTCTTTGCTCAGGATGTCTGTCGCTACTAATATGCCTCTGTAATAACGTCCCACCACTCTGACCATCTGTCTGCATCTATTGCACTTCTTTAACCGTCCCTCCACTTCTGTATCAGTGACAACAGAAGTTCTGTTAGAGTTAATTTCTTATGTCCCACATCTTCTCGATTCTGTTTGACTGAAGTGCATAAGGG
The DNA here is from genome assembly GCF_027244095.1 of Hemicordylus capensis. Taxonomy (NCBI): domain Eukaryota; kingdom Metazoa; phylum Chordata; class Lepidosauria; order Squamata; family Cordylidae; genus Hemicordylus; species Hemicordylus capensis. The sequence goes on along the minus strand of NC_069661.1, from coordinate 110,926,291 downwards.
GGAAGCTCTGACAGCTTCTGCTGCAGTTCAGTGTGAGGGTAGTGACTGGGGCCTAGATTACAGACAAGTGGCTCCTGGAAGCCCAGTTCTCACCAGGCTTGGAACCGAAATTTCTGCCAAGTGAAATCTGAAAAAAGAATTTTAGGATTCCTCCATGGAGGGACTGGAATTCAAAGAGAATTTCAGACTTCCTCCTAGGAAAAAACATCAGAGAATTTTCTGTTTGTTTCTCTGCATTCCTCCCAGTGAGTCTGTGAACCTACATCTGTGGTGCATGTGTTCAGATTGCAGGTGGAAAAGCAGCTGCTTGACTGAATGCTCTCCATAGGGGGAAAACCCCATGTACATAGAAAACTAGCATGTCAAAGGGAGGGTTCTGTGTTTAGGGGAGGATGGAGAATTCAGTCATGTGACCCCTCCCCCCCACCTCCTCCACAGCACAGCACAGGTTCACCAGCTCAGTGAGAACTAGATCTCTAATGGCTCTCTTTGCCTGTTCCTTGCCTCAAGAGGGAGAAAGCTGCTAAGGTGCATAAGTGTGTGTGTGTGTGTGTGCGTGTGTGTGCGTGCGCTCTTTGGTATCAGAGCATGCACCAGATGGAAAGCCCCAGCAGCCAGTATCGGTCCTCCTGCCTCCCAGCTGCCTATTCCTACATTAGTAGAAAAACACACCAAAAAAACCAGGCTTGGTTGGCACTGACAATTTAACTAATTTTCAGGTTCCCCTGTCTCAATTGCTGCCCCCAAATGCTTTGCAGAACTATAATAAAGAGCATGGCAAATGTTGCTTCAGTGCCTGGAATGGCTGCTGTTTATTTTTCATGCCATACCCTGTACATTCCACACCTCACTGCCTTTGGGACATGTTCCCTTAGTACCAATAAGATTCTTCATCTTCGCAAAATGATCCGCACAGTGAGAGGCATGACTTACCTGGAAATATACAGAAGTTAATTAATTGTTTGAAATTGTAGATGAAACTGAAGTTTTCTCAACGGGGAATGTTTTTAATTAACTTTGCATTGCAGTTCAGAAAAGGAACACTGAGAATGCAAATACTAAATAATGCACATTGAATATGCCATTGAGCTTATACAATGATGCTTTCACTCTGGGAGGAATATCAAAGTTGTTCATCGTGAATGAAGGAGCACTTCTATTGTTCTTACAAAAGGTGCCAGTATGCCACATAACTAGCTTCAATGCCCTATTCAGACATTTTATTCATTCATTCATTCATTCATTTATTTTCAAATTTTTATACCCCTTTCATTAAAATAATCTCAAAGCCATTTACAAATCATTTAAAATAATATAAACTATAAAAACTGCTTAATAAAAATTAAACTGGAATATAAAAACACAAATCTAATTTTAAAGTGTTTATTTTTTTTAAAAAAACAAGTATAATATAACCAGAAGATACAAAGCAGCAGCAGCAACAACAGCACTCATATAAAAGCCTCGGTAAAAAGCAAGGATTTTCTAAAAACTGTTTTGGAGACTGGGGAGTGGATGCCCACCTGAAGAGTATTCCAAAGTCTTGGGGCAATAACTGAGAAGACCCTGTCCAGCATGCACAAAAGATGAGCCTCCCTCATTGTTGGCACATGGAGCAGCCCCCACTCCCAACCTCGTTGAGTGGGCAGAAACCCTTGGGACTAGGTGGTCCCTCAGGTATCCAGGGCCCAAACCTTTAACGGCTTTAAAGGTCAAAACCAACACCTTGAATTGGACCCGGAAACAGGATGGCAGCCAATGTAGCTCTTTCAAAATGGGTGTAGTATAGTCCCAGCGGGCAGCGCTAGATAACATCCTAGCTGCCTCATTTTGTACTAGCTGCAGTTCCCAAATATTCTTCAAGGGCAGCTGCACATAGAGCGTGTTGCAGTAATTCAGCCATGACATGACTGAGGCATGGATATCAGTGGCCGGATCTGCTTTCTCAAGAAGGGGGGATAACTGGCCCACAAAGATCTGCTTTCTCAAGAAAAGGACGAAGCCAGGCAAAGACACCCCTGGCCATGGCCTCCACCTGAGCTTCCAAAATCAGAGTCGGGTCCAGCAATACCCCCAAGCTGTGCACTTGCTCTTTCAAGGGGTGTGTAATCCCATCCAGAACCAGTTGAAACTCCTCATCCCAACTGGCTCTGGTTTGAGGGCTTTCTGCATATGTAGACTGACCCGAGCTCCATTCAGGAGGCAGGAGGAGAGCTAGAAGGAGCTCTTGACTCCCCCATCTTGCTGTTGCTGTGGCCGCTGCTGTCCCCATCCTGCCATGCAGTGATTTTATGAAGTAAAGAGGGAGCTTTCCCCTCACTCCTCCCCCCCCCCACTGCAGCCCTCTCCACCCTCCTCACAGTGGCTACTGCCGCCCCCATCCTGCCATGTAGTGGTGTATTTTTAAAGATTAAAGGGCGAGCTGGAAGGAGATCTTGCCACCCCATCTTGCAGCCGCTGCTGCCACTGCTGCCCCCATCCTGTTGCATAGTGACTTTATGAGGTAAAAGGGGAGCTGTCCCCTCACCCACACACTGCAGCCCTCGCCACCCTCCCCACAGTGGCCACCACCATCCTGCTGCACGGTGGCGTATTTTTAAAGATTAAAGGGAAAACATTCTCCTCACATTCCCCCTCTCGCAGCCCTTGCTGCTCTCCCCACAGTGGCTCCACTGCCCCCATCCCGCCATGCAGAGATGTGTCCTTAAATATTAAAGGGGGAACTTTCCCCTCTCGTGCCCCCCACCCTTTATTTGCAAAGGGGAATCCTTGCCAGATTCCCCTTTTCATGGCCTTTGAGCTGGCCTGCGAGCAGGGGGCTTGTCTGGGCTTGCTGCTAGGCCAAGCATCCCCCCCCCCCAATTCAGCTCAAGGGGTGAATTTTCGAGCCCAGTTGGCTTGAGTGTGAACCAGCTCTGTTACAGAATCAATTTGAGCAAGTTTTGCATTTTGGAAAGGATGAGGAGGCAAAATACAACAGATTTATTTAGGGATAAAAGGGGTACAGGAAGGCTAAAGTCAGTTAGGAAAAGAAATAAATCTTAACTTATAGTCTCCACAAGAATCTCACTGAAGGTAATTTAGTTTAGGGTCCAAATTACAAATTAAGGCTTGCCATAGAAAGTGTTTGAAGGCAGAAATATAGAGAATAGAAAGGGGACAAGGAGGCTCAGAGAGGCAGAAGGTTAGCTTTACCTATGCTTATTCTGGTGGTACATTCGGTGCACTTGTAGGTGAGTGCACTTGGCAGGTCGGTGCACTTGGCAGGAAAAGGGCAGAAAGGCAGGAAGAAAAAGGGCAAGGGGTGAAGGGCTACTACTTGCACACCTGAGAACCAGCAGGGTACAAATCCATGCAGACTATGAGGCCATGTGGCTTGGCCAGGAGTACTTATATTCCAAAACATGCCTGGTGGCAATTCATAAGTCCCGCTCCCTCCCTGGAGGGGCAGTAAATCAGGTAGAACAATGAAGTTTTAGTAGTTCTCTCTCTCTCTCTCTCTCTCTCTCTATATATATATATATATATAGCAATAGCAATAGCACTTACATTTATATACCGCTCTATAGCTGGAAGCTCTCTAAGCGGTTTACAATGATTTAGCATATTGCCCCCCAACATTCTGGGTACTCATTTTACCAACCTCGGAAGGATGGAAGGCTGAGTCAACCTTGAGCCCCTGGTCAGGATCGAACTTGTAACCTTCTGGTTACAGGGCGGCAGTTTTACCACTGCGCCACCAGGGGCTCATATCTATCTATCTGTATATATATCTCTATATATCTATCTATATCTATCTATCTGTCTATCTATCTGGCCAATTTATCCCTATGGCCTTGCGAGTGTTTCGAGCCAAGATTGTAGCTCAAATGCTATTCAGAGTCGCTATCTGGATCCAAGTGTCCCATTTGAATATCGAATTGATCCCGTCTAGATTCCTTAGAGCTATATTTAGAGTGCCTAAATGTGTATCTTATGCTGCATTATGTTTGGAGACCGGTTCTTATCCGATCTCCTGTCTAGCTTGGGAGGCCTCACTGATACGCTGGCTTAAACTCTGTTGGGACCCTCAGTGATCTTCATATGTTCAATATATGTGGAGAGATAACTTCCCTCCAATAATGGTTGGGCATGGGCAATTTTTCCCTCTTACATTTTTTCCTTGGGATTTGCAAAGGCAAAGGCGATTGTCATTCAGCGTCTAAAGCTATATAAATCAAAGGTATAGGTATATAAATCAAATTATTATTATTATTATTATTATTATTATTATTATTATTATTATTATTATATAATGGACATTGAGTACCAACGCCTAGTTGACCTTGGTAATAGATGTTGTTCCCCTTTATACCTTGGCATTTCACTTCCAACTGGGAAACAGGCTGCTAGATATCTAACCACTCTTCACTTTGTTAAATTTAGGTCAGCCTTTGCTATGGCTAGGCTGAATGTACTTCCTTTGGCTTTGCTTCAAAGGAGGTTCTCTAAAGAACCCCCTGTTCTGGGGTTGTGTCCATGTGGGGAGGGCAGCTTGGAAACAGTCACTCATATTCTACTATATTGCTCCCTCTATCATGACTCTAGGAGTGAATTACTGCATTCATTACTAGAGCAATTTCCTAGTAGGCCTGATTCCTTTTATCTTAACTATTGTTTAGTTGATACTAACGATGAAGTCACCAAAGTGGTAGCCAAATTTATTTATGGGGCAATGAGACAGACATCCTGCCACGGTCTTTTATAGGTTTGATTTTATTGTAGTTTTAGTTTTATTTGTATATGTACTATGTTATTGTCACTTCTGCTTCTGTTTGGCCTATGGCTGCAATAAAAGAACTACAACAACATGAAGTTCATAGTTGCATGAATGGGTCAGTCTTGGGTGTGACTGGCCAAACAAAAGGCAAGAGTGCTTGTGGAAGTTTGCTTGTAGATCTTAATACCTGCTTGACTTAAGGCTTATCTGGAAATGGAGATGCCACTCCAGGTGCAAAAATATATGTTTTTAGACTTTAATAGCCACCTCTGCTTTGGTTGTTGCCAACTAAATGGGCTATTAATGACAGGTTGGAAAATGTTGCCTCTTATCTGAGTTGCAGCAGAGAGTGCTTGAGGCACTCCCTTTCTTGTGAAAGGGAGTATTGTCTTCCCTTGAGGTTCTCCTTTTGAATTAAGTCTACTTCCTGGTGGGTTGCCTTCTCTTGAAATAACTCAAGAAAGGTTGGGGATGACCCCTTAGCAGACTTGACTATTATGACCTCAGGGTTCATTGCCCCGTGCTATGCTCATGCCAAGAACCAGCTATGAGCTTTTGCCAAAAATGGGCAGGTGAAGAGTTCATGATCCCATGAACTGAGGTATCCAAAATAGAGATTGTGTGCCCACAATTCCAACTGTGTGTGGGGGGGGGGGAACACTCAGTGCTCCCCAAAATCAGGCTTTCTGGCAACATTAGATCTGAATATGGCCTAAAAATGTATATCTATGACGAATGTACATCACTAGTGCTATTCCCTTACCACTGCTGATATTTGATCATGTTTATAGAGCCTGTGGTACCTGACTGTCTTAGGGAATTATATTAATGTTTTCTTTTGATATACCGAAAATCCGGTTCTTTGTCTGGGTGGTATCGACACCAATAATTGATGCCACACAGGGAAAAGTGAGAAAGGTTTACTGCTGCAGCAAGCAAGGCAAGAGGGGCGATGCAACGCCCAAATCAAATGCAAGTTCTACAGAGTTTCAAGTAACTATTTATACATTTCTAATTTCTTTGTTCTACATATCTATGACATAGTAGTATATTGAAAGAAGACACTTTAGCAATTGCATACGTAGATCAATCTCCATATGCATCAAACATCAAGCAATTGACACAGCATTGACATACAACAGTCTCCAGAACTCTTTAATTCAGTTTGTCCTGCCCCTTTTGTTTAGTTTTTTTGGCCTTATCTCGCCCAAGTGTCAACTGGTTTGTTATTGGAGAATGCTGGGGCCTCATAGGGCCTCTGTACATTGTTATCTTCCAAGGCTAAGATGATAATTGCTAAGAAACTAGCAATTTTAATTTACATTCTAAAGGTTCAGAGACAGCTCTGGTGTGAAGAAAGGAGTACTTGTGGGCCCAGCTATATTCTAAAGGTAACTTAAGAGTTCAATATTTGGTCACGAAATGGTTGTGCTTAGGTTCAGGCCTTGGGCCTGTATGTAGTGTTGTTCTGTGTTAAATGTAGTTTTATGGGAATTGGGGTCCTGGGTTATATCACTTTAAATAACAAAGATGTTTACCACTGTTTCTAGATCATTCTCTTACTCTCACAAAGCCAAAGGTCTCAAGCTAGCTATATTTCTCAGGCAATAGGAAAAGAACACTTGCAAGCTTCTGAGTGGTTTTTTTAAAAATCCATAGATAAATCAGATGACAGTGTAACACCAAGGACTTAATGTTCTCTGATGGGATTAAGAGAGCATTATAAAGTGGAATCATCAGAAGAGGAATCTTGCTCAGCAAGTGTTTGGAGCCAAGTAGTATATCTTCTGTTCTGCTTAGGATTTGTTTCATAAAAGCATAGCATACCCAATTTTGTGTAATATAACATAGGCTCACCAGTGAGAGCTTAAAAGAATAGTAGGGTGATTTACAAAGAGTGACAGGAAATCTGGATCTCATTTGAAGAGGAGGGAAGACACATGTTATCATGACAATGAGGCCAGAATTGCAATTCTCTCTGCCCACCCCGGACATATAAATACTAATAATACAACATAAGGTTAGGGCAGGCTTGCACAACCCATGAAGCTAACTTTTATCTTGTTTTATTCCCAGCAGGATGCACTGCCAGGAAAATGTTACAGGCTAATAACAAAGTAGACTCAGAGGCATTTAAAAAAACCAAAAAACTACTGAACCATATTTAGGCTAATATATGCAGCAATAACAAACACTCTTGGGCTTACATTGGGTGAGTTCACATGTAATGGCAGCACCTGAGGTTCAAATGCCCACACAGAACAATCCTTGCATTGGGGCATAGTATATATGTGGGCATTTTTCTGTGTGGGCATTTTTCCGTGTGAGCAATTTCCCATGTGGGCATTTTTCTATGTGGGCATTTCCCCATGTGAGCAATGCTCCGTGTGCACATTTTTCTTGTGCACTTTATGACAGTGGTTTTTTTTCTGTGCACAATTTTCTTGTGGGCTTTTTTTCATGTGCGTTTTTTCTGGTTACCGTATTTTTGTACAAGTTTGTAGGGGAAGGGGGGCCCAGCTCCTTCCCAAGGGTGAAAGCATGCAGTCTCAGCCACACCTCATCAGTGGAGCCATCTAATGGGACAAAGGGCTCAGGCTAGAACATTCTGTGCAACATCAGAATGTGCAATAGATGCTTATGCCCTGCACCCAAGGACTGCTCTCTCATGAGAGTGCCTGGTCATGGAGGCACACATGTGGGCTATAGGACTGTTGCTGCCCAGCCCAATTGCTAGTTCCATGTAAGCCCCAGGGAATAATCCCTCAGCAGCACCTTTGCTGGTCTTGGGGACTGCTACGAACCAAGAGTCTAAGTGCTCCCTCTAACAGTCTGATCTCCCCCTAATACACATCCATGCTTCTCCCCACACACACACACACACCAATGGTCACCTGGCTAGCCAGGGATTGCTCTAATCTGCAGGTGCCCTGCCCCAGGATGCCCTGTGGCAGCTGATTTACATGTGAAACAATGCCAGTCCCAGCCCAAACTGCTTAGCTCTGGATGTAGTATCCACCCCTGGTCTTTCCTAACTCTGCCCAACTGAAACCACTCAGACACAATAAGCAGACTGGACTCCTTCAAAGTCTGGAAGAGCTGTGTGGAGAGGGGAGGGTATGGAGTATGAGTTCTGTTATTAACCAGGGCTACCGGGAGTCCCACATCAGCAGGACCCCCATAATTGGAAGGCCTATCTCATAAGAGTGCAGTGTAAATGGAGAGCTGAAGCACATGGTGCCCCTGTTTGTCTCCAATGGACTGGCCCTCTCATGAGTGGACTAAACCCCAACTGGTAAACCAGAATGGGGGCAAGAATGTGTTGAGGCTTCCTGAACTGCTTGGCCCAGGTCTGCAAATCCAAGAGCATCCTTTGTCACAGTGCACCAAACCCCAGGATCCTTTGTCTGCCCTCATATACATATTCCCTTCTAGGAAATCGGTAAGGTCCCTTCCCAGAGTAACAGATAACTAGACTTGGACCTTCCTCTGGTTTGGCACCTGGGGTCCTTCACCCAGATTTGTTGGCAACATTCCTAGGTCTGGTTCCCCCACCTCCATGTACATTTACACCACAGAATCAAAACTACATTGCAATATAAACTCCATTGTAAACAATGTAAACCACCAACCCACTGCCCCCTTGCCCCAATTTATTGGTTGCTGTTGTCATTCTCTGCCCAAAGATCCCATTACTAATCTGCAAATGACCCTCAGCACCCCCTGGTATCAATAATTGTGCTTATGCGAGACTGTATTGTTGCAGAGCTCTTGCAAAGACAATGGTACAAGTAGTGTGAGGAAAGGTTTAAAACATCTTTGCCTTGCCACGAGTGGGCAATCGGTGCCAAAAGGGCATGGTCGCACTGAGCATGCCCTCCTCAAAGATCATGGCCAGTGGTTGTTGCTTTACTGCTGTCCTGATGCCTTGCCCACAGTTTGGCAGCATGAGCAGTATGGAGCTTGCGATGCAGCCTCGGCAACTAGGAAGAGGAATTGGTCCCTCTTCCCAGAAGCTGGAGGTTGCCGAGCCACGGTTGATCGAATGTCTGTCTCATAATTCTCAGCTTCACAGATTAACTGCAGCTTCGTCTACCCAGGTTTGCACAAGATGTCTGAACAGGCCCAGAGTGTCAGATGAGGAGCAGAAGACCTGGATTCAAACAGCTCCTTAGCCATGAAACTCACTGGATGACCTTGGGCCACTCAACAGCTGACATGCTGACCAATGAATGGCTTGCAGAAGCATATTCCACTAGTACAAAGCGGTTAGACTAGCTACATGTGCTAACTCTGGAGCTTGCATTTCAGACTAGTGTTGGACAACCATAAGATAGGGATGTGCACGGAACCAGTTTGGAGGCCCTTTATGGGCCTCTGAACTGGTTCAAACAGTGGGTGGTTCCGCCAGTTTGAAGGTGGGGGAGGGTGAATTTACCCCTCCCGCCGCTCTTCCCCCTCCTTTTCCAGTAAGTCCGTGGGGTGGCAGCATACCTCCCTGTCACTCCGTTTGCCCCCATTTACAATGCAGTTGACACAAAATGAACTTTAAACTAAAAACAAAACCAAGTTTATTTGTGTACAAGCTTAATGACTTCTCTCTCTGCCAAGGCAGGGCTTCACACTCGTAATGGTTTCTTTAACAAAAACAGAACGGCTTGGCTAAGTGTATATAATTAATGATATAAGGTTGTGACACACAGACTTCAACCACTGGCAGATGTTCTACACAGTCTATTTGGAGCTGATAGGTTAATAATATGACTGACAGTTTGATCATCTCACACCTATAGATCCTGTCCTGCCCTGGAATCCCTCTAGTCCCAGTGCAGACCCCAGTGCTGAACATCCATTTTGACAGTTTTTCCTTTTAAACCACCCCTCTCTGCTCCATTCCAACCCCCCCACTCTTTGGAATCCCTCTAGGAGGGTGGTTCCTTGGGCTTCAAAAGATGATTGACAGCTTTAGTCCTGCTGCCAACCATCACAATGGTTGCTGGCTATGCAAATGGTCAGCATCTGTGCTCAGAGACCAAATGCTTGCTGGTGTCAGGTGCAGGGGCAGCTGGGAGATGCACATGGTGCACAGTTAATCCCGGGGGGAGTGCCAGAAGTACAGCAATGGCGGTGGTTGGAGGAGGAGCAGGTACAGGCCTGCTCTCTTCTGCTTTATAGGGGATGGGGAAGCCCCCATTTTGAAAGGGAGATGCCCCGTGATTTGGCTTCCAAATCATGTTTGGGCACATCTCTATAATAAAATAAATAAATAAATAAATCCTTTTAAAATAAATCAAAAGGGGCACACACACATTATTTTAACACCTATATATTTAAGCACATTGACCATTGGTCTATCTAGCTCAGTATTGTCTTCATAGACTGGCAGTGGCTTCTCCAAGGCTGCAGGCAGGAATTTCTCTTAGCCCTATCTTGGAGATGCCAGGGAGGGAACTTGAAACCTTCTGCTCTTCCCAGAGCAGCTTCATCCCCTAAGGGGAATATCTTACAGTGCTCACACTTCTAGTCTCCCATTCATATGCAACCAGGGTGGACCCTGTTTAGCTAAGGGGACAAGTCATGCTTGCTACCACAAGATCAGCTCTCCTCTGACATACGCTCATCAGAATGGCATGAAATATGAACTCACATGGTTGCGGGAACAGCATTCTGTTTTGTGCCTGCTTCAGTCTACAGTCAGAAATTTATAGCCTAAATCTTATAGAACTCTCTCAAGTATTAATATATCTCCTGTGAAGCTAATGGTATCTGTCATACAAACAAGCCAAGGGAAAAAAGTTAATAATTGAAAATGGATCTGGTCCCACTTGTTTTGCCACTCATTTGCAAGATGTGGCACCTGGCAGCTTGCCTTAGTCCTTTTAGCCCATAGTCATTCAGTGTTTAGGGCTTGTTTTTCTAATGGGGCCTGTTCAATCAGAGTTCTTACAGAAGAAATAGTTTGAGTTCCTCAAGGCAGATGAAATAAAGTAATGAGAACACATGCTTCTGTAATCAAGATGTAATTTATAGCTGTAATCTAGACTTACTTAGAGCATCTGGGTTTCTTTAGCGAGATTTGTACATATTATTATTTATTTTTATAAGCTTTTGTGACATGAATGGAATACAATTTATTTTCCCCACCTCTCCAATTTGTTAAATTCCTCATCTTCCATTCATTCTAGCAATTTCCACCAAACAAGATAGACATATTTTCTTGTCCATTTCATTTCACTTCTATATCCATATAAATCATAGGTCATAATAAAAGAGTACAATATAAAATAACAAAACCCATATCTTACAAATTATTACAGTAGACAGAAAATGAGTCCACAAAATTTGCCATTGCAATCATTATGGTAAACAGTCAGAATATGGGACTTAACAAAAAAAATCACGAGATTTAAAAGCCACCAGATCATAAGTTGCTCACTTAATCACCCCTTGACATTTATTTGCTAACAAAAAAATCTTTGGAAGAATTGACTGATTTTCTTTATGAAATAACAGCTGGGATGAAATTTTGTATCTTTATTTATTTTTACAGTATTCATGTATTTATTACATTTATATTCTGAAATCTCAAGGTGTATGTATCTTACCTGTGAATGTGATCGTACCTTTAAAAAGGTTTCTCCTCTGTTTAGAGAAGGATTGTAGCTCAGTGGCAGGGAACATGTCTTGCAGCCAAAAGATCCTAGGTTCATTCTCTGAAGATTGCCTGGAAGGACTGGAAAAAATCCCTGCCTAAAACATGGGAGAGTCACTGCCAGTCAGTGTAGACAATAGTAAGCAAGATGGACCAAGGGTCTGACTCAGAATAGGGCAGCTTCCTATGTTATGCTACACCACAAAAACATAAACGTGGGCATCTGGTCGTCAAACAATAACTCCTTGTTGTTTTCAAATAACTATATTAAAATATGGAATACGGTAAAAATTGACTTGCAAAGATGGTCTAGAATGAACTTGTCTTTAATAGGAAGAATCTCAGTTGTGAAAATGAATGTTTTACCTAAAATGTTGTTTCTTTTTCAGACTATTCCTGTAATTAATACTTTAACTTGTTTCAAGCAATGGCAAAAGGACATAACTAAATTTGTTTGGCAGGGTAAAAGACCAAGAATTAACTTTAAAAATTTAACAGATGCTAAAGAAAGAGGTGGTCTTACCATGCCAGACTTAAGGTTGTATTTTGATGCTGTTTGTTTGACGTGGTTAAAAGAATGGATAACATTAAGAAATGCTAGAATACTTGATTTGGAAGGATTTGATAGAAGGTTCGGATGGCATTCATATTTGTGGTATGACAAAAGTAAAATACATAAAGATTTTTTGAATCACTATGTAAGAAGGAGTCTAATGAGAGTGTGGGTAAAATTTAAAAAATGGCTGGAACCTAAAACTCCGTTATGGTTATCCCCGATTGAAGCTTTAGTACGTAAAGAGACAGATATGCAACCACAATGGGGTACCTATAGGGATCTGTTGCTTTTTCAAGAAAAAGGCTGTAAGTTGAAAAATCTAATTGAAGTACAAAATTTCGTTAGTAATTGGTTTCAGTACCATCAGTTAAATGAAGTTTTTAAGAAGGATGTCAAACTTGGATTTGATGATCAAATGTCCAGATTTGAGAAGGAGCTATGTGAAAATGATGAAAAATTAGTGTCTAAGATGTATAAGCTGTTGCTTTTGGAGGAGACAAGAGATGAAGTGGTTAAAACATCTATGATAAAATGGGCTCAAGATGTGGGTCATAATATAGATATGGCAGCTTGGGAAAAATTATGGAAAACTGATTTAAAGTTCACTGCATGTTACACTTTAAAAGAAAATTATTATAAGATGATGTATAGGTGGTATTTGACGCCTAAAAAACTGGTGATAATGTATAAAAATGTTTCAAACAAATGTTGGAAATGTGGACATTGTGAAGGAACTTTTTTCATATGTGGTGGTCTTGTAGGAAGGCAAAGGCTTTTTGGGACATGATATATAATGAGTTAAAAAAAATTTTTTTAATGACATTTCCTAAGACCCCAGAATCCTTCCTGCTGGGAATAATGCAAGGAGAGTTCCCCACAAGAAATTTAACATTCTTCATGTATGCAACCACGGCGGCCAGAATACTATGCACATAGAAATGGAAGGACAATAAACTGCCCTCAAAAGAAGACTGGCTGATAGAAATTTTGGAATACGCGGAGATGGCAAAACTTACAGTACTGATAAGAGATCAAAATTTGGAAGGTTTTAAAGAAGATTGGAAACCATTCTTACTGTACTTAAAGAACTATTTTCCTAATATTGATTTTTCAACTGGGTTTGAAATTTAGCAATATTAGCAGGTTGAGTAGATTAAAATCGAGTTTGGTAAGGTATAGGATATATGTTTTGAATTACTATAGCAAGGGTTAATTGTATAATTAGTGATTTGTGCTGATTAGTGAGCTGGAAGTCAATTTTTTGCTTAATGTGTGATGTAATGAGATTCTTAAGATATTGTTAAATCAATAAAAATTTAAAGCAAAAAAACCCAAAACATAAACGTATATCATAATGAATACGGACATCTCTCTTCCGAAACAATTGCTGGCAAGTAATTAAATATAATTTGTGTTAAAGCTCTTTTCAATGTGCAATAACTAATCAAAACAGGGTAATCTTCTAAACAATTGTGATACTCAGTGCCACACATCTGATCTCCTGCTCCCTTCTTGCTTTCTCCACCTGCAACCAAGCTCCAATCCCCTTTTCTTGGGCTGTATCCTACAAGGAGAAGCAGGAAAAGACCAGATATGTACTGTTGATGGTTGATGCTCTAATGCCTGGCATAGTGAAACTGAGACGTTTTGGGTGTTGCCTGCTATGATCCTTCTGCCTTTGTTGTGGTGGCTAAAATTCCAGCATCTGCAAGGCGAGATGCTTCTGAACAATTTACTCATTCCAAACACTATTCTGATTTCATCTGCCCAAAATTCAGGAGCACAGACCTATGCAGTGCCTTAGATTATTGGCTGGATATTATCACTTTGCAAGGTCAATTGAGTTTGCAAGGGAAAGCAAAACATATGTTTCCCAAGAGAAACAGGATGTTCTCTTCTATTCCAATTGAATTTGCGTGGGGCCAGGATAGGAACTACCCCAGTGGAAAAAGTCCTTGCATTTGCAGGGTTCCTTTTCTCCCAATTGACTTATAATGGAAATAGGATAGAAACGACCCCACCATAGAGTCCATGCATTTTGTGGTGGGTTTTTACCCTGTGACATATTTGTATCAATAACATACAGTAAATACCCTAACTGGTGAGGGGCCATACTTTTGGATACATTGTATACCCAAGTGCAGGTAAAAATATGACAACAGGAGCATATCTAGGAGTGTAGTGGTTTTGTTTATGCACATGTATGCAACTACAGGTAGGAATTCACCCCATAACTCAGGATGAGGGTTAAAACCACAATCCTTTAAAACTAAGAAGTGAGGCCCTAAATTCAGATTACATACTGAATCCAAAAAGTTCCAGAAAATAAGTAGTGGTCATGGAAAGGGTTAAACACCTTCTACACTACTTTTCTGCTTCCAATTGCCCTTTCCAAAGTGGCTTTTCCTGAAAAACAAGGGCCACTGGGGTTCGGTTGCACTCACGTAACATGGAGTCAGACCCTAAGACTTCAATTATAGTAGCCTAATTCATTCCATGCAGAGTTAGGAGTGCTTAGGCTTTAGATACTCGGAATCCTGCATATGATCAAGCTATGAAATAGAAAATGATGCAATGAACATTTCTTTCACATGTCCTTAATCCCAGCCGTTAAACACTGGCTGGTGGATCTATCTATCTATCTATCTATCTATCTATCTATCTATCTATCTATCTATCTATCTATCTATCTCCAAAGTGCACAAGGATCTGAAGTTAAAGAAGATAAGTCTGTATGCTAATTTTATTACTTTGACTATTATAGATCCAATTAAGTCAAATGAAACTGACTGTGCAAGGTTACACCAGCCTAGAAATTGCGTATTGGTGGGCGCAGCTGTGCAAGAGTACCCTTTGCAAGACCTCACCATTGCACAAACACAGCTGTGTGATAAAGGGCTATTATTTCCAATGGCAATGCTATTATACAACTGCATTTATGGAACTGTGCAGTCTAGAATTGTGCATTCTTGTGCTCTCCATCCCTAGGCTGACAGAGCCTTGACAGTATGTCAGTCATTATTTTGTGAATTTTGTGCATTTGAAGCAACTGCATGATTGATGATAACTGAACTCTACTCATAAAGAAACAAAAGATCAGATAAAGTAGAAATTGAGATATCATTTTAAAGAATAAGGTGGTGTGGCCTTTTGTGGGTGGGGGATGTTCTCCAGAAAAGCAACAGCAAATAGATAGCACTTACATTTATATACCGCTTTATAGCCGGAGCTCTCTAAGTGGTTTACAATGATTTAGCATATTGCCCCCAACATTCTGGGTACTCATTTTACCGACCTCGGAAGGATGGAAGGCTGAGTCAACCTTGAGCCCCTGGTCAGGATCGAACTTGTAACCTTCTGGTTACAGGGCGGCAGTTTTACCACTGCGCCACCAGGGGCTCACTGGTGGCGCAGATATAGAGATCGATATTGAGAAAGAGATGGAAATGGAGATAGAGATTCTTTTATGAAATTATCAAAATCTGAATGATGAATCTGGACCCACAGGGTGACATCTTAATGAAGTGTTGCTGCTCCTGATGGTTTGATTAATGCAGCATGAACACCCGCATGTAGCGGGTGGTGGTGGTGGTGGTGGGTGAATTTCAATGATTTCCACTTCCCCTGGAAGGCTCTGTACAACTGAAAAATATGACGCTAAGGGTTGCAAAACCCTCCGAGACATATTTTTGTGTGGTACAGTGGCAGAGCATTTCCGGGGGAAAGGGTGGTCATTGAAATTCCAACCCCATGTCAGTGCTGGTGCTGTGTTAGCCCATCAGCAACACTGGTGCTTCTCACATAGTTACCAGCACCAGTCAGGATGCCAGCCACTGTGTAATTTTTTTTACAATGGATATCCTGTATATGCAAATTAAAAACATAACACAGTCAACTGCATAAATTAACACAACTGGAAACTAAGTAATTATGGCAACCTGTATAAACAGTTATGTGATAAATAGATGGATGTAAAAATTATCATTCTTTGGAAGAATATCCATGCTAAAAATTTATACTGCCTATAAAAGGTGAACCTTTTATAGTAAACATTACCAAATGAATTAAAGCTTCAGCAAGATTTAATATCTAGAATGAACAAATAGTTGATGCAAGATGAGAAGAGAGAAGTGGCTTGGGACTAGCAAACCTGAGACTATTGTGTTTACACTGGGTTATAGAATTGGTTTGATGAATTAGGAAAGGCCAATTTGGATATAAAGAAAGCTTTAAATGATGCACTAGTAGTGCATTGTGTTAGCTTAAAAAACATCAGGGAAAAATGGAGTTTAGAAAATGTTTTGTAAAAGTCTCCCAGTGATATAGAACAAGTAGAGATACAAATTTAAGACTTGGGCTGGATTCACACAGTCACAAGAATCCTGGTTAAAAAGTTGATCAGGAGTAGAGAGCACTGTGGAATCGATTGTGTGAACCCAGAATTTCAGGGCAAACCTTGTCAAACTGCTCCAGTTAACCAGAACTTAAGCAGAATGGATAACCAGGATGCAAAGGAATTGAATTCCACTAGTTCTGTATTTTCGGTTCTGCTTCAATTGTATGACTGCTTCAAATCTCTAACCATTATACTATGTTTCTCACTCACTCCTACACAGGTGTGGCTGTGAGATGTGCATGCTCAGGAACAAATTCAGTAAGCGGCAGTACTGAATGAGGGAAAAAGACATAGGAGGAGAAAGGGGGTACTGAAAAACTGTAAACCTTTTGCTGTGCAAAATCAGTGTTTCAAGTGCATAGTACAAAACTATAGAACTGCAAATTAACTTTTTGTGACTCTAGACTAGAGAAAGAAAGATTTGTCAAGACAATGAGGGACTATTGGTTATTTGATCTTGAAAAAATGTGATTCCATTCATAAACGTAGGATAAAATAAAATAGATTCTATCAACCACTTTAACCACTTGTTAAAAGACCCTTTCCCTCCTCAGTATGCTCTTCGCTCCTTATGATATTCTGGAGGTCTGTTAGTGTTGGAGGGGAGGGGTTTCACTAACCCCAGTTATAATAGAGCCAGCATGAGCAGTAGAAGTTGAGCCCATTAACTGCTTGAGACTACTTGGATCTTAAAGATCTGAAAGCAGTTTAAGATCCAAAAGCAAATAAGCTGTATTGGGGAAGTTACGTTCTTGGATAGAAAGCCTGTATGCCTGAGCTTTCTGTCTTCATAGTATAGAGGAGGGAGAGACCGAGGTGGGGGGAGGAGAGAGAGGGAGAGAGAGAATACCAATAAGAGAAAGCCAAATCAGAGAGAGAGAGAGAGAGAGAGAGAGAGAGAGAGAGAGAGAGAGAGAGAGAGAAATAAAGAGGAAGATCCTTCCTCACTGTCACCACTTCTAATGCCCCTAGTGGTCACTAGATAAAAGGTGCTGTCATGTACTGGAATTAGGCTGGGTGGCGCCATCACAGGCATACAGATTCTAACAGTTTTCTTTCCCAATTTGACATACAGTGGTCCCTCGACTTACAAACTACTCGACATAAGTATTTTTCGAGTTACAAACGGCAGTTTTAGATCCGGTTTTAGATGCGGTTTTTTCGACTTACAAATTTTTAGATAGGGTTTCCTCGACTTACAAATTTTTAGATGGGGTTTCCTCGACTTACAAATTTTACATGCGGTTTCCTTGACTTGCCTGCCTGTTTACTGCCTGTTTATTCTTGAAAAGAAATGTTCCTGTGCAGTTTGCAAGCCTTACTGGGGGTCTGGGTCTTTTTTCTAGGCTCCGGAACGCATTAATCCGTTCCCAATGCATTCCTATGGGAAACCACTTTTCGACTTACGAATTTTTCGACTTACAAATGTGCATTCGGAACGGATTAATTTCGTAAGTAGAGGGACCACTGTATTCTGGCCCAGGAAACCTGGACAGCAGACAACCTTACGCTGGATATCACTCATTCTCAGTGGGGGCAGTTCTTGGGACAGGACATGGAAGGCTCAAAGGAGGACTGGCACTTTAGTCTCCTCCTCGCTTTGGTCCCAGATTGCTATTAATAATCAAAGTGTATCTACCACCACAGCAACGGAAACTTGGAATCTGCTCTGTATGGGCTGAGCTTGAGCATTACACAAATGACCTTCTGGCCAACCCTGAAGCACTGGTGGTGATGTGGGGGGCGACTTCAATGCTAGGATGGGGCCTGATGACTACACCTTATTCTCTCAACATCAGTTCCCCATCCCATGCCCGGAGACCGAGCTCCTATCCCTTATCCGCTCTTCAAAGGATCTGAGATCAAATTATGCGGGTCTCTGTCTAGCTCAAATGACTGCCAGACTTAGCCTACTAATTCTAAATGGCTCACTTGCAAGCGATCATCCAGGGGAATTTACATATATATCCAGCTCCAAAACAAGCACCATCAATTATATCACTGTTACTGGGAACTTGCTCCCTTTTGTCATGAATATTAAAGCCCTTCCCTACCAAGATAGCGATCATTTCTCGCTCTCCCTCCAGTTGGCGCCCTTTCTTGAATAGTCACACCTGGAGACCTGCTACACTCCCAACATTCTATCTGAGGGCCAAGGCAGGTGTCGTGCCAAATGGACACCTCAGCTTGATCCAAATATAAAGGAACTTCTTGCTGTGGAACCCCTCCAAAGCTAATGGTGAGACGTTATGTCAATGGCTCCTTCTCTCACCCACCTGGAGATCTATGATGACCAAGTGCATATGCTCCAAAAACATTTAGTCAGGAGGGCTGACTCCCCTTCTAAGCCACTTGGGTGCCCATCCTGAACCCTGGTTCGACAAGGACTACATAGAAGCCAGGAAAGCCCTTACCTCTACCTATCACATCTACAGATCTAGTACAGGAGCATATGCCATGGAGATCCTTCCACACCTATTGCATCTCAAGAGACAACACAAATACCTATTGACACTCAGGAAGAGAAAGGCCATGAGGGCCACCACTTGGTCACGTCTCATCCAGGCAGCCCAAGCAAAGGACTCGTCTGCCTTCTGGCTCATCATGGCCAACTCTTCTTACAATGGCTTGGTCCAGATAGACTCTCACATTCCTCCAGTACTCTGGAAATCACACTTTCAGAACCTATATGAAGGTGCCACTGTGGATCTGGGCACCCCTCTACCAGATATAAAAGACCTGCCCAACTGGCTACTAGTTACTGCAGCAGAGGTTGAGTCCCTTGTCTCCCAATCCTAATTTGCACCCTTCATACAGACATGGCACTCAGTGTGAAGTGTAGCCCCCAAGGACACCTTGCGACCCAACCCAACTCAAAAGGGAGTCAAAGAAGGATGTATCCTGGCCCTGCTACTTTTCAACTTTTGCATCAATGCTATGGTGGGCCATCTTAGCAACCCAAACTTCCATCCCCACAAGCTGGCCGAAAGAAGCATTTCCACCCTACTATATGCTGACGATGCGCCAATCCTCTCAAGGACCATTATGGGCCTCAGCAGGGCATTGGTGACACTAACGCAGTTCTGCAAGAGTGAACAACATAAAATTAATTACCAAAAAACTAAGGTCATGGCCTTTGCCAGAATGGCTTGGCTCAGATAGACTCTCACATCAGTCCAGTTCTATAGGAATCACACAATATGAAGACACAACTGTGGATCTTGGCCCCCCTCTACCAGATATAAAAGACCTGCCCAGCTGGCCACTGGTTATGGCAGCGGAGGTAGAGTCCATTGTCTCCAAATCTAAAGTGGAGAAGGCCCCAGGGAAGACCTCATCCCAATGGATCTTATAAAAAGAAATCTGAAGTGGTGGGCCCCAGTTCTGGCTTCACTATTTATCTGTATTGACTCTCATGGCCGCATTCCCAAGAACTGGGGGTTGGTGATCATTGTCCCCATATTTAAAAAGGGAAGAAGGGGTAACCCTGCCAACTATAGGCCCATCATTTTGCTCAAAACTACCAGCAAGTTATATGACAGACACCTACATGGGAAACTCAAGGACTAGTTAGAACAAGAAATCTCCTGGCAGATGAGCAAGCAGGTTTTAAAGAAGGCAGATCCACAATTGATCAATGTCTGGTGCCCCAACACCTCACCGAAAAGTATTCTTCCAACAACTCTGCCTCCCTTTACGCCACCTTCATAGATTTCAAGGCCACATTTGACTCCCTATCCCAAGTTAAGCTATAGGAGAAGCTGGAATCTTCCTCAGTTGATCAACATCTGCTCTACTTAATTCGCAGCCTCCACACAGACACAACACTCAGTGTGACGTGTAGCCCCCAAGGACACCTTACAAACCCAACCCCAAAGGGAGTCAAACAGGAATGTATCCTGGCCCTGCTTCTTTTCAACTTTTCAGACCCAAGATCCGCCACTGGAATATTGATGGCCACAGAATTGAGCAGGTTGCTTGCTTCACATACCTGAGGGTGTTCCTTCACGCCTCTGGCACAAGAAAGGCCCATTGTGATCACATCACCCTCACTGTGCAGAGAAGCTCCACTGCCATCCTGAAGTTCTTATGGACTAGAGGTGGCCATTATGTACCAGCAGCACTTAAACTATTAGAGGCTAAGCCTCTGGCACAACTACTGTTTGGTGCCCACCCAGGACACCCCTCCAATCTTGCCTCACTAGCAATTTTGTCCAGTCTAAATTCGTAAGAGCGGCCCTACAAGTGCTTTGCTCTGTCTCCAATGCTACTCTGTGCCTGGAATCTAGTATGATAAAAGTTGAGGCCAGGGTGTGGATGAACGTTTCCAGCCACTGCTCAAACTAGCCCTCAGCCCTCGGGGCCTGGCCCCTCTGACCCTGCAGGACAATTTCCCATTCTCCTGGAAACTGGCAGTCTGGAATAAAGTGACGCTACTGGGCTTCTCCCCACCCCTTCTACTTGCTATGGGCTGTGTCAAGGAAAAATGGCCATCAAACAGAGGATATTGAACACTGAGCACCAGGCTGACTTTGGTGGGGCGCCAGGCTTCCTATCCTCAAAAAGACTTAGATTCACTGTCTCCCTCTCTGCGTACTGGATAGAGTTGGAAATACCAAGCCACAGAAGGGCTTTCTCCCTTGCCCGTTGTCATGCCCTTCCCTCTGCAGTGCTAGAAGGCAAATACAGAAAGCTACCAATCATGGAAAGACTTAGTCCCTGTGACACTGTGGAGGTAGAAACCACAGAGAATGTACTCCTCTCTTGCTCATTTTACAAGGACAATTGTGACAAGCTTATACTTCCATTACTCCTCAAGTACCCTGGACACCCTAGTCAAGTTTACTCCAGGATGCTGCTTTAGGCTGAAGATTGGGCCTTCACATATTACAGTGCCAAGTTCTGTGCAGCTGCATACAAGATCCGCCGGGCCCTGACTGCCAGTCCATTACCATGTTAAAGTCTTGCATTGATTTTAGTCACTGTATATTTTACTTGTCTGCTTTGCTCTCTCAGCTAGTTATCCTGTCCTACATATTTTAGCCACCCCATTCTATAGTTTAAATATCTTATGTTTTATTCTTTCATAGACAGATGCATTTCACTTTGAATATAAACGTAGTGACCTTATACTCATACTTTTGCCTCTGTTGTCTCCCTATTTTAATATATTTTACTATATTTAGTAATATTTTGCTATATATTTTAACTATATTTTACTTTATTTAATCCAAGCTGTAGTAGTAGTGATTATACTCTATAATTTTATAGTAATTATAGTTCATAACAACTACTAGTAATTATGAGTAATTTTATAGTAATCATTTAATAGTAATTATAGTTTATAGTAATGCTAATGTAGTATTTTTAATGTAATGTTTATTTATTATTTCTCTGTGCACACTGCCCTGAGCCATTTTTGGAAGGGCAGTATAGAAATCTAATCTAATACATACATACATACATACATACGGATTTATTGCTTTACAATCTGTCCTATCCTAATGTATGTACTCCTCATAATTTGATACTGCATCATGCTATCTTATGCTGGTCTTGGACTGTAATAAAGATGATTGATTGAATGACTGATTGATTGATTGATAAAAGGTGCCAAGAGCTGATGCTCCTGGAGTTCCATCTCCAACAGTTAGCCATGCCCACAAGGAGCCATTTATGGATATGTAAATTATTCCAGTGTGTGAAAAATCAAGAGGCAAGAAATGGCGAATGGGAGATAAATTCTCTTAAGCATTCTCTTATTTATTTATTATATATTTATTAATCACATTTATAAACCACCCCATCCAGAGGCCCTGGGCAGTGTACAAGGCTCTGGGCGGTGTCTTCTCTCTCTGTTCCTTCAAGCAAATAATATTTGAGGGAGGGGGATGTTGGATAATATTTTTATCCATGTCTGGTTGAATGTGCATCTTGACTAATGTATTCTAAAGAGATACGATGATGTTGAACTGGTTTCAGTTAGGTCAGTTCCTGGAGGGTCCATGTCACCTGCTGTAAGGATAAAATAAATCTTGGAAATTGTAAGGGAAAATTAGGGAGGTCTTGCTATTGATGTTCAAGCCCATTCACCATCTAACTGGTCTAGCTCGAGGGCTCTCCCTCGAGATCAAGCTGAACCACCATCACCACCCCTGTCTGGCTCGGTGTTGGTTCAGGGGTTCTAACATCAAAATAATATTTTTAAAAACAACAACAACAACAACAACACTCACCACCTCCAGGGGATGATTCTGCAACCACGGGGGGTGGGGTGTCTCCAGTGGTTCTGCTCACCTCCCTCCAGTCTCAAAATGGCCATTCTGGGCTTTTTTTGACCCATTTTGGGCCTCTCTGCACTGGTGACAGCCATTTTGGAGGCCACCACACATGCACACTCACTATCTGCATGACCCCAGTCAGGCAGATGGCCAGTGCACATGCACGGCAGCCACTGCCAATGCATAGAAGCCCAGAACAAGCCAAAAATGGCCTGAGCCATGCCATTTTGAGACCAGGGGGAGGCCAGCGGGCTCAGGGGGAACTGCTGGTGACCCCTCACCCCACAGCAGCGACCCCCCCCCCAGAAGCAGTGAGTGGTTTTTAAATTTTTTTTAACATTACAACCCCAAACCAGCTTGAATTTGAGCTGAGCCAGTGGTGGGGTGTGTTCAGGGAGGGCAAAACCAAACATGCCCAGTACTGTTTGCGTCTGGTTTGGACTCGAACCAAACTGGGCAGTTTTGCACACACCCCTAGGTCCTGCTCCTTGTGGAAAAAAAAGAATAAGAACAGAGCAGGTTAGTTCTTTATAAGTTGTAACAAACTTATTGTGTTGTTCCTAAAGGTTTCTTCAGCAGCAGAAGTTTCTGAAGAGGACAGCAGCTCTAAAGGAATCTAGTCTCAACAAAGGATCAAGCTATAAGGGCTGTCTGAAGTGGCATAGCTTTGCATCACTCCTCGAAGCACCTGGGCTGGGAACAAGGTGAACCCAAGCATCGTATCTCAGGTTTGGCAACACTACCTTCACTGGGGTGGGTTTCAATCACCCAACACCCAAGTAGTGCCCCTTTTCTTATACCGTATCACTGGACACTCGACAGCACAGGCCCTCCTTGGTTACTGGCCCCTCATCTTGAGCCAGTCTATCTTTAAATATGTGTCGGCAGCTCTGGGAAATCCAGCATGTGTAGTTTGGCCTAAAGGCATGAATTGACAGGTCTGACAGTCACAGATTCATAGAATTTTCACCATATGCCAGTGGCAAACTGCTTTTTCTGTTGAAATATGAAAATGATATGAAACACACTGCAGTCATCCCACTTGGCAGCCCTAAAGTAGGAAGATATGATGGCCCACAAAGACGAAGAAAACAAGAACAATTGTCCTCAGTACTACAACATTCAAAAATGTCTGTGGTGAAAAATGTTTAGTGGAACTCTTGATTATGCTATGCCAGGAGGGCCAAATCTGATCAGGAGAATACTAGCAGCAACAAGATGTGCATGTGAATGTTAGTATTAACGAGCAAGTAAAACTGCAAAGTTATAATGGATTTCCTGACAGTCTAAAAATTAAATATTAATTCCCTTACTTTTTTTTAATGAAAGGAATAAATTGGGGCATGTCAGTTTCTACAAATTAAAAGTTAGTTTGACTTGTTTCTGAGTCATGAAGCTTTTATAACTATCACATATTGTCTGAAATTATATGAAAATTATATCAATGTGATGCATTTCAGGCCTCACTGAGATTTAGGTGAGAAGATTCAGCAATAAAGAAAACTCGTCAGAAACTGAATAATAGAAAACTTGGTAAGTTGAGAAAGTGTGTATGAAAGAAAGAGCTTTAAGATATCTTCCGTAATTTATCTACAGCTGTCTTATTTCTGAAAGAGGGGTGCTGGTCTGAGTTCGAACAAGATCATGCCCAGTTCTATGAACTGGCTTGCGAGCCGCTTTGTGGGTAATACTTGCTAAGGGAAATCTGGCTAGGATTCTCCTTTACAAGTAAAGGGGGATTCCCTAGCCTAATGGGGGGTACGGGTGGCAGAGAGGTAATATTATTTACCTCTTTGGGGAAATAATAGAGGGAAATAATTAATAATTTAATGTTATTAATTATTTCCCACCAGCAGGGATGGGAAAATTGGTGACAAAATGGGAGGTGGTGGCGAGGGCTCCACCAACCCCCCCCCCAACTTCCCAGAAGGATGTGCCAGCTGCCATTAGAATGGCCTCTGAGTGTGCACAGAGGTCTGAATAGGATGGCAGCTGGCCCAGCCTGTCATTTGGGATGCTAGTGGGGGGGGTAGAAGAGCCCCCGCTGCTGCCTCCAGTGACACCACTGCCGCAGCTGCCTTTGCCATCCTTGCCAATGGGAAACTAACAGTAAATATTCCCTTTTCACTGTTCCTTTACTTGTAAAGGAGAATCCTAGCCAGATTCCCCTTTACAAGTATTACTGCAAGCCAGCTCAGACCAGCTTAGGGTTGCCAACTGTCCCACATTGTGCCGACAATGTCCCGTTCGGGACTCAATTTCTCCCGCATTTTTGCCATTTTTAAAAACCATTTTAAAAAACCATTTTTGATGTTGCTATGCGGCAGCAGTGCGTGTAGCGGAGATGATGGCAAGAGCTCCAGTCCACTCCGTACCCACCTGTCAAACCATGAGAGCAGGTGGGTTGCTGCAGGATGTGGGATGCGGCAGCAGCGGGCTGTGGGTGGCCAAGCACATTGGGAGCAGGGCAGGCACAGGCAGAGCAGACAGACTCAGACAGCGACAAGGGAGCTCCTTCGTTGGCCTGGCTTTCCTCCCAATAGGAACATAGGAACATAGGAAGTTGCCATATACTGCGTCAGACCATTGGTCTATCTAGCTCAGTATTGTCTTCACAGACTGGCAGCGGCTTCTCCAAGGTTTCTGGCAGGACTCTCTTTCAGCCCTATCTTGAAGATGCCAGGGAGGGAACTTGAAACCTTCTGCTATTCCCAAAGCAGCTCCATCCCCTGAGGGAAATATCTCACAGTGCTCACAGTTCTAGTCTCCCATTCATATGCAATCAGGGCAGATCCTGCTTAGCTAAGGGGACAAGTCATGCTTGCTACCACAAGACCAGGTCTCCTCTCTTGCTCTGCCTCAGTGATGAGGCAGTGCAAGCTAAGCCTGCGGAGAGGCTGCTTTGCTTCATTTGGAAGGAAGACCAGACCAAGGGAGGAGCTCCCTTGTCACTGTCTGAGTCTGTCTGCTCTGCCTGTGCCTGCCCTGCTCCCAGCACACTCAGCTGCCTGCAGCCCGCCACAACCCACATGCTCTGTTCTCATGGTTTGATGGGAGAGCAACCACCATGGTGCATGCACCCTTGCCACCTGGGGCCAAGTCCTGCCCCTAGGTGGCCCACCCCCACCCCCAAGACTCCCCCTCTCCCCTCCCCACCTGACTTGTGTCCCGATTTTGGCCAACTCCGTTTTGATTTTGACCTAGCCCAGCTTGATGACCAAACCAGATCAGACTGGTTCATTTGAGTTTAAGCCTGGACCAAGCTTGGGCCAGGGACAGTTCAAATCTGGTCTGGATTGAAACCGAGCTGCACAAATGGCTGGCTCACACACCCCTGCCTGCAAGCTGCACAAATGTTACACAAAAGTAAACCCATTGGAAATAATTGACTCCCTCCTAAGTAACATTATTTGTGTAAATTTTGTGTTTGTGCAACTTATGTGCACATATTTCTGGGCTGATGCACTCCTTTGTGATATGATCACCAAACTTTTTTGCTCCCCACAACTTCCATCCCTAACGCTGTTGGAGCACACACACTCCAGCAATGAGCAGACCACCTACAATTCCAACCTGGCCTTTACAGATGCCATGTGGAAAGTAATGTTTTGGTATAGATTGGTTGTTCACAACATTGTTCAGAACAAATCAGTTTCTTGTTCTAAATGTTTGCACAGTATCTCAGTTATCAGACAGACAGAGCCTCAGGCCTCTATCTGCGAAATGTGGATAATAATACTTATTTACCTTACATTCATGCTGCAATAATGTATGTGAAATGCTTTGCAATAATGTATATCAAGTTCTTTGAACACTCTCAAGGTGCTATAATATAATACTGTTTTTTTAAACGCAGTTACAAGGAAAGTTTGCTCTTAATGCCGTTACTTGATCACAAGGTATAACATTTTTGGTTTTGGTATATTAGCCAGCCATTACTTGTGGTCACCACCAACCCTTTCCCTCCTTTTAGTCTTCTGTGTATTTTATAGGGGTGCAAATCGATTCAGATACAAAACAATTTGTACCCAAATCTACCTGTTTTGGGTGATGTGTGGGCAAAACAAATAGCCCAGATTTTGGACCTGAAAATTTTGTGGATTCAGACATCCATTTTGTGGTGATCTCTCTTGTTTCCATTTTGTGTCAGGAATTTTATTTTTAAATTCCACCCTTCCGAGCTTCAGATTGGTGACTTACAGTGTGCAACGATTGACTGGCAATTCCCCTCTGGTTCTAGATTGGCTCATTTCCATTCAAATCTTGTGTTGCCAGGGGTGACCACACATTAGCTGGGGGGGAGGTCAAAGAAGGACAAAGGTGGGGGGAGTTCAAAGGAGGGATTTTCAAATGTGCTTAAGGAGGCAGCAAGCCACCATTCTGCCTCGGAGGAGAGAGAGAGAGAGAGAGAGAGAGAGCGCACCAGAGGAGCTTTGCTTCGCCTTGCCTGCTGCCTAGAGTGGATTCTCTGCTTTTTGTTCCTGCTTTTCTGATTGAGGAAAGGAGAAGAGAATCCCCCCCCCCCCCGCTGCTGAGAGAATCACTGCCTGTGCCTGCTGTCTGTGTGAATTGATTTGGGTACAAAATAATTTGTACCCAAATCTACCTGTTTCGGGAGATCTGTGGACAAAACAAATTGCCTCTGTGCTAGCTGGCCAGATTTGGACCCAAAAGAAGTGGGTTATTCGATTCGGGTACAAATCAAATTGAAAAAAATTATTTGTGCACATTCCTAGTATTTTAGACTCAGAAGACTGCAGAGAGGGGATGACCATGCTTCCCTTTGATCTGAATTCTGCAGTCCAAAAAGATTCAGCCTCTCTCCCCAAACTCTACTGCACAGGCAGAGAGGATCGGGAAGGGGCAGGATCTTATTTCACTTCATGTGGGCTTTGAATAAGTATGGCAAGTCTCTTTCACTACTTAATATTTCTCCAGTGCCTGTGGAAGCATTGGGGAAGTGGTGAGAAAAAGTTACTTCATTTTACACAGGGTGTTTGCATTGAGAACTAAGCCCACTCTCCCTGCAGGTTGGGAGCCCTGGGCGGCCAGATCAGCCGCCCACATGATTGCCGGCCCTGTGAGGGAGCTGGCGGGGGCTGGGGAGTTTGGGATCCGCGCGGCCCCCAGAAGCTCCAGTATGCCCTGCGCGAGCATGCAGGGTATACTGGAGAGACCCCCGGAGCTGGGAGGCGGCTTTTCGCCTCCCCTCTGGGGGTCTACTCGTGACTAGCCACGGCCCGGAGCCATGCCACAGCTACTCATGATCGGGAAGCCTGGGTTAGCGGAGCACTCGCTCTGCTAACCCGGACTTAGGGAAGGGCTACAAAAGCGGGTGACCCACTTTGACTCAACCGGGCTCGGTTGTGAGCCTGGTGAGACTCATGATCAGTGGAAAGTGGGCTAAGCACCCTTAGCCCATTTTCCACTGATCGTCAGAATAGCTCCATAGAGTATTCCATAGGGGAAGGGATTTGTGTAGCTGTGCCTGAACAACAATGTTGGTAATAGTTATACAAAAATGATTTAAACAAAAACAAGATATTCTTTATATACCACTTTTCAATGAGTAGGAATGAGAAGATGGATCCCTTTTGCAAAAGGGCCCACCATTTAGAATTTTTTTGCTCATTCTGTCTGTTTTCTCTCTCTGTCAGCTATAGAATCCAGTAGTTCAGACTGAATTCCTTTCTGACATATACATATAAAATGTTTATCAGATTTGCCAGAAGAAATCTATACATGTCTTTTTTAATCTCTCTCAAAATAAGATAATTATCAGCTAAATCAAATGCTTGGACAAATCGATTTAAATGCCCTCATCAATTGATTCTTGTCTGGAACCTTACAAACATAAGGTGGTTTCACTAAAGGTTCATTATTAAGTGATGGGTTCAGATGGTGTTTGGATGTTAACTCTGTATTGCAAAATCTGTAATTTTTGCACTTTCTGGTGTAGCCATGTGGCTGCTTGTTAAGCATAAGCAGGCCTGTATGTGCATAAAAGCGATCCAAATTCTGTTGCAAAGCAGTCTAAATTCTGTATCAAGAAAAGCTGAATTCTCTGATTTGAGTTTACATAAGGCATGGTTCTGCCACAGGGCAGTTCCCACATGTAAAGCTCCATAGGGCCCGACAGAGCCCTGTTTCCTCCCTCCCTCCCTTTTCTACCCTGGCATGCTTGCAGGAAATATACAAGGTTCATGTGGCTCACATACTGCAACCCACCCCTTCTTCCAAGTAAAATGGGAGGAGGAGACAGAGTTCTGTTGAGCCCAATTGGAAGCCTGCTGCATCTGTGCTGAGAGTTGTTTTTAAAAAAAATCAACTTCTGTTAAGCAAGGAGAGGGGCAATGACCTCCTCCTCCTCACAGTCTTTGGAAATCATACTGACCCCATTGTGGGTTTGAAGAGCAGGTTCCTGCTTTTAATAATGGGGAATATATAATGTTATAATATTCTAGTGGGAGGTATTTGTAATTGAATTTAAGTGCTACAACTATAAAAGGTGAGTTGAGCTTGAGCCAATGGGAGCATTCCTTCCAAAGCAAACAGCCACAGAGCAGGCAATCAGAATTGGGACTGAGACAGGAGGCCCATTTAGATGTTATGTTCAACACACATAAAACAAATGTATAGTGTACATAGGTACAGTCATTCATACAAACGCACGTACAACTGTACACTCATACAGCATAATGTCTGAATTGTGCTAGGGGCAAGCTTTAAAACCATCTCTAGGGATGCATACAGAACCCATTTGGAGGCTCTTTATTGGCCTCTGAACTGGTTTGAATGGTGGTTGGTTCTGCTGGTTCAAAGGTGGGGGGTGCATCTTTAAGGGGAGGGGAGGGTGCACTTACCCCTCCCTCTGCTTTCCCCCCGCCGATGCTCCATTTTCTCCATCAGGGCGGCAGCGTATCTCCCCTGCCGCCCCATTGCCCCCTTTACCAGAAGTAACTGGAAGTATCCAATGCGCCTGCACTCTTCCCTGCCCTTAAAGAAGGTCTTTGAATCACCCCCACCGGTTCTATGCACATCCCTAACCCTCTCCCCATGCCACAGTCCCAACCTTGATTGGGGCTCTGTACATCTGCTACATTATATCAAGTGCATATTATGTAGCTCCTTGCATGTGCTATATTATATCAAGCAGTTAGGCATATTGTGTGGTTTGGCCCTGCGGAAACACCATGCTGAATATAACAAATATATGCATCCATTTCACTGGCATTGCACACATATTTTCAAGCTTCTTAAATAAAACCTCTCCTACTCAGGATGCTGAATTCTGCAAGCACTACCAAACTCTATGGCTTTTCTGTGCTTGTGGGGAATCCCTAAATGCATGTCACCCTGAATATAAAGGGGGACGTTCACATATAAGTCAGTTTAACAGCCCTGAAGTATTTTAACACAGGACATCTTCTCTTTACTGTCTCTTTTCAAAGAATAAAATTCTTTAACATTAAGAGCTCTAAGCACATCGTGAATGCTTAAATCATTGTAATTGGGCCTCCTCGGAGGTGAGGGCCAGCCACAGCAGCCTGCCTGATGGCCCCATAGGCAATTGAAAACCAGCATGTGGCTATTTATAAAGACGTTTGTGACCTCATTTGTTTCCTGCAGTGTGAATGGTCCTTTCAAGTGCTTTAAATTAAATTGCTACATCTATAGTGTGTTCAAAGAATGGAATGAAGAGAGCCTAGAATAACCAGAAGTAGGTTTGAATAAGCGAGACAACTAAAGTACATTGTATTACACTGGTGTGCAGCTATGCCTGGAGACAAACAGTTTTTAAGAGAGTTGAAAGTATTATAAATATGATAGAAATATTGCTCCCCTTGGTGTACATACTAGGATTGGGCAGAACCTTGCCCAGAAATCTTGCTTATTTTATTGAAACTCTTTTTTCCTTCCTTAAAATATCTCATTGGGAGTGGGGGGTGTTGTATGCAGAAACCTTGAAGGACCAAACTACATTATTTTATTTATTTATTTACTTACTTACTTACTTACTTACTTACTTACTTACTTACTTATCATATTTCTTTACCGCTTGATATAGTCATCTCTAGGCGGTATACAAAATTAAAACATAGCAAATGTAAGAACAAAATAAAACAGTTAAAATCCATAAAATTGATAAAAAGGAGTGAGGGATCAGAAGGAGGGATCTACTCAGAAGGTCTGATAATACAAACCAGCTCAAATCAAATTGAATCAAATCCAATCTTTATTATGATCATAGATCCAGCTGTGGGGGATGAGCTCTGGGAGGGCCCAGGAAGGCTCAAAGCTAATATTTAATCCTCAGATTCCCAGGGGAAAGTGTGGGCTCAACAGTTCATTTACTGAGGGCCTCAGTTCAGGCTCTTGCCTTGTACACCAAACCTTTGTCATGTTTCCTACTCTTTTGCTGGCTCAGGGATCTATCTATGCCACCAGTGTGAGTGCTCCCTCTCTCCTCCTCCCAGACTGTGACCTGCTCTCACTAACTACACTCACCTCTTTGAGGGCTTGTTTATCTCTCAGGAGTTTGCAACTCCATTTCCCCAAGGAAGTGCCAGCTGAGTGAGTAAGTGAACACAACAGTGTCACAGAAGAAAACAACAGAAATAACACAGTAAGGTTTATAGAACTATGGAAGCATATACAGTGTTAAGGTGCAGTGGCTAGTAACCCTAATAAAATGTACACGCGAATTGGCCTCAAGAATCCTTGAGGAGCAACACAAAATAAGGTTAGTGTGTGTCATATGGCTCAAGCAAAGCAGATTATTTAGCACAATAATGAAGATTAGTGTCAAAGTGACACAACTGACTGTGCTAAAGGTGAAGACAGCATTCAGAATCGTCTAGAAATTGGAAAACAAAATCCATGGTTGCAAAAGAAGAAAATCATTGTAGTGCCCTTTTTATTTTATGGAACAAGTGACATTTTCAAAACTGTAACTAAGGAATGTCCTACAAATGTCCAGAATACAGCCTTCTACCAGAAATGTCAGATATAATGATTTTAAAAGTCCCAAATGCATGTTAGGCACAGAAAATGATTGCTAATGATTTCATAGGGTTTGAGGTTTAATTATTTGTCACCTGTATTCAAGTTTGGAGACTCATCATCTGCTTTAAAGAGCATGGACGTCACCAATATCCATTCCACTCCCAGTGAAAAAGCTGTGTAGGGTGGAATGAAATGAACATAAGAACAGCTTGGCTGGATCAGGCACAATCCCCATCTAGTCCAGCATCCGGTTTCACACAGTGGCCCACCAGTTGCCTCTAGGGAGCCTACAGGCAATAGGTATGTGCATGCCCTCTCTCCTGCTGTTGCTCCTCTGCAACTGGTATTGAGAGGCATCATGCCTCTGAGGCTGGAGATGGCCCAAAGCCACCAGACTAGTAGCCATTGATAGACCTGTTCACCATGAATCTGTGAGCCCCTTTTAAAGCCATCAAAGCTGGTGGCCATCACCACATCCCATGGCAAAGAATTCCATAGATTAACTATGCGCTGTGTAAAAAAATAATTCCTCTTGTTGGTCCTAAATTTCCCAACCTTCAGTTTCATGGGGTGACCACTGGTTCTAGTGTTGTGAGAGAGGGAGAAAAATTTCTTTCTGTCCACCCTCTCAACACCATGCATAATTTTATACACTTCGATTATGTCTCCCCTTAGTCGCCTCTTTTCCAAGGTAAAGAGCCCCAGATGCTGTAGGCTAGCCTCATCAGGAAGGTGCTCCAGCCCACTGATCATTTTGGTTGCCCTCTTCTGCACCTTTTCTAGTTCTATAATATCCTTCTTAAGATACAGTGATCAAGGCTGTACGCAGTACTCCAGATATGGCTTACCATAGATTTGTATAAGGGCATTATAATATTAGCGTTTTTATTTTCTGTCCCCTTCCTAATGATTCCTAGCATGGAATTAGCTTTTTTCACAGCCTCCGCGCACTGAGACAACACTTTCAATGAGCTGTCCACCACGACCCCAAGCTCTCTCTCCTGGTCAGTCACTGACAGCTCAGATCCCATCAGTGTATATGTGAAGTTGATGTTTTTTGCCCCAGTGTGCATCACTGGGCACATCACAGCTTATCTTGCAGTCAGGAAGGACTTTGGGAGTGTCTGGGCATGTTTTAACAAGTTTGCTTCCCATGCCTCAAGCCAGCCATTAGCACTTTTGTTGGAGAAGGAGATGAGCTTGTTACCTCTTATCCATCCCTTCCTGGGAAGCTGATATGCTTGAACTGATCTGATGTGCCAACATAGCGGGAGAGCATTTGGCAAATTCTATAAAAGAATAGCACTTTATTAACTTGTGTCTACTCTGACTTCCTCAACTGGTTTGGAATCAGGGAGGAGAGAACAAGAATAGTCCTCCTGCAGTCATGGGTTAACGTGACCTAGAGTAGGGATGTGCACATAACTGGTGGTTCTGCCAGTCTGGCGCAGGTAGGGGTAGATCTTTAAGGGTGGGGGAGGGTGCAATTACCCTTCCCGCCACTTTCCCCCCTGCTGGCACTCCATTAATTTGCCAAAATCCATGGGGCAGCAGTGTACCTCCCTGATGCCCCTTCCCTCTTCCCCTGTTGTTGGCCAGAAATACGTGATGTGTGACGTGTGCAGTGGGCATGCGCGCAAGACAGTAGGTGCAAGCGCACACAGTACTTCCTTATTTCCGGCCAACAACAGGGGAAGGGGCGGCAAGGAGGTACGCTGCCACCCCATGGATTCTGGCAAATTAATGGAGCGCCGGCAGGGGGAAAGCAGCGGGAGGGATAAGTGCACCCTCCCTCACCCTTAAAGAGCCATCCCCAATGGTGCCAGACCGCAGCTCTGTGGTTCCCTGCACATCCCTAACCTACAGCCACCTTCCCCAAGCTAAGTGCCAAGTGACATACCCCATGAGTTATCTCATGTGAACCAAATGGTGAACTCATAGTCCTGTGAGAGACAAAAATGGAACAATCCTATAGCTCCAAATCAGGAATGGGGTGCTCCTGGGAGCCCCCAAACAGGCTATCAGGGCTACACCCTTTACTCACATGATGGAGGCATCCTTCAATGCATTGGCGAAGCAATGCACTCAATATTTCTAGAAATGTGATTGATTTGTGAATAAGGTTCAGTCTTTAATAGAGTACGTTTGGATTATAACAACAATGTGCAGATAATTGGTCTCATGTCTAGGGTGTCAAGCTACAATTGGTGTAATAAGGGAGTTAATATGATTGGAATGCTCAGTATCTTTTGCTTTTTCTGAAGGCAGCCATGGGGCTGATTTGGGTCAGGGCCATGGCATGGGGGTGTTGACCTTTTCCCCTCACCATTTCTAAAACTTAAATTGTCCCTCTGATGCTGCCCTTAGCCATGGAGTGTGAAACTTATTTATGTACTATTTATTTATTTATCTACTTATGTATTTGTCGTATTCATATACTGCCCTATATAAAATCTCAGGGCAGTTTACAATCCAAGCAATCAAAACCTAAAGAGCATATAAACAGGTTAAAATTACCATAAATAAAACTTAAAAATTTCATAAACTAAAAGCCTTATAAATGTGTGTTTTCAAAAGTTGTTTTAAAAACAACCAGAGATGCGGAGATTATGGTTTCATTTGGGAGTGTGTTCCAGAGCCTCAGGGCAACCCTAGAGAAGGTCTGGTTTGGAGTCTCCACCAAGTGAGCTGGTGGCAAACACAGCCTGACCTCCCCCGATGATCTTAATAGGTAGCAGGGTTCATGAAGAAGAAGGCACTGTCTTAAATACCCTGGGCCCAAGCCATTCAGGGATTTATAGGTAATAACCAGCACTTTGTATTTTGCCCAGAAACTATTTGGCAGCCAGTGTAGTTCTTTTAAAATAGGAGTACTGTAGTATCTATGGGTGGCCCCGAGGAGACCAATCTTGCTGCCACATTCTACACCAGTTGCAGTTTCTGAACTATGTACAAAGGCAGACCAACATAGAGTGCACTGCAGTAGTCAAGCCTGGATGTTACCAGCATCTGCACAACAGTTTTAAGGTAGCTTGTCTTGGGAAACTGATGTAGATGGAGTGTCAGCCGAAACTGATAAAAAACACTCCTGGCCACTGCATCAACCATGGGAAAATCACAGGTGTCCCCACCCATTGAACACCACCCTGACCAGAGCAGGAGACTAAATCAAGCATGTGAGCAGCAATGTGTGTCAGTCCTGAGATAACTTGGGACAGGCCCATAGTTGTCATGGCTGCTATGAACTCCAGAGGTGCTCCTGACAACGTGGTCCCAAAATGAACACTGAAGACCCCAATCACCATCAACTCCAATGCCATCTCTGCAACCAAGTCAGTCAGCCCAACAGGATTCTGTTGGGCAGCGGGGTGAAAGGTATACCAGCAGAAGTCCTCAGACTTAGGTACACACATTCAATACAGGTTAATTCCCTGACAGGGATTCTGGTAAGGGAGATATTATTCTTATGGACCACAGCCACTCCACCTCCCCGCCCACATCCTCTCACTTGCTGCACAACAGACTGAGTATCCTTGTGAGAGAAGCTGGGACCAGACTGGACCTCTGCCCCCACTGCCACCGGCAACCAGGTCGTTGTGATACATAGCAGGTCAGCTTATCATCCACAATCAAGGCATAGATGATTTCTGTTTTATTTTGAACTGACCTGGCATTACAAAGAAGCAAATTGAGGTTCTGTATGTGGTTGGTACTGCTCCCAAAAGTCAAAGAACTGGCAGAAAAGCTGGAGGAAGTAACATCTATTAAGTTTCTGCTCTCCCTTCCTCTGTATTGGCCTGCTGCCCTGCCAATGCCTCTTCTCCTTGTGTTCCCCAGAACCACTGGAAGAGCCACCCCTGGGGCACCAGATACTGCTCCCATCTCCCCATCTCCAGACAAACCAAAACACATACTATATTAGGCCAAAACTACATATGACAGAGGAAGTAAATCTGATGACAGCATATCCTACCCTAGCCCTCAGCCCCACCTCCAAAGGCCACCACCAAAGGTCAGCCCCCTTTGGCGGCCAGCTTTGGCGGCCACCTACAGGCGACCTGCCATCGGATGTGCCTGTGGCACATCATCCTCGGCTTTTAAAGTAATAATGATTGCAATAGTCCTTCCCTTCCAGCCAGAAGACCCAGTTGGAAAACATCTTGCAATCAGCCAGGAGAGGGGAAAGGCCACAGACCAGGGCAAGAGACACCAACAAACAGCCAAACAGAGTCTATGTTGCCAACAGATCTTACCATTTGCTTGATGTTCCAGTAGGCAAGATATCAAACAAACAGAAAGTGAAAATAAAGTTCCTCCAGCCCTGCTTTCAGTCACTCCCTCCTCCTGCCTATACATTTTACCCTTCATACTGCTTTGAGGGGTGATTTGGATTGGGGCTGTGCCATGGAGCCAACATAACAGAAAGCTCTAATGATTTCCTCCCACAAATTATCCAAATTTGTTCACTACCATATGGCTTGGCACGTTCCAATAATACTATTGCAACATACTCTGTGGGGTGGGGCTGTGAATGAAGAAACTATAACTGGTGCACAGTGCTGCTGTTAGACTGTTGACAGGGGCTCAGAGCAAGTGACTCCCCTTTTGTTAAATCTACACTGGCTCCCAATTTGCTTCCAGGGCCGATTCAAAGTACTGGTCATAATTTTTAAGACCCTAATATTTTTTTTTTTGAACTTAAGGACCAATGCTGCTCGCTGTTTGAGATCAGCAAGAGACACTGCTCTGCATTCCTCTTCCACTGGAAGGTACGTAGCTATAATTGAGTGACGGCACGGGGGGGGGGGGGGCGACACAAATGTCACTGGGACCTTGGTGGGGAGGCTACTGGTAGGGTAATAGTTCACTCCTCTCTGTTGATATTGTATGACTATATGAGCTGATTGTAATAGGTATGTGTGTTCCCAAATTGTTTCTTAGCCACAGGAACTGCCTGCATGGAGACTATGTGATATTATTTGCATAGGAGTGAGAGAACAGGCATGCTGAAAATGTTTTGGTTTTTTTTTACCATGTCCTTATGCAGCAAAGACAGGGGATTGGGAGGAGAAGACAGCAGAAGGGAGGGCTCACCTTTGCTTCTTGTCCCAGGGCCCACTCCAACCTTGCTATGCCCTGAAATACAGTAGATGGGTACATGAGACATGGCCTTGTTGGTTGTGGTGCCTAAACTTTGGAGCCTCTTACCTTATGGCTCATCTAGCTTCTTCTCTCCTGTCATTCTGGAGAGTGGAGACTGCTGTGTTTAGGCAAGCCTTCAGTGTTGTTTAATAGCCGTTCCCTTGAATAATAGTTCTTTTGGAATGTTTCTGATGGTACTTTTATTGTGCTGTTGTGCTCTGCTTGAGCAAATAATACCAAACCATGGTTTAGTGTGATGTTTACATGTTTATCATGTCTATAGTATTGTGCTCGCTCTCTGATATAGCTGTGCATTAGTTACCAAGGAGCAAATAAAGTTTGCATTGAAATTCAAATAATTTCAGGGGTCAGGGAGAGGGGTGGTTGGTTTTGGTTTTTTTGTTTTTGTTTTGGTCTCCTTTAGTTTTATACAAAGCATGTTGTAAAAGACATATTGGAGAACTACCATAGTTATCTATCCTTGAGGCTGATATTCAGGTTCCCATATGAAAGAAGAATTTTATGTGGTCAGAATTAATTTTCGAAGGATCTTTGTTCTGCCTAGGAAGTAGATATTGTCAGAAATTTCATTTTTCTGTTACTATCAAGACTCTGGGTCTTTTTTCCTTGAGAACATTTCCCATAGTCTGTCAAATATTTCACCTTATTCCATCAATTAAATCATCTTTGTGTTCATTCTTTCACCATTAATCTATTCAGCTCTGCTTCTTCTTTGCCAAGTGAGTGTCATTTTCTCTAAAAGTCCTCCCCCCAGTGACTGTTGTTGCTGCTGAACTTTAATCGTAGCTATCTATGTTAAATAACACAAATAGCAAAAGAGATGCAGAGCACATTTCCTCTGATCACAAGTCCCTTTGTACAGAATGTACCTGCACTGTTTGATGCGGAAAATGAACTGGGTGTGCACCTGGCTTCCATAGTTAGCAGGGGAAGGTACAGCATGGGCATATCGGACTCCTGTCCATTGAACCATCTAGCCTATTATAGTCTATCCATGGCTCAGGTGGAGATCTTTCCCAGCCCTGCTACTTGAGATCCTTTTAAACTAGAGATTGAATCGGGTATGAAAAGGACAAGCGTAATCTACTCTGTAGATTAAACCTATTAAAGACCTATTGAAGAAAGGAATTCCTGGAACACGCCCCCCGCCCCGCCTCACAATATAAAATTGTTACTCCTTGTAACAATTTTACTCCTTTGCTGATGGAGTTACACTGGCTCACATGTTACTCCCTTGCTGATGGAGTTACCCTGGCTGCCTATAGGTTTCCGGGCAAAATACAAAGTGCTAGTTATAACTTATAAAGCCTTAAATGGCTTAGGTCCTGGGTATTTAAGAGAGCGTCTTCTTCGCTGCGAACCCCACCGCCCATTGAGGTCATCAGAGGAGGTCCGTCTCCAGTTACTGCCAACTCGTTTAGTGGTCACACAGAGACGGGCCTTCTCAGTTGCTGCCCCAAGATTGTGGAATGCGCTCCCTGCTGACTTACGATTGTCCCCATCTCTGGCTATATCTAAAAAACATTTCAAAACCCTTTTTTAAACCCAAGCCTTCTCAGGTTTTTAATTAAAAATACTGTTTGTTAATTTTATGGTTTTTAAATTATTGTATTGTTTTAACTTTTATATATGTGTTATATGTTGCATTGTTTTAATTTTTATATATGTTTTAATTGTTAGCCATCCAGAGACGTATGTTTGGGCGGGATATAAATTCAACAAATAAACAAACAAACAAACACCTCTCTGGTATTTTCTTTTGTTTTTAATCAGAAAGTTCATGCTGGTGATTGTTTACTAAAAAGTGCAACACAACTCAAAGGAATTTAGGAGCAGAATTACGGAGAAATCACAAACAGCAACTTTGAAATGGCACACACAGTCATATAGGCAGCTGCTTCTGTAAAAGTGAACTAATATTGTAGGAAGCAATACTATTATATGTATACACTCACACACACACACACCCCATTAGGGCCCAATCTATCCAAAGTTGAATACTTTTATCTGAACGGATGGCACTGGCACTTAAGCATGTGCTTCATCCTCTCTCATTGAAATCAAGGAGACATAACATGTGTTTAATTAGAATTAAAAGCATTTTGCTGGATCATTACCTAAGCATGTGAATAAATAATTTTTATCAGAGATAGGCAAAACCACAGATTTAGTCAAGATGTAAAACAATTTCCCACCCTTTCAAGAACGGCTGAGATAAGTGGCAACTTTATCATGCTTCGTTACTGTTTATTTACCTGCTGATATGGCATAGTAATTTAGTTGTGGCATTTCTGACCACCTGACCTCCCTCCATGATGAGGGCCAGCAGAGGTCTGAGTCTCTTGACTTCTGTCAGCCATTAAAAGGTTCATGAATCTGAAACTGTCCACCAGCTTCTTGTTTTGGATGTCAGTTCTGCCTCAAGAAAGACATTAAAGGGAAAGAGTTGTGGGTAGATCTTCTTAGACTGTTAGCCCCTTTGGAACAAGGAACCACCCTCTCATGTTGCTATGTAAACTGCCTTGAGAACTTGTTTGTTTGTTGAAAA
The DNA here is from genome assembly GCF_027244095.1 of Hemicordylus capensis. Lineage (NCBI taxonomy): Eukaryota > Metazoa > Chordata > Lepidosauria > Squamata > Cordylidae > Hemicordylus > Hemicordylus capensis. Next base: position 110,886,930 of record NC_069661.1, on the reverse strand, counting down.
GCAGTATTTACGTAATAGTAATAACAGTAAATCTATTCTGTACTATGTTTGTGGCAATGAACCCTCTCACCCTGACTGACATAATGAATGGGTGTGATGGCACAGAATATTGATGAACATCCCAATCAGGGGCGTAACTACCATTAGGCAAGGGGAGGCGGCTGCCTGGGGGCCCCCACGCCTCGAGGGGCCCCCCAGAGGCAGGTCACATGACTATATATTGTGATGTGTGTGTGTGTGTGTGTGTGTGTGTGTGTGTGTGTGTGTGTGTGTGTATCAGTGAGGGACCCATTTTAAAATTTTGTCTCTGGGCCCACTCCAGCCTTGTTACGCCCCTGATCCCAATTGCTCTAAGAACAAAGCTCTCAGAACATTTACTGTCCTGATTCTGCGAGTAGAGGAGGAGCTGGGGTTGGACATGAATTTTACTTTTTGAGTAGCCTTCACTTTGGCTATAATTATCTGGATATATTATTGCGGTAAAGGTGCACACAAGAATGCTTTTGTTGTTTTACTTCAATACATTTTAAATTAAAAATAAGAGATTCAATAGAAATGAGAGAATCATTTGCTCTCTGGTTTCTTTTTTCCAGTGACGTAAATGTTATTAGAGGCCATAGAATGCCTACATGATGTGAAAAAAATCTCCTAAGAGTAGCTTATTTATATAGCCTAGGAACCAAATTTCATAATTAAATTGAAAATCAGGGCAACAAACCTCTGAAGATGTATTTCCTTTCTGCTGCCCAGGCAATTCTTCTCTTCCTGCCAGTTCAATGGGAGTTGATTGTGTACTTGTGAAAACAAATGAGGTGAAGAGAGAGGGAGAGAGAGAAAGAGAGAGAGAGAGAGAGAGAGAGAGAGAGAATGAATATCAATAAAATCCAAAGGCCAAATAAGGGTCACATTTTTCAGTGCTGCCAAAATGGAATCTATATGTACATTAGCTGCAACTAATCTTCGAGGTCAGGGACCAGCAGGGGGAAAAGGTCTGAGTTAAGTACATTAATGTAGAACTAGCTGGGCTGGGTGCAGATCATCTGCGCGTCTAGTTCACACACACACCCCCGCCTGCCCACCATCACTGTTCCCTCCCGCCTACTGACCACTGCTGTTTTCTTCCCCACTCATCGCTGCCATTTTATGTGCCACTGCTGCCATTTTCTTTCCCCCAGCATCTTTTTCTCCTCACTTGCAAGCCTGTTCACCACTGCTGCCGCTTTCCTCTCCTCCTGCGAGCTGCTCACTCACAAACTCTCATGAGAGCTGCCACGCATGGGATTAGTGATCGGTATTCCTTAGATAAATATTTATTTTATTCATTTTTATTTTATTTATTACATTTCTATACCACCCCAAACTTGTGTCTCTGGGTGATTTACAATTAATTTAAAACATCAAATCACTTAACAATTAAAATCATTTAAAACATTAAAAATTTAAAAACATTTAAAACCCAGTATTAGTTTTTTTTAAAGTTTCCCCCCCCTTTTTAGAACCATAGATCTAATTAAAAGCCAGGGTGAATAAATGCATCTTCAGTGCCTTTTTAAAAGTTGCCAGCAATGGGGAGGCTCTTATCTCAACAGGGAGCACATGCCAAAGTCCAGGGGCTGCAAAAGTGAAGGCCCATTCCTGAATAGCTGCCAGGCATGTTGGCGGCACCCGCAGACAAACCTCTCCAGATGATCTCAACAGGCGGTGTGGCTCATGGTGAAGAAGACGTTCTCTTAAATACCCAGGGCCTAAGCTGTTTAGAGCTTTACAGGTAATAACCCACACCTTATATTTTGCCCAGAAACCTATCGGCAGCCAGTGTAGTTCTTTCAACACAGGAGTAATATGGTCTCTCTGAGATGACCCAGAGATCAACCTGGCTGCCGCATTCTGAACCAACTGAAGTTTCCAGACTACATACAAAGGCAGCCTCACATGGAGCGCATTACAGTAATCCAGCCTAGAGGTTACCAGCATATGTACTACCTTTTTGAGGTCATTCATCTCAAGAAATGGATGCAGCTGGTGGATCAGCTGATGCCAATAAAAAGCACCGCTGGCCACCACCTCAACCTGGGATACCTGGGAGAGATCCAGATCCAGAAGCACCCCCAGACTGCGTATCTGTTCATTCTGGGGGAGTGTGACCCCATCCAGAACAGGCAGATAAAAAATCATCTCCCGAGTTCCGACCCCACACAATAAGTACCTCTGTATTATCTGGATTCAGCCTCAGTTTGTTATCCCTCATCCAGCCCATTATTGCCTTCAGGCAGGCATTTAGGAAGGTTATGCCTTCTCCTGATGATGTTGACATGGAGAAATAGATTTGGGTGTCATCAGCATACTGGTAACACCCTGCACCAAATCCCCTGATGATCTCTCCTAGCGATTTCATGTAGATGTTAAACAACGTCGGAGACAATATGGAGCCTTGAGGGACACCATACAAAACTTCATATTTTGAAGAACAACAGTCTCCAAGAGACACCATCTGGAATCTGCCTGTGAGGTAGGTGCAGAACCACAGCAAAGCAGGGCCTCCCACCCCCAGTCCCTTCAGACATTCCAGAAGGATGCTATTGTCAATAGTATCAAAAGCCCCCGAGAGATCTAAAAGCACCAACAGAGTCATACTCCCTCTGTCAATTCCCAGTTGGAGATCATCCATCAGGCCGACCAAGGCAGTCTTCACTGCAAAGCCCACCCAAACGCCAATTTGAAATGCGTCTGGATGATCAGTTTCCTCCAAGACCTCCTGGAGCTGGAAGACTATCACCTTCTCATTCACCTTGCCCAACCATGGAAGATTGGAGACAGGCCTGTGATTGCTTAACTCTGAGGGATCCAAGGCAGGCTTCTTCAAAAGTGGTCTAATGATTGCCTCCTTAAGACAAGGAGGCATTCTGCCCTCCCTCAGAGAAGCATTTATGATCTCTACCAGGCCCTCTACAACAGCTTCCTTGCCAGATTTTATAAGCCATGTCGGGCAAGGATCAAGAGGGCAGGCAGTAGGCCTCACCATTTCATGCAACTTGTCCACATCCTCAGGGGTCATGAACTGAAATTGATCCAGGGTCATCACCTAAGCAAGGGGTGGCTGCTGGACACCTGGGCATCAGACTCTGTAACAATTGGGGAGACGTAATCTAAGTTGGCCCAAATACGAGAGATTTTGTCCACAAAGAACTCATTTAAAAGGTCACAGCGAGAAATTGTTGTTTCCAAGTACTGATTCAAGAGGGAAGGGGCACACATTAGCCCCTTCACAACCCTGAACAACTGCCAGACATGAACTTGCAGACACAATATGGGAGGAAAAGAATAGCTTCTTTGCTGCATGTATCGCCTGATCTTCAAATGCTCTCTATGTAATAATCTGTCGGATTTGAGTCGATTCTTCCTCCACTTGTGCTCTAGTCGTCTACCTTGCCATTTCAGCTCCCGTAGTTCTTCTGTATAACAAGAGGCCACTTTTGAAGTGGGTCGGAGAGGACGCTTAGGAGTGATCATATCCACTGTCCTCGTGAGTTGATTATTCCAATTCTCCACCAGAGTGTCAACAGGGTCACAAACAGAGCCAACACTAAATCCCTCCAAGGCTTCCTGGAATCCTATAGGATCCACTAATCCACTAAGATGTTTTTAAATTGGTGTTAATATTTATATCTCTGTTTTACTTGTTATTGGTTTTAATGGTTTCTGTTTTTAATTGTAAACTGCCCTGAGACTTTTCGGAAGGGTGGTATAAAAACTGAATGAAGGAACAAATAAATAAATAACTTTCTTGGGTGGACCATCCTAATGGGCCCTCTACCCCTGCAGAAGTGGGATGTGGTTGTGAGTCCTACCTTAACCATATGGTGGTCCGTCCATGACAATGGGAAAATCACCAGAGTCCCCACCCATAGAACACCAACCTGTTCAGAGTGAAAGAGCAGATCAAGCATGTGACCAACAATATGCATCAGTCCTGAGACCACTTGGGATATGCCGATAGTTGTCATAGGCCCAGGGTTGTCAACTCCGAAGCCACTCTGGACAAATTGGTCCCAAAGTGGACATTGAAGTCCCCGAGCACCACAATATTATTATTATTATTTTTATTTATCAAATTTGTACACCACCCCAAACTTGCGTCTCTGGGCGGTTAACAATAACATAAAATAAGTTAAAAACATATACAAAAACTTAAAACAATTTAACAATTTAAAAATAAACCAGAGATTAAAACCTAAAAATTTAAAAAGCTGAGAAAGTTTGGGTGAAAAGATAGCTTTTCAGGTGTTTTTTAAAAACTGCCAGAGATGGGGAGGATTGTATTTCAACACGGAGCACATTCCACAATCTTGGGGCAGTGACCGAGAAGGCCCATATCTGTGTAGCCACCAAACAAGTTTTGGTGGAGTTTCCCACAAAGCCTGGGAAACTCCAACGCCAAGCCCAAGACCAAGTCCGTCAGCTCAGTTAGCGATTCTGTTGGGCAGGGGGGCGATCGGTATACCAACAAAAGTCCCAGTCTATCCCTGGTCCCTAAACCTAGGTACACACATTCAATATAGTCAGACAGGGATCCTGGCAAGGGAGATATTGTTCTTATAGACCACAGCCACTCCACCTCCCTGCCCACATCCCCTCCCCTGCTCCTGAACAGAGTACCCTGAAGGGAGAAGCTGGACCAGATTGGGCCACCAGCCTCCCCCAACCAAGTCTCTGTAATACATACCAGATCGGCACCTTCATCCAGAATCAGATTATGGATGGTTTCAGGTTTATTCTGGGCCTAGCTGGCATTACAAAGGAGCAAGACAAGGCTCTGTGGGTTGTTAGCATTGCTTTCCAAGGTCAAAGAGCTTGCAGGACAGCCAGAAGGGGAAACAGCAATTAAGTTTCTTATCCCCCTTTCCCTACAATGGCCTGCTGATCCATCAGCTTCTATTCCCCACCACCACCACTGGAATAGCTGCCTCATAGTCAGTGGATACATCCCCTGTCTCCACATCTCCAGATAGACACATTAAAACTCAACTCACCCAGAATTTTAGGCAGAAGCCAAATTAAAATACCCACCCACCTTCACACACCATGAGGGCTCCTGAGACAAACAGCCTGACCCTTGCCCTGGTTTTCCCCCCAAGTGGCTCCCCCAAGGAGGTGACCCCCTTTGGAGTTGCCCCTTTGGTGGTGACTCCACCGGTGGTGGGCCCACCACTTCAGTCAATGTTCCTATAAAGTCCAGAGCTAGGCAGCTGACCCAACTGCCTAGTCACCCACCCCTGGCCCTAGTCCTGCACACACTCCCCAAATGTTACCCAGAGGCAGCAGGCTGCAGTCTCACAGGGGGAAGCAGAAGCAGGAAGGTTACCTCCTTCCTGAAGAAGGAGCCAGCTGCACACACTCAGTCTCTCACCCTGAGCGGTACTGAAGGGGAAGCAGATGATGATCTTCTCCCTCCTCTGCTGGGCTTCTCTTATTACTTATTACCCTTATTACTTAACTTTGAAGGAAGTTTGATTCAAGCCATGTTCAGGTGGTTCTAAAACCATGGATTTTAGATCCATGTACAAAGGTACAGTGCCCACTGGAGCATGCCAGCACGCCCTGCCTCTGATGAGCACACACTTTTAAACCATGCCTCCTCCTCTCCATGTATGACAAATGTTGTACATGGAGAAAGATCATTCCCATGACTGAGAATGCTGGGTGTCCGATGTTCCCAAACATAGGAAGCATCCCTTCCACAAGATATTTATCTCTGCAGAAAAATGTTGTATGCATGGAGTGTGAGGATGGTGGTTTAGGGGTGGGTTGCGTGGGGTTTGGAGCTTGCTGGCACCCTCTGGTGGGAACTGTACCTGGGCACTGCACCCACAATTCTAATAATGCCTGAGCAGGGCCAAACTACTGCTACCTTAAGTGCATAATTAACAGACAGGCTTAAAGCAGAAAGCAGACCAGATGCAGCCCTTTTAAGTCCAGCCACAGCCAGAGAGGCACCTAGGAAATAGTGGAGCCTGGATCTAAAGGCCTTTGGAGGCCCTCCTGCTGCAAGTTAAGCATCATTTTTTAACATGTAGGTTCTCGAGGGCACACTCCCAGGACAGACTAAAGAGGATTTGGGGGGCCCCAAGGTGTGTGGAGGCCCTGGACTTTGGCCCCAAATAACAGGAGTAAGAGCATCTTTGGCCACAGCAGGCCAATTTGCCACAAGGAGGGTCAACTCTAAAAACCACACTTTAAAATGGCTATTTGGCTCCAAAGTGGTTATTTGCAGAAACTACTTCGTGTGTGTGTTTGGGGGCAAGGGGTTGTTCAGCACAAAAATGGCAGAGGCGAGAAGTGTTAATCCTTTGTCTGCTTCCTTTCCTCAGGGGCTACATCACATCTTAAAACCCCAGAAATACCATTTGGGAAAATGGCTTGTAGACAGGCTAATTTGTTACCAAGAAGCTTTTATTGCTTGCCTGCCAGTGTACAAATGCCCACATATTCATGAAGCTCCACTTTCATGCCCTCATACAATGAAAGAGCAGGATCTAGGCCACTGTTTCTGTGTCTAGAACCTCATTTGTCCATCCACCTCAGTTTTCCACTGGAGCCTTCATCGGGGTAGCAAACTTATTGAATTTGCAAGTGAAGTTCTCCCAGCTGTCATACAGTCAGCTCCTTCAATATCATGTTCTCAGACCAATGCCTATCCCTACTGGTGCCCTCGAGTGGGCATGGCAATCCCACCCTTACAGGTACTGAACAATTGCCCTTTGCAGCAGCAGCAGCAGCAGCCTGTCCTCATTGACCTCCTCTCTCTGCAACCCAGAGCTTGCAACCACAATGTAAAGGATCTTTTGCCTCTTTGCCAAGCTAGCTTCATAAATAGCTTTTATAGCCATTGCTACCAAAAAGCCAGAAGGCAGTTCAAACTCCCTGGGTCCTACCTTCCACCCATCCTGCTGCCTCCCCCAAACCTTTGCTGCATGGTAGACAAACTGGACACTGGTTAGGGAGGTTTGATCCAGCTCAATTTGAGCCAGGCTTGACATCAAACTGGCCTGGTTCGGGTGGTCTGAGTTCGAACTGGACCAGGCCTGGTTCTGAGAACCAGTTCACATGCCGGCTCAGGGGTGTACTTGTAAAGGGGAATCAGATGAGGATTCCCCTTTACAAGTAAAGGGGGATTCCCTAGCCTAATTGGGAGGAGCAAAAGAATAATTTCGACCTTTAATTTCGGGATGGCGGGGACAGCAGAGGTGGCTGTGATGGTGGCCACAGCAGTGGCGGAGGCAACAGAGGTTCCTCCACACACACCCCACTGGCCTCCCAAATGACAGCCCAGACCGGCTGTGGCCTGATTTGGGCTTCCACACATGCACAGAGGCCACTTTAATTATCTCCGTGCATGCATGGAGGCCATTTGCATCACCACGCAACTTGCATCACCACAGCCCCTGCCCAGTCTGTTATGTGGGAGGCCGGGGGTGGGGGGGAGCCCCTGCCGCCACCACCTCCTCCATCCCCATCTGGAAATTAAAGGTAGAAATTCCCCTTTCATTGCCCCCCCCCAATTAGGCTAGAAAATCCCCCTTCACTTGTAAAGGGGAATCCTCGATGGATTCTGCTTTACAAGTATACCCCTGAGCAGGTCTGTGAGCCGTCTCAGCCTGGTTCAATGGCCAGACTGGACCAGACCCGGTTTGGCCGAGCCCAAGACTGAACCGGCCTGGCCCGTGCACATCCCGAACAGTGATTTTCAACTTAGTCAGTAGTCATAGTGACTAGTATTTGATAGGGTTGCATCAACATTTCAAAGAAGTGAAATTTCAAGGCTTCTCCCAAGGAAAAACAGCTGAGAATTTCAAGGAAAGTAAATTGTGTTTCTATAAGACAAGTGAAATTTCTTGGGCTTATGTCCAGTATTTGACAATTAACTTACTACTTTTTTTTAAAGTGATAAAATGCTATGCTCTTCAATTATTAAGCACCAAATCCAGAAAATATGAGCATCTCCGTAATTTTGCTACTGATTTGGGAATAGTCTAGGGGTTTTTTAAAACACTTTTTTTTAGAGGCAATTGTGTATGTTTTGATTTGTTTATCGCTGTCACTGCAGTGATGAACTGAAGAGGAAAAAGCCCTTTAACTCTGCAGACAGCAAGAAAAACAGACCTTTGTAAGAAAGTGCATAATGTATTAATTTTTGCAATATTCCCTAGTGTATTTATAGAGAAGGGTCTGTCAGCAGTTTTACAGACCATAATGTTTTTACTTCAAGATGTTTATAACTCAGATCTAAACATTCACTGCAGGCTAATTTTTTTTAATACAAAGTTGCAGCCAGGAAACAGACTATATGTCAAATTTCATTTCTTTAAAACAAAAATCTTGACAATTTTTTGTTGTTAAGGACCCCAACTAAAAAGTTTTTGTGCTCATGCAGCACAAACAATTCCTGTATATTTAGAAAACTTTTACTTAATAAGTTGAGATATATGTCAGTATTTTGATAGAATCTGAATGACACTAAGTCTAGGGCTATTAACATTTTTTGTTTCTTGTATGAACAGCGAGGCCCTGACTGGTACATGAACAGAGGGAGATGCACCTCTGGCAGATGCACTCAGAGCTGGGAGAAGGAAATGAGGTGCTTATGTCAGGGAAAGGAAGCAAACAGACAAACTGACACTTGGTACTCAGAAAAGCTGTAGGCCACTACTAATTGTGAATTTGTGGAGGAAGACAGGAATTGAACACTAAGATTATGGCAAATGGTTTGGATTTTCTGATTATCCAGGTTTTCCATTCCTGCCGTGTACACAGATACCACTCCTATCTCAAAAAGTGATTGTAGAAGTGATTGTGTGGAGGTAAGGAAGAAAACCTGGGTAGCTTCATAGTGATCTCTTTCACAGACTGCATGGGACTCATTCCAACACTTGGAAGATGTACAGATTTATATTTGAAAATACGTGACTATGCTATTTTGCTTAGGGTTGTCAGGTTTCCCAGTGAAGCAGGAGATTCAGCAGATGTACTTTTCTTGCCTGTCCCCCCCCTCCCTGCAGGATATTTCCCCCCATATTTCACCCCACTTGCTATAGTGAAGAGGGTTCCATCGTGAGGGGGATCCAAGTGAATAGCAGACTGAGGAAGTGTGGGCTAGAGAAACTGTGACTTCCTCCTATTTTGCTGCATTGGGCAATTTAGGTTATGATATCATGATGAGGAGGAGCACAGTTAGAGAGTTAATGTGGATCGCCGAGCCCTTGCACTTCTGCGGAGTGTAATGTGATAACCCAGAATTTCTGAGCAATCCTGTTCAACCCTGCAGTTAAACAGCGTTTAACCAGGATTGATAACAAGGATCAGATAGTATAGCTCCAATTTCCAGGTTACAGTCTGGCAATCTTAATTTTGCCAGTTTTAGAAACTACAATATCCATATTTTGCTGTGTTTAGTTGTATACTTTTAGTTATATTCTTTGACTCATGCCAGACCAATTGTTTGAGGAGACAAAAAGCTGTAGGAGATGTTTCAACAATGGAAACCATTTGAATGTCAGCAAGGAGATGCTCTGTCTTGATAGCAAAGAGCAGCTATCCTCTGAACTGCAAAGAGGACCACACTGTTGACTTAGGGACAAGATGATATGAAACTAGAAATTGTAATAGACAGGGCTGGCTGCAGACACTTGTGGTTACCAAGGGAATTCATGAGCTTAGACGGCTCCCCAAGGAGAATTTCTAGTCATTTATTTAGCATAACTTGAGTTTGGCATTTGATGTTTATTGTCTACCAAACCATGTTATCTCAGTCAGGTTCTTCTGCATCTGCAGCAGGATCATTATTACACTGATTTTGTTATTTGCGTTTTATCCTTGTGCGGGATCACTTCTGCATACCCCATACTATAGTTTGATGGATAATTTACCCATCCTAAAGTCCATGAGATGGAGATGTAGGGAGAGACAGAACCCAAAGGCACAAACAATGGCAACACTCCACCCAGCTTGATCCAGCCACCAGTGCTGCACCAAAATGGATGAGGAAGGTATGAGCTTAGGTGCCTTGACTCTCACTGTAGTCTGGATGTTTCACAAGAGGCAAACAAGCCCTCTCATTTATACATGGTTTGCTTATTATATGAAAGGTAGGGAGCAGAGGAGGCAAGAAAATATATGATAGGCTTGCTTTCTGGCAAGAAGAGATGAAGGATCCAGTGGGGGAGAGGAAGAATTAGATGCTTGCCAGTCACGTGCCCTCCCATTCTGAGGCATATTGGGATGTGGCTGAAGTCAGAAACAAGTAGCAGAAAGTCCACAATCCAACCATTCAGCCTTCTAAAATAACTGTAAGATGGTTTATAATGATCAGGAATCCACAAATATAACTCTACAAGGATATGTGGTTCCCTCACCTTGCCTCTTTCATGCTGACTGCAGAGCCACACAGTGATGATAAATAATAATAATAAAGTCCCTCCAGATCTCAAATTTTTCAATATCAACCAGTAAAAATGGTTCATCAAGCAGTGAAAAGAGCAGCAATGAGCTCCAGTTCCCAAAGCCTTTCAAAATGACCTTCCAGATCATAAAAGACTTAATGGATTGTTTCTAGCTGGTCTCCCTAGGAAGGAAATTCCATAGAGAAACTACTGCTAAGAATGACTTGAGGTTCATATTCTAAACCAGAGAATTAAAGACATTAGTAATATTACTAGACAGAAGAAAAGAGTGTATCAAGTACTAAGAATTTCAAGATGAAGTTTCAGACATAGAGAATAGTGAAGAAAACCATCATTTAAGAAAGCAGTAGACATCCTAAAGGATGATTGAATTGGAGAAGCAAAGCAAAGACAGGAACGTAATAGTAAATAAGCAGAGTGAGAACAAGGCCTATCCTATAAAGCTTCAAAAGTAAGAAAAATGAGTTTGTGATGGTTATAGAAGGGAATAGGAAACTAGTATAGAGAGTGATAGTCGCTTGGTTTCCTGACTAGAATACACTCAGTGGCTGACATCCAGACTAATGCTGTGCATGCTGAAAAACAATTCATGTTTGCAACTGGGGAGGGACAATTTTTGCCAATCCTGCCTTCCCTCTGCAGCCCTTTGTGCCTCCTGAAAATACGTCTATGAGGGCTAGAAGACCCTCAGAGACATGTGCTTAGGAGGCACAGACGGCTGCAGGGGAAACAGAGGATTGCTGAAGAAGTCCCCACTCCCCAGTTACGCATTATCCAGCAAAAATTAGTCTGGATGTCAGCCAGTGATTCAAACTGAGGATTCATTGTAATGTTGGAACCCCTGTCCCTTAGGTTATTAATATCTGTACAGAAGAATGATTGTTGATTTACTCAGTGTTCTGTATTGGATGAAATTCAATACAAGTCCTTTTAAACATTTAAAAAACGATTTTTAAAAATATAAAAAGTGAATGGTCCAAATGTTCAAACCATTTGCCTCTCGCTACATTAACGGAAAATATTTTAACCCTCCACTTTCAACCAACTTTAGATTTTCCAGATTTGTCATATGATGAATTGTGGTATGGATGATTGGTTGTTACACTTCATTAAAGAATGACACTGGGCTGCTTTGCCTGATGTAACATACTGGGAAAACAAAGAACAATATATCATCTTGATGGCCCTTCATGACTGAGAACTTTGGAAAGATGTGGTTCATTGCAATTCATTGTTCAAACAGGGATGCTTTTATTTAACCTCTGCATTGCAATGATAAGATGTGGCTGGTCCAGGAAGATGAGAGAGAATCAAATATAACAATATATTATTATACAGTAAAAACATTAAGCATGATTCATTCTCATGTGTTCCCCTTTATGTGGAAGGATATGTCCCAGCAGTGTGGATGCCCTTTGTCTTGATCAGGAACAGGTGACCTGTTCATTCTTCCCATATCCGCATCCAGTCCTCCCTCTTTTGTTCAATGGAAATTACTCAAGCTCCAAGCTTCAGGTCTGTGTGGTTCCCAGAGCAAGAGGTAGATAGGAAACTGCCTTCTACTGAGTCAGACCGTAACAGGTCTATCTAGCTCAGTACTGTCTACTTGACTGGCAGTGGTTCTCCAGAGTTTATGGAAGGAGCCCTTCCCAGCCCTATCTGGAGATGCTAGGCATCAAAACTGGAACCTTCTGCATGCAAAGCAGATGTTCTGCCACTGAGCTATGATCCCATTATGGTCAAGATACTTTAATCCACCTTCTACATTCTCCCCAAGAACTACCGGTAGGTAGGGTATCCTAGTGTTTGATGGGCCTCTCATCCACATATACCAATTATACAAATTGCTGTCACCAGCCATGCAAATACTTTTAAAAGTTATTATATTCAGTTTCTGAGCTAGATTGCTAGAAACAGGAAAAAAATAATACTCAGTTTAATTTCAACTAGAAAAGGAGAAACTTTCTCTAGTACTACGTTATGGCAAATTACAACAGAGCATCAGTAGCTTTTGAAGCTTATTCTGCAATGATGAGTTCTCTCTTACTAGGAACTCATACAACATGAAATTCAACCAAAGTAGATCAGATGGCAATAGCTGTTGTACTAAAAGTAGAAATGGAATTCAGTGATTAATTGCAAGAGGAGTGACAGATAATAGAACTGTCTAATCAAAACTGCTTACATTCATCTGTATTGCAGATCTAATTAAATATTCAAGATATATGGTGGAATAAGTAATGCAGAATAATCTGGGCAATTTAATTTCATCTTTAGTTGAAACAGGTAAAGTAAAGGGGAAATATTTGAAATACACTACATAGAATTCAAGTGACATTTAAGGCAAATTAACTCATCACAGAGCCAGTCAAAACTACATTATTTAAAGGTTCACAGATCAAGTGATCCAGAAACATAAAGGGCATATGTTTTCATCTGCTTAGGCCTTGCTTGCATGAGGTATTATGTTATGTGCACATGTGTATGCTCAGAACATGTAGCCCTTTAAGAAAAATAGAACTAAACTATTATAATCTATCTCTCACCATGGACAGAAAAACTATAGTTGAACCAGCATTGCCATTAGCTTTTGGAATTAACAGAAATTTGAGCCAGATGAGGTTCCAACATTGGAAAAGAAACATTCAAGGAATGTAAAAGGAAACAACAAGAGTCTGTGAAATCTAAGAAAACTTATAGAGGGGATTGCATGTATCCCTTCCAAAAAACCAGAGAAAGTGTTATCCAATTAATTCCGTTGTATCTAGGGCTAAGCATCACCAAAATGATTGGAATCAAATTTGTTCTAATCCAGTTCTTACCAGGTTCATCAGCTTGACAAAATGAATGGAGGAGTCCTCGTCTAATCAAACCAATTGGGCAGGAGCACTGAATAAATCCAATGTATCAGGGCAATGAGAAGGGGCCTTATCTTGGGGCAAATGTGATGGGATATTCTTCAAAAACATGCTACCTCAATAGGCAGCACCAGAACCATTTAAACATGCTACTTTTCTTCCCCAGCAACTGGCCAATAATGCTCTGGGAAAGGACACAATGTTATGACACTGTGTCCTTTCCCCAGTGCATGATTGGGGGAAATAACTGCCCCCCGTGACTACAGGGCTAGCTTTTTTATATATTGCAGATATTGGAAGTAAATATAGTTGCTGCTGGGAGTAAATATACTCATATGAGTTGGAATAGATTGTACTTAATGAACCCTTACGAAAGGGTTCTTCAGTAAAAGTTGCAGCCATTAATTTTGTTGCCTGTATGGCATCTCTGTGACAAAGGAAAGAATGTGGCACTTTAGACACCTCCAGTCCATTCACCAAGGGACATCACCTAGCTTTTAAGCCCTTGTCCATTTATGGTTTTTTTTTAAATTCTGCAGTTTAGATTCATCACAAACCCCCTACTTCTGCTATTGAGATACTTAATATTTCTGATATGAATTACTTCTTTTATACCTTGCAAATTTGACAGTTGTGCTATTTCCAATGATGAATAGAAATGATAATGGAATAATGAGGATAAAGGAGAGCCGTCTGCCAAACCCTTTCACAAATGAATGTGTTCTATTGAAGATCAATTCATCTAGAAGCAGAGGAATAATAAAAAAGGAGGAAGAGGGAAAGAAAAAGTTGAACAAGAGTGGGATGCTTTGAAGTGAAAATGGTTAAACATGACTATATCTAACTTTTAAACATTTTCTTGGGGTTTAACAGAAAGACTGGGATACCTGTAATTAACTCCTTCCTTCCCCTACCATTTTATTTGGCACCAACACAAAATATGGGAGAGATGGCAGCAATTTATTGCACTAAAAAGCATTATGTTAGACCAGTGATCTTCGCTATATTCAAGTGGGAACCACTTTGGCAAAAATGGTCTCTTCGATATGAGAGCCACTATGCTGACCTCTACACAGTACTGTGCTTTTCTCAGTGCTAGCAGGCCGTTTAAGAGAGAAGGAGCCCTTTTAAGAACTTTTAGGAGCTCTAGGAGGAAAGTGCTGAGAAGGGCTGTATTTCACATCACTCCGCACAAGGGTGGCTTCAGGAGGAAGTGGAAAAGGGGGGCAAGCACCCACCCACACACAAGTGGCTTGCCCCTCACTTGTTTCCCATTTCTGTTTCAGAAATCTAACATGTGGGACACAACTAACCTACTTGTAAATCCACTTTGCCCCTTCTGTGCCCCACTTCAATTGTTTTTCTGATGACGCCAGGAAAACAAGGACTACACTTCCCAGCACTGCTTTCCAAGATGATGCAGGGGCTCAGAGGGCTCAGTGTCTGACCAGGGCTTTGACCCAAAGGGGTTACCTTTACCCTGTTCCTTCTCATGAGTGGGTCTGGTCTCAGGGCTGGCTTCTTGCCAGAAGACCACAGTCCTACCTTTCACACGCCCCACTCATCATGAGCCTGGCCTCCTTTAAAAGGCGAGTTACAGGCTGGACACTTGGGCTCTCTCTCCTTGTCCCACCCTCTCTCTCTCCTTGTCCCACCCTCCATTGCTTTATTAACTCCTCCAGTTCTGTTCCAGTCCCTCTCAGCCCTCTGCCACCTCCACCCTTGCCCAACATGACTTATACAATCTATTAGCAAGGTTATTGGAGAAGACTTTGTTAAGATCACTAATGCTTCTCTGAGGGAGGGCAGGATGCCTCCTTGTCTCAAGAAGGCAATTATTAGACCGCTCTTGAAGAGGTCTTCATTGGATGCTTCAGAGTTGGGTAACTGGCCTGTCTCCAACCTCCCATGGTTGAGCAAGGTGATCGAGAGGGTGGTGGCATCTCAGCTCTAGGCTGTCTTGGAGGAAGTGGATTATCTGGACCCATTTCAAACTGGCTTTTGAGCAGGCATGGGGTTGAGATGACCTTGGTTGGCCTGTTAGGTGTTCTCCAATTAGGAATTGACAGGGGGATGTGACTCTGTTGATCCTTTTGGATCTCTCAGCGGCTTTCGATACCATTGACCATGGTATCCTGAGGCACCTGAAGGGATTGGGAGTGGGAGGCACAGCTTTGCAGTGGTTCAGCTCCTACCTCTCAGGTAGGTTCCAGATGGTGTCACTTGGAGACTGTTGATCTTCAAGACAAGAGCTCCATACTCTCTTACCTCCATGCAGTATGAAGTTCCATAAGGCTCCAGTGATTTTTAACCTCTACATGAATCCTCAGGGAGAAATCATCAGGATATCTGGTGCAGGGTGTTATCAGTAGGCTGATGACACCCAAATCTATTTCTCCATGTAAACTTCATCAGGAAATGGCCTAACATCCCTAAATGCCTGCCTGGAGATGGTAATGGGCTGGATGAGGGAGAACAAACTGAGGCAGAATCCAAGCATGACAGAGATACTCATTGTGGGAGGTTGAAACTTAGGAAGTGGTTTAGATCTGCCAGTTCTGGACAGTGTTGCACTCCCCCAGAAAGAGAAGGTATGTAGTCTGAGAGTACTTCTGGACCCAAAACCTCTCCCTGATTTCTCAGGTTGAGGCAGTGGCCAGCTGTACTTTTTATCAGTTTTGGCTGATTCGCCAGCTACATCCATTTCTGGGGATAAACGACCTTAAAACAGTGGCATATATGCTGGTAAAATCCAGACTTGACTAATGCAATGTGCTCTACATTGGGCTGCCTTTATATGTAGTTCAGAAACTGCAGTTAGTACAGAATGCAGCAGCAGGTTGGTTTCCAGGGTTGCCCAAAGAGATCATACACACCCATTTTAAAAGAATAACACTGGCTGCCAATAAGTTTCTGGGCAAAATACAAAGTGCTAGTTATTACCTATAAAGCCTTAAATGGCTTGGATCTGAGGTATTTAAGGGAGCGCCTTCTTCATCAACCCCACCGCTTGTTCAGATCATCTGGGGAGGTCCAGTTGCAGTTGCCACTGGCTTGGTTGGTGGTGACTCCAAACTGGACCTTTTCTAGACTTGCCCTGGGGCTCTAGAACACACTTCCTAATGAAATTAGTTTCCCCTTCTCTGAATGTCTTTAAGAAGGACCTAAAAACATACCTGTTTAGTCAGGCTTTTGGTTTATAGCTTTAGAGCTTCAGTTTAAGAGTTTTTCTTGTATTTTAAATTGTGTAATTGTGCTGATGTTTTAATTGGTTTTATATTGTGAACCACCCAGGTATATAAATGTATTAAATAAAATAAATAAACAAACAAACAAACATTATACTGCAACTGTTGCTGCACTGAAATAATAGCCTCAGGTCAACTTCTCCTAGCCTCAGCATGTAGTCAAAATGTTTCCCATGTCCTGATGTTGTGCCTTTCCCCATCCCTGCTTCTCATCATTGGCTGCCTCTGGTTGGGGCATGAAAAGCAAAGTAGGGGTGTGCAGAACCAGTTTGAGTTGAACCTGGTATGATTCAAACAGGACAGGTTTGACCAGTTCAAGTTCAAACTGGTCCAGCTTCAACAAAAGGGGGATGGTCTGAGTTTGAACGGAACCAGGCCTGGTTTGGATCAAGCTGGTTCAGCCCAGTTCGGGATGCTTGTAAAGGGAAATCCGGTAATGTTTGACCCGGTTCGAGTGCACAAACCAAACTGCCAGCCAGTTCTAATGAACCAGTTCCCAGAATGGCAGTTTGGTCTGAATTCAGTTCATATTTGAACCAAGCCACCCAGAACGGTTTTGTGCACACCCTAAAGCAAAGCATGGCATCAGGACACAGGCAAGTAATACTGCATGTTATGAAGGGAAAATGTGAATCCAACATAGGGCTTCTGCTTCAGCAGCAGTCCTATGTTTGTTGTAAGACTGAGTCTTGCTCTCAGTTAAAAGCCCAAAATGTTTTCTGCTCTAGCAGCTACTTATGAAAATTGATCCAAGACCAAAAATAAATAAATCTGTCTCCAATAATTTCTGCCTTGCAACTCCTTTGTACAACACACAGTATCTGGACTTATCATGTGAGAGCTTTTGAAAAACTCAGCTGGTGAAATAGAATGAAACTGGAAACTGAAGCAATGGGTTACATTAACTAAGTTTTTAGAAGAGCAAAATACTTGTCTAGGTCATCTGATCCTACAGTTAATTACACTGACTTCTTAACCTTGTTGTAACTGAAAGCACCACTAAGCATCTGAAAAATCACTGGGGATTTTATTTCAAGTGCTTATTTCCCCCAGAAATCATTATGAGCACACTAATCAACTCTCATATTTTAATAGTGTCTTCATAGCAGCTTTCTGAGGCAGCGTGAATAATTGCATGCCATCTGTATCTTTCTACTTTCATAACAAATTTCAGTTACCAAATTGAAAACTGCATTTGCTGATCTGTTCATTGCCCTGAATTCATGCATGAAATGCAAGGGAATGCCAAAGAATGTGAACATTTATTTACCTATAAAGAGAAGTTTTATTCTGTTTTCTTCTCTGGTTGCTAGGACTTTAGTCTCTCACTCTGACAAATAAATGTGTGTGTGTGTGAGGGGGGTCATACAGTTAGTTCAATATATGTTGTATTGTGTACAATATAAAAAAGTGGCCTCCAATGACTGTAGGTTCTGCTCTGGCATCAAAATCCAGTTGAAGCATGAAGTAGGGGCATGGAGCATCAATGAAACAAAGTGCAGAATCAAGGACAGAATCAAGGACAGAGTCAAAGCAATGATCAGATCCAATTCAATACAGCCCCCATCAGCAGCAGTTTTGATACAAAAGCACCATTATTGGCACTGTCCGATACAATGTTGTGTATTGATATTACAATATTTTCTTTTCATATCGGCTGTATCAAATTTCATCCGATGATCACATGGCTATTTACATGGTTTTCTCTGTTGCTGATGACGTCCCAAAACTTGTCAAACCTGGTGATGGAAAATGCTGAGGAGGTAAAAGAGAGCAGTGACATGATTGACATCTCTGCTCAGTGTCTCTGCAGCTGCTCCAAGCATGCTGCAATTGGTTCATCTCCCTTCCAGTCACTGTGCTTGTATGGAAGGAAAGTAGAATTGTATATTACAAGGCCTCTGAGCCAAAATTTATTTATTTATTTTTTGCATGTATATCCAGCTTTTT
This sequence comes from Hemicordylus capensis, assembly GCF_027244095.1. Lineage (NCBI taxonomy): Eukaryota > Metazoa > Chordata > Lepidosauria > Squamata > Cordylidae > Hemicordylus > Hemicordylus capensis. Next base: position 110,868,417 of record NC_069661.1, on the reverse strand, counting down.
CCTCCGAGGAGCTCACAGCGGTGTACATGGTTATGTTTATCCTCACAACAACCCTGTGAGGTAGTTAGAGATACATGTGAGGCAGACTCAGGTTTGTGGTGGTTAAGAAATGGTTAAAAGGGTCTGCAAACTGCTCTAATTGCAACTTGCCAAAAGCACAATAATTCTTGCTGACCTGCTGGAATGCAGGCAAAGGGGGCCCTTTGGTATCTGTAGATAACAAAGTGTTGGCTGGCCAGTACTTTCAAGGCCACATCTGGAAGGGAGTGAAAAATAGTTTGGCTGCATGGAGGGAGGAGGAGGGGGAAGATGCTTAGTTATAGCTTAGTAGGTGATTGGTAATAAGTGTAAGATGACGGTGCTTATCAATGAGAATTGTATCCACAATATGTAAATTGCTATGTGTTTAAAAGCTGAAGCCACAGTGTAACCGGGGCTCAAGCTTTGGAATTTATTTCCTTGAGACTAATTGCTAGCAATAAAATCTGCTTTCTCTCACACTGTTGGTGCCAATCTCTGTCTCAAGAACCCGGGGGATTTCTGCTACACATGATTGGCCCAGAGTCACCCAGTGAGTTTCATGGTTGAATGGGGATTCAAACTTGGGTCTTCCCGGTCCTAGTCCAACACTCTAAGCAATATGCTATGCAAATTCAACCCGCTTGTGAGCAGCTCTTTAGAGAAGTGTTGGGGAAGTGCCACTTGCCAAGAGAGGTTGCAGTTGCATACTGTTGACCTCATCTGAATGTATATATTCAAAGTAAAAATGTGAAGGGGGGAGGTTTGCCTGCTCCTTTGAAACCCTGGCATTTCTGCAAGAAATCGGGGTGGTATCAAGCTCTACGAATGGTTCACCATCAACACTAAGAAAGTTCTACCATGCCTGAAAGTGTTTTCCAATTCTGACTTACCATAATACAGGTATAGTTCAACGACTTCCCATTATTTCCTAAGGACCACCATATCCTATGGGATGATGCATCAACCTGATGATGCAATGAATTATTCGTTCCAGGCTGGCACAATGATCAATTTGATAATGGATTGAATCTGATCATTTCATCCATGCACAGCCCTGCTGTTAGCTGCCTAACAGATAGGACAACTGCTAGCTCTGGTGTTGTCTTTTATTGGTATTTTTAATGTGTTTTGATCAAAAACTTTATCAAGGGAATATGGGAGTACTTTATAAACCAGCTCAAGAAAAGCACACTGAAATGGCCCAAGTTGTTGGAGAGCACAGCAATGGTTTTTCTTTCTTTCCATGAGCTAGTTCAGTAAGTAGCCACATAAAAACTTGACAAAGATTTTTAATGAAATGCATGGAGAACATCAATAAAAGGGAACACCAATCCTAGGAGATGTATGCAAGATCAAGACTCTACAAGAGTCTTCTGTTCTTGCATGATCATGAGGGCAGTTTTCTTTCTCCTCCACTTTAGCCATTCTGGTTCAAGTCTCAAGTTTCAGTGGCATATAAATAGTCACAGTCATTGTCGTCGCCGTAGTAGTAGTTGTAAGGAACCCTTTGCTTTTGCTGCATATTTCACAGTCTTCCAGTCAACTGCAATACAAAATTGTGTTCTCCAGCGTGATAATTCTCCTGAATGATAGGAGGAACTGATTTGGGTCTGTTCCTCATCATGTCATTTTGAGAGTATAAAGAAAGTTTATTTTGGTGGTAAAATTGGGAATTGCAAGATGTATATTATGTTAGGGATGCCTGGCAGATTAAACTGCAGATAAGAATATCTACCATCAGGAAAGATTATAAAGGAAAGGCGCAGACAAGAGTCATTTTCAGCAAACAAATTGCATTTTATTCAGAACGGTTGCATGACACTATTTTCCCTCAAATGCTATATACTCTCATTTGAGTTCCTATGAAGTTAATGCTGTTCAGATGCTTGCCTCTAATACTCAGTATTATTTTGCTTCAGTTAGCACAATATAACCTGCACACAATATAGAGACCATCTTTCATTATATGTCCAGGCTATTTCTATTTCATTCTGCAGAAGGCCAGTATGCTTCTCTTTAACACGTTAGATGCCGTAGTTGCCTGTTATTGAAATCAAAGGAAAGCATACCTAAGAATTCTGTATAGAAAAATCAAACATACTGGTTTTAAAAAATGGATTTCTCAATCATGTATATTCCATACAGCTGGGAAATTGGTATGAAGTGTCAGCAGTGTGAGCCTCTCCATTTTGATTTGTGTATATAGATAGACATACATACAGATGTATGTATGTATGTATGTATAAACAAACAGACAGACAGACAGACAGACTGCATGGGCCTCTGACTGACTGACATGAAACTCCCTGTCTAAACTACAAAACATACAAGCACACTGTTTTCACAGGTAGGTTCCAGACCAGCCACAGACAACCCCCTCCCCTCAAAAAACCCCATAACTACAGAAAAATTCATTAATGTCCTGAAAAATGTGGGAAAACTCTTTCATTGACATAGTTGGGGAATGATACCTCATAGAGCTAGAAAAGGAATAGAGCCACAGAGAGCTAGGATGTTTAATATGCTTGCAAACTGCAGGCCCTTGCTGAGTCACTTACTGACATTAAACTCTTAAGCCAAACCACAAAAGATGAAGGGCTTACACGGAGGCAGTGCGTACGGCAAAAAAGAAGTTCTGGTCAGTTCGCATTGCTTCTGCGGGTTCACGCTCAGCAGAGTTATCCTGTGTAGTGAGGAGTCTAATTTCTACTCCTGTTTCTAATCAGCTCCCAGAGCTGCTCTGCTGTGATGCCCTCTGTGGGTTCTTTGCAGACAAAATCTCCTGTATTTGGGCCTACTTGGATTCCACTTTTTCTGCAGGGTCTATGAAGGAGGTGTGGACAAGCTGCTTGGAGCTGTGCGATCCACCGCTTGTTCTCTGGACCCATGCCCGACTTGGCTGCTTCAATCTAGCAGGGAGATTATTCGAGGGGGCCTGGTGAATATCATAAATGCATCGTGGAGGGAGGGTAAGGTGCCTCCATGCTTGAAGGAGGCAATAATTAGACCTTTTCTTGAGAAGCCTTCCCTAGATCCCTCAGCGATGAATAGTTATAGGCCAATCTCTAATCTCCCTTGGTTGGGCAAGGTGATCGAGAGGGTGGTGGCCGACCAGCTCCAGGCGGTTTTGGAGGAAACTGATTATCTAGACCCGTTTCAAACTGGCTTTAAAGCAGGCTATGGGGTTGAGACAGCCTTGGTCGGCCTGATGGATGACCTATACCAGCGAATCGACAGAGGGAGTGTGACTCTGTTGGTTCTCTTGGATCTCTCGGCGGTGTTTGATACCATCGACCATGGTATCCTTCTGGGTCGCCTGGCGGAGTTGGAGATAACTGCTCTGCAGTGGTTCTGCTCCTATCTCTCGGGCAGATCCCAGATGGTGGAGCTTGGTGTCAGTTGCTCTTTTCAATGAGAGCTGTTATATGGAGTCCCTCAGGGCTCCATTCTTTCACCAATGCTTTTCAATATTTACATGAAACCGCTGGGTGAGGTCATCAGGAGATTTGGTGCTGGGTGATATCAGTATGCTGATGACACCCAAATCTACTTCTCTCTTTCATCTGCTTCATTAGGAAATGGTGTTCATTCCCTAAATGCCTGCCTACAGGCAGTAATGGGCTGGATGAGGGATAACAAATTGAAGCTGAATCCAAGCAAGACGGAGGTGCTCACCCTGGTATCTCAGGTGGAGGCTGTGGCCAGGAGTGCTTTTTATCAGCTTAGGCTGATTTGACAGCTGCATCCATTCCTAGAAGAGAATGACCTCAGAACAGTGGTGCACCAGCTGGTAACCTCCAGGCTTGACTACTGTAATGCGCTCTACGTGGGACTGCCTTTGTACGTAGTTCGGAAACTTCAGTTAGTTCAAAATGCAGCAGCCAGGCTCATCTCCAGGGCAACTCGGAGAGACCATATTATGCTTGTTTTGAAACAGCTGTACTGGCTGCCGATATGTTTCCAGGCAAAATACAAAGTGCTGGTTATTACCTTTAAAGCCCTGAATGGCTTAAGTCCAGGTTACCTTAGAAAGTGCTTTCTTTGGTCTGATCCCCACCACATGCTAAGATCATCTGAGGAGGTCCGGCTCCAGTTGCCACCAGTTCGTCTGGTGGCGACCCAGAGGCAGGCCTTCTCTGTAGCCACTCTAGACTGTGGAATGCGCTCCTTGCAGACATTCATAATTTAAATTCTTTATTGGAATTTAGGAGAGCCCTAAAGACCTACCTTTGGCCTTCCAGTGTTCTTAAATTGTTTTAAAGGGTCTTTAATATATCGGGTTTTTATAAGGTTTTGAATTGTTTTACTTTTTGGCTGTTTTATTGTATTTTAAAAGTTTTATACCCGGTCATTGATTGATCTTAACTGTTTAAAGATGTTTGTGAATCGCCCTGAGCTATTTTGTAAGGGCGGTCTAAAAATCGAACAATAAATAATAAATAAATAAATAAATAATAAAAGATAGAAACATGTGGCTTTCACAGATAGGTTTCATACCTTATCCAGTCTACCAAAAAAAAAAAAAAAAAAAATCCAACCCCTCAGAAATATTCATTAATATTCCAGAAAATCTGAAAAAACTGTTGCATTGGAATGAGTGGAGAATTAGACGGCAAACTACAAGCTCTCACTGTCTCATTCACTGCATGACTACCGTGAAATTCCCAAACCAAACCACAAAAGATAGACACATGCCGTTTTCACATATAAGTTCCAGACCTCAACCACACTACCAAAGACATCCAAACCCCCAGAAAAATTCATCCCAGAAAATGCAAAAAAACTTTCCCATTGGAAAGCATGGGCAATGATACCTCACAGACAAAGAAGACTAGAGTCAGAGCGAGATAAGATGTTCATCCTGTTGGAGATGGAGTTCCAGTGCATTGACCTTTTGTACCAACTATCCTAATGACCACTAGGGGCATTGGGAGTAGAGATAGTGAATAAGGGTCTCCCTAACTGTTCTACCTGTCTCTACCCTATGACCCCTGATCTGACTCTTCCGCACTTCATGTGCTGCTGAATCACAATCCTTCCTTTCCTCCTAGAGAGAAAATGGAAACATTTCTTCCTTCCTTACCTATTCATTATGTACTCCTTTAGATTAAGTTTAGGTCTTTCCTATCTAAGTGGACTTAACCAATTAATACTTAGTTTTTAGTTCTACAAGGATCTCCATGTTTTCTCTAAATAGCTGCAATATCCAAACCATCCTCTGCTACCTACTCTGTAATTGAAGTGTGTGCTCATTCCTTAGTGCTCTGCTGTTTTACTTACTGGGGGTAAAAATTAACATCCCCTGCCCCCAACACATCCTAGGTTGTGGAACATGCTCCCCATGGATTTTAGAGGATAATCTTCCTTCCTTCTTCTCCTGAAGATTTCAGGAGAGCCTTTAAGACCCATCTTTTTAGCCTGGCTTTTAACAATATCTAGTTTTAAACGTAATTTTAATATGCTTTTAATTGGTTTTTGATTATAATTATCATGGGGTTGGGGTTTTTTTGTTTTGTTTTGTTTTTAGTGTAAACCGCCTTGAGTTATTTTAGGAAGGGTGATATAGAAATTGAATAAATAAATAAATCCTCTATAATAAAGAGCTAAAGTGTGTGCCCGTGTCTCTGCGCCCGTGTCTTTCTCGGGCGTTCTGGGCATGCGGAACGCATGCTCAGAGCGCCCGAGAAAGATACGGCCGCAGAGACACAGGCGACCATGTTGGCTCCCGGAGGGAGCAGGGAAAAGGGAGAAGGGAGCAGGGAAAGACGGGGCAGGGAAAGACGGTGGCGGCGGCAGGACCGGCCTGACCGCGAGGGGGGGACGGCGGACTGGCCTGACCGCAGGGGGGGGGACCGTCCCTGCCGCAGAAACAGCCGCGGGGAGAGGAGAGGCGGCGGTGGGTCTTGCCTGGCCGCCGAAAAAAGAAGGGAGAGAAAGAAGCCAGTCGAGGCAGCGGCAGAGCCGCCGCCGCCGCCGCCAGACGTGGTAAGGAGGTGGGGGGGAGCAGAAAAGGGGAGGCCGGCGGTGGTGGGGGGCCCTTGCTCGGCCGGGGAGACCGGCCGTGGCATGGAGGCTGATGGCGGCGCGGGGCCTGGAGCGCACAACTCCCCTAGCGCCCGTTATTTTAACGGGCCTGAAAAAACTAGTAATATATAATATGCTTGTAAACTGCAAATGTGTTAAAGTTTTGTTAAGGGTTCCTTTCTCTTATTCTATCTTAACCTTGTATGAACCACTTGGGTGCTTGTTTAGGCAGAAAACTGGTATAAACCTGTCAGTTCCCAAGGCTCTCGACTCTTGTGGGCCCCCTTTGTCCAGTCTCCTTTTCTATTTATTTCTCCTGAGGCCTCAGAGTCCACTGGCAGGTTTTTACGGCCTCCTACAGCCAGGCAAGCTTCTTTTTGAGCTTCTCTCTCCAGAGGACCTCAACCTTTGCAAGTTGTGTCTGCAGGAGCTGTCTTCATCATTTGCCTGTCCTCCTCAAATAGTCCCGAGCAGACTGGGCAAGGTGGTCACACTCCCAGAAATCCTGCACCCATGGGTACTTCCGTTCTCCCCATGGCCAGCCCCATTGGCCCCATCCGCAGCTTAGATTCCCATGGTGTTTGGGCCTGCCACGGAGCCACCCAGAAGCTCGATGCTGTCCATTGGTGTGATTGCTCACACCTGTGCATCAGGGTGCACCTGGACCATCCTGCTCCCTGCACTGGGTTTGTCAGGCCCCAAAGGAAAAGGGGTCTTGTCACTACCAAGGCCGTCCTGGGGATAGGTGAGTCCATCAGTTGCAGTAAGCCCCCAACAAAACCTTTTAAGATAAAATCAGTGTGAATGGTATGGGGGAGAAGCATTTCTGACTTCAACCTTTGTGTTATATGGGTAAGATTGGAAAGAAACTGTTGTATGGAACAAGAGTGGTCAATGAACAAGTTGAACCAGGGTGGTCCAGAAATTAGAACTTAGCTTATTCAGCAGAGGTTTGTGAACCAAGGTAGAAATTCAGTTAAGGGTGTGTGCTGTTAATTCAATTTAATTGAAATTCAATTCAGTTAAGGGTTTAGGACTGGGTGGAAAGAGACAAGGCTTTTTAAAATAGCATTTTGTGCTCACATGATGCTCCCTCTATTGAAGTAAATGGGCAATCCTGGGTGCTCAGGAGTTCATGTACAGTACTTATTAGAGGATCTGTATATACAACAAGCTACTAAACTAAGGAATTCTTTGGTTATAAGTAAAAGCCCATCATGTGAGAGCTCTGGCTGTTGAGAATTCAGAAAACTCTCATTCCAACAGGCAGAGAAATCAGGAGGGAATACAAATCACACAGAGAGAGCAGGTGTAGCTGCTGTCTGACTTTCCCATCCATTTTTTTGAGCGTGCATTGGTTTTTTAGAATGAAAGGCAGTATGGCATCCAAACCAAATGTGCCCATTCATTCTGAAATGAACACGTCAGTGATTACCAGGCTGATAGTGATTGGCCTAGCATCACTCGGTGGAGAATCCAGGTCTTCCCAGTCCACTATACCAAAATGGCTCCACTATCTCAAACTCATTTCCAACTCCACTGGTTTTGAAATAAGCTCTTGAGAAGACAAGGCTCAGACTTGAGAAGAAAAGGCTCAGCAAACTTTTGTTCTCTTTCCTAAAGAAGGCAGCAAACTTGGGAAAACAGGAAGGCACATTGGAACACGAAGGCACATTGGAACACACACATAAGAGCACTGCTGCCCTCTTGAAATTTCATTTCACCAGGGGAGGTCAATCTATTCCAGCCTCAATTAAGTTATTTGAGGCAGAGTATTTGTCCCAGATTCTCTATGGAGCCCAATTAGGGCTTCCTCCTAATATCACTACTTTAGAGAGAATACTGTCAAAATTCCTGAGGGCTATTTTCCATGTCCCACACTGTGTTTCTAATGTGGCTTTACATTTAGAGGCTGGCTTAGTGCGTGTTTCCACTAAATTTTGGCTAGCTATGCTAACTTATTGGCTTAGGATTTCCATTTCCCCAGTCGGTCTTGTGCCCCTGATACTTGCTGATGACTCTTGGAAAAGTGCAATTTAATCCAAGCTCTCTTTAGCAGGATTTTTGTCCATGCAGCTTCTATCTATGGGGCTGGAGAGGGCCAAGGCAATATTCAAACAGCATGTACTTGACGTGGAGCATCAAGTGGACTTAGCCACAGCTCCTTTGTTGCCCATAAATTTGTAGGTTTTAATTTTATGCTGTTTTTAAATTGTTAAACTGTTTTAACCTTTTATATTTGTTTTAATTGTTTTTATGTCATTATTAACCACCCAGAGACAAATGTTTGGGTGGCATATAAGTTAAATAAATAAATAAGCGTGTTAGATACCTTGTAACCCCTGCAGCCTATCTCTTCCATCTGCAGCTCTCTCACCACTGTTAAGTGTTTTCCTTGGCATGATTTAATGCCCTGCCTTCTGCTCTAGTTGAGGGTAGTTATAAAAAAATTGCATACCATCTATGCATACCATCTAAAATTGCATACCATCTATGCATACCATCTAAAATTGCATACCATCTAAAAAAATTGCATACCATCTATGTCTCTGTCTTTGTGATGCTAATCAGGTAGAAATGTTAGAGCATTTGATTCTTTATTGTGAACTATATAACAATATCAGGTCGACTTTTCTTACACCTTTGTTGAGCGTGCCTGGGGAGTCTGCTCCTTACCAAATGATTGCATTTCTGTTATCTGATTTTAAGTCCTTAGATTACTCATCAGGTTGCTATATAATATATAAGTTAATGTTTTATGCTGGTTCAAGACTGCAATAAAAGATGTGATCTGAAGGCAGCAAGCAAGCATGACGTTCATTTTTGTAACCTTACTCATTTTCAGTATTTTTTAATTGCATACAAAAATCTTACTTTTAACTTGTTTTCTCTTACCAGTGATGTTGGCTGGTTGTGGTAAGAGCTCCAATATACATCTGCCTTCTATACTGAATACACATATCTGCCTTTGTATGCAGTATTGTCCTCAAATAGTGAGTGTATAAAAAGCAGGAGAGCTGCTGCCATGAATAAATGTGGAGGCTGCTACACTGAACCCAGGAACTACACAATGATGTCATCACCATCATGCCAACCAATAAAGGGCCAGCTCCAGTCTCTTTCTATCCAAAATTGCAGTTTTCAGCAAACTTTGATGTCCTTTTTTTCAGAAAACTATGCAGACAATTCTTGTTTCTATAGCTATTGACTACGTAACTTTTGACAATAACAGAAGTTTAAGGTTGTGACAAAAAGTGAGTGTTTGGAACTTGCTGTATCTCTCCCACTGACAAATACACACACTGAAATATCTTGTGCTCTCCCCAACTTAGATCTGAAATGGCACCTTTGAACAACTGGTGACACACTGAACTCTGAAAAGACAAAAGATGACATGTTTTACATGTTTCTCATTCGTAGGCTGCTGGAGAAATTAAATCTCAAGCTTGCACTCTGAGGAACTGCACAGAGCAATTAGATTATGCTCCTCTCTCTGCATTTTTAGTAAAGACAATTGGATTAGTCTTCCTTTTGTCTCCTATTTTTCATTTTAATGAAAAGCTCTGCCTACAAAGGTGCAGTCCTAGGGCCTTGGTGAAAAAGAAGAGAAGAAAATGTCATGATCCTATGAAAATGAGCATGTCAGAGTGTGCCTTTATACTGCCAGTGGCCTCTCATTAAAGGCAACTAATATTCTCATGAGTGAATTAGAGAAAGAGACAGGTGATGGTTTGGGTTAAAAAAAGAAATGCCACTTACAAATAAACCCTCACAGGTTGTCTAGCCAAATGTATTTGATAAGGGAATAAAATATTTCCCCACTAGATGAATATTTTTGCACACATCTAAAAGATTTGTTTACCTTTTTTTAATGTTCTGACATTTGACTATGTTTGGTTGATTGTAGTGTTGTCACTAAAATTGCAGGAAACATATAAAGCAAATGTGGGGCCTCTTCTCAGGAGAAACACATGAAGAAGTTGAAAACAAGCTCACTGCAATGCAATCAAATAAGTGAAATTTCTCAGAAGCACATCCTTAGGTTGCCTCTAGGTTATTGATTAAGGATAATTTGGAGGTTTCCTTTCAGGCAAAGCACCTGGAGGAAAAAACCAAAGTATTTTCAGTAAGGCTGTCTAAGTATGTGTGTGTACATGTGTGTGTTGGAGATGTGTAGAAAACTAGTTTTGCTGATTTGGCTCGAATCTGAACCGGATAGAAGCCGACCCAGCCCAGTTTGGTTTTGTGCTCAGGGGTATACTGGTAAAGAGGAATCTGGTGATGATTCCCATTTACCAGTAAAGGGGAAAAGGAACTTGCCTAAGGATAGACAGGACAGGAGTGGGGTAAGTAATTACCTACAAGTGCTGGCAGCAGCAGCCATGGTGGGCAGTGGGGGAAGTGGCAGGTTCACCCCACTCCTGCCAGCCTCCCTCAGAGTAGGCAGGGCCAGCAGTGGTCTGGTTCAAGCCTTCTCTGGATCAGTTTGGGCCTCTGTGCATGCATGGAGGTCATTTTAGTGTTCTCCGTGCATGTGCAGAGGACATTTGTGTGACCAGTAAAGGGGAATTTACAATTTGTGACCATGCTGGCTCAGAGCTCTGCTAAGAGTAGAATGGACAATAGCGGAGTAAGGAACTACTTACAAGTGCCAGTGGCTACAGCTGCGGCATGTGCTGAGGTCACTAAAATGGCCTCTATGCATGCTTGGTGTAGTGGTAGTGTTGGACAAGGACCGGGGAGACCCGAGTTCAAATCCCCATTCAGCCATGATAATAGCTGGGTGACTCTGGGCCAGTCACTTCTCTCTCAGCCTAACCTACTTCACAGGGTTGTTGTGAGGAAAAACTTAAGTATGTAGTACACCGCTCTGGGCTCCTTGGAGGAAGAGCAGGAGATAAAATGTATAATGATGATGATGATGATGATGTGCAGAGGCCTGAACCAGGCTGAAGAGGCCTGAACCGGGCTGCAGCAGCCAGCATTTGTAAGTAGTTACTAACTCCCCTCCCATCCACTCTACTCTTAGGCAAGCCCTCCAGATTCTCCTTTACTGGTAAAGGGGAATCCTCACCAGATTCCCCTTTACCAGTAGAGCTCCAAGCTGGCTTGGTTCAAACCAGGCCTGGTTCTGTTCCAACTCAGACTGGCTGACGCCAAACCTGTCAAGTCAAGCTGGCTCAACATTGAGCCCAGCTCAAACACCTCTAGTGTGTATGCAGATCCCTAGCATATATTTGGGTGGTCATTGAATCGACCATTGAATCTAAAGTGACAGCCTAAGAGGAAGAGGCTAGGTTATCCAGTTACCTTATGCCCAAGCAAACTTCAGCCACAGAAGAAGACTTGGGGATATCAGCCGTTAAGGAAGTCCAATTCATAGAACAGAGGCTGGGAGCAAAGTTTGCTTTCACTGCCTCCTGTCTTCGCAGAATGTCTCCATCTTCCCCATAAATTATGGAACCAATGGACATGGCTTGAAGCTCTCCTCATCTGTCAATGGACTTGTCTTGCTACATAGGATCTTTCTCATCTTAGTTCTGCTCTCCTATGAGAATCCTACAGAATACTGTAAATGCTACCAACACCAGCTAAGAATCCAGGAAAAGTGGGACTACAAAGGTCCTGGTATAAGCTTTTAGTAGCAGCCAGGAAATTTCTGATGCAGCATCAGTCTTGCTTTAATTACCCAGTTTACCTGCTTTGCTGGTTCAGCACTCCTGTCCCCAAATCTTACCTTCCTGTGGGTCCTGTTTCCTGGCCTTGATGCCCAGGTCCTGAGCCAAACATATAGTCCTCCTCATTCAGATCTTCATGCTCTGAAAATTTGGTTTACATCAGGACGTGAGTCCATAGTGCGTCTTGAACTGGTGACATGAGAGGAGTCGAACAAGAATCCAGCCTATGCATCATTCAGCTTGGTTTTGCATACAGTGAGACTAACCAAGGAAGCTTCTGTTCACCAATAGTTTTAAAGCAGGTGCTGCTCCTTGGTCCTTGTGGTTTCTGGGTCTGGCATGCTCAGTGGTCTGAGTAACTAATGGACTTGTACTTGCAGCTTACTATAAGACTTATTCAGAGGTGTACTTAGGTAATTTGGGAGCCTGGACCTAAAGGCCTTTGGAACCCACCCCCCACCCACCGAGGCCCCCTCCTGCTGCAAGTTAAGCATCATCCCCCTACACACACACTGTGACAAACACAGTATTTTTAACATGTGGGGTATATTTATACAAATATGCAGCAGCAGAAACATTTCAAACACACAACTTAACATATTCCCATCCCACATATTTCTTTCTCCACTCCCCACCCCCGTCTCCAAACACCCAGCATATGTCATAATCACACTTGGGTGCCCTGCACAGTGAAGGTCAGCAGTGACCACATCACCCAGGACACTCTAAAGAGGATTTTGGACACCCCAGGAGGTGTGGAGGCTCTGGACTTTGTCCCCAAAGTCCAGGGGTGAAAGTGTCACTGGGCTTATTCTCACAATCATTAACTGGGTAGGACAAGTGTCCTACCTCGCTTCAGGAATTGCGCATGCTCCTAATTTTTGGCCATGTGTCAGTAAAAAAAACAAGGTAGGAGGCAGAGAGCATGTCTGCTAAGCATCATCCAGTAGGTGAATTTTTTTCTCCTGCCTCGTTTAAAAGCTGGGGTCAGGATTTGGGGAGGGCACACTCATCATGCTTAGCTGATGTTTAGTTGATGATCATGCTCATTACTTCCTGCCTCATATTTTACTCACACATGACTGAAAATCAGGAGCATGCACAGCTCCCAGAGCTGGGTAGGACCAGTTGTGTGAACAGGCCTATAGACTGCTGATCCACCGTGCTGAACTGGAGAAGGTTTAGGTCTGGGCAATTCCTGGATGGCTGACTGTCTGAAAACCCAATGTATCTTGCTTCGAGTTCCATGATGGAAGGAAGGTGGAATATAAATGTAAGAAATAAATAATTGGCATCACCCTAACCACAGCTGCACAGGAGCTAGGTCTGACAAAGACCATTGCACCTGCCATGTGTCCGCAGCTAGTCATATAGTATTATGGGTTGAGTTCAAGTCTATAAAGATGGCAGTAGGTTGGCTTTCATATGACAGAATAAACAAAGTGTTGTTTTCTATTGATTGGTGTATGTAGTGTATTGGCCTGATTGATAGTGAACAAAGCTGATGGAAACTGCATTTATTGGCAAGAATAAATCATACTGATTTCTTCTTCTGAGCCAAGCTGTTTTGCATTTAAATTATATTGGTCTGGTCACTTTATATTGACACATGTGTTTTAAGTTATGGGCCGGAAAAATACACTGATGGCACTAACAAATATTTATTTCATGACAATGGATTACGTCTGGGGTTAATAAATCATGAGCATTCACTTGTGTGGAAGCCTTTTCATTCTTTAATGTATGGGAGTTGGGTTTTCTTTTATTGGTACATGCATATATTGGCTTCTGATGAGTTACTGTATGTTAGATTAAAAGGGGAAGCCATGAATGTATTTGTTGCCTTGCTATCATTATGTGGATTCACTCTCAGAAAATGAAGCAGTAAAGTGCAGCTGAAAAAGCATAACTAAATACATAAGAGAAAAGATAGTTTATGAAACCAGTACTTTAGGATTACAAGTGTAGATAATGCCAAACATGTCAAGTTTCCTCCAAACTTTGCCTAAAGAGGGATTTTGTAAATCCTACTCAGAGAAGATCAAAGAGCTTTTATATGATTAACAAATATCTCTCTCGCTCACTCAGTCTTTCTTTGTGGCACAATGGATATTACTTCTGATGGTCAGTCTCCAGATTAGGAGGCAGTGAGCCCATTCATACAACCATGAGGGGGTGGTTTGGGGGGTAAAGAGATCATACCCTGGTAGCCACAGATGAGCACATCCCTTGTTTAGATCTGCAGCAGACTTAGCACACACACACACATACAAGTGAGGCAGCTGTGGATTCCATTGTAGAAATTGGGAACTAGGTCCTCTGAGGACTGGGTCAGGCTTCCCAGCATTCATTGTGCTGCCAGTAGAATAGCAACACTCATTATATTATCAGCTATGCCCTGATTGGCCATGAAGAAGCAGAAGGTGACATTCCTTTGACCCACATCCTGTATCTCAGTTTGAAGCCTACTCTGGGAAGAGCAGAAGCAGCTTGAGGAGGTGAGCAAGCTTTTCTAAACAGAACAACATCTAGCCTTTTCCCCCTTCAAACTAACTAACAAACAAAAGGAAGGGAGATTTTGAGGGGCTGGTTTCTCTTTAAAGGATATAGTCTCTCTGTGTGTGTTATTTGCCAGGGCTAGCATTTGCCAGGACTAGCAAACACCAGTGTTTTTGTTTGTCCCTGCCTGGAAGGGTGGAGGCAGCTAGGGCTGTGGTAGGCCCCACATTCCTTTGACATTCCTTTGCCCCACATCCTGTGTCTCAGTTTGAAGACTACATATGAGGTGAAGGCCCGAGAGCATAGCGAACAGAGCATAGCGCACAGGGATAGCAAACAGGATGTTGGAGTTTTGCAAGAGTTTAGCAGGAAGTATGCGAGGGAGCCTGGAACAAGCCCCTGCTACCACAAGGAGCCCGGTGGAGAAGAGAAGGTAGGTACAAATCCCTTCCTCATATTCTTGAGAAAGGCTGTTCAGACAGTTAAATCACTGACCATTCCAGCTGAGAATTATCCTTCTAATAAACTATCTCTAAATACTATAATTAGCCAACAAAACCAGTATGAAGATAGAAAGTCAGCAGGGGAGGTGGCACTTCCCAGTGTATGTGCCACATGTATGACTATTTGCCCCATGGGCAGAAGTCATGGGTGTGTGCTCAGTGCAATGAGCTCATGGCTATCAGGGAACAAGTTCGTTCCCTTAAGACCAAGGTGGCAGATCTGGAGAAGCTCAGAGAGGCATGCTGACAACACTTTCAGGGACTTGGTAGAGGCATCCCACTCCAGGGCTGATAGCAAATCTGCTGTCAGAGAGAATGAAGGTCTTGGGCAAGGAGGACATTGGTCTGAGGAAGAGGGAAATGCTCCTTTAGAAGGGACCCCTTCCGTGGAAGATAAGCCCATATCCTCTCACACAGGAATATTCCTCCAGGGGGTGGGGGCGATTCAATCAGAGGTATAGAGAGATGGATTTGTGACCTGCATGTTGACTGCACAGTGACTTGCCCACCTAGTGCGAAGGTTGCGGACATCACACAGCATCTAGATAGGCTATTAGGCACTGCTGGGGAGGAGACAGCTGTCATGGTGCACATTGACACCAACGATGAGGGGAAATGTAGTTGGAAGGCAAATTTAGGCTGATAGGTAGCATTTTGAAGTCCAGGACCCCCAAGGTAGCATTCTCAGAAATGCTACCTATTCCATGCACAGGTACAGTGAGACAGGCAATGCTGAGGGATTTCAATGTGTGGATGAGACGTTGGTGCCGGGAGGAGCAGTTTAGATTTGTTAGGCACTGGGATACATTTTGGGGCAAGCAAGCCCTGTACAAAAGGGACGGGCTGCACTTGAACAAAGATGGAACCATACTGCTGGCACTTAAAATTAAAAAGGTTGCAGAGCAGCTTTTAAAATGACACCTGGGGAATAGCTGACGGGAGCTGGACAGTATCTGGTTCGGTAAATGCCATCTTTTAAAGTGTGAGGGTGCAAAGGATTCAGATAAAGCAGAAGGGGACAGAGCAGAACCACATAAAGAGCAGACAGAAGGCTGTGCCAGCTGGTCCAAGAGCCAAAAGAAAGATAGCATACACCAGGCAAGAGATTCAGCATATCGGGGGCTTCATTTAGGCTGCGGAGAGGTCCATGAAGGTCCCCTCTCCCTCCGCCAGCCACTCTCATCACTGCTGCAGACTGTTTGGCCACTTTATTAGGCCCATTTGGGCCTCCATAGACTTGTGCGGTGGCCATTTTGGATGCCGCCGCACATGTGCAAATGGCCTCTGTGAGGCCTGGCATGGCCTAGGGCTTCGCAGAGGCCATTTGTGCAAGCGCGGTGGCCATGTTTGTTTTGGTGGCCATTTTAAAAAATTGGGGGGGGGAATGTTCACCGCACATGTGCAAAATGCTGACAGTGACTGGGAGTTTATTTATTTATTTATTTTTGCATTTTTATATCGCCTTTCATTAAAAAATAACCCCAAGGCGGTTTACAAAAGTTAAAAACATACAATAAAAACACAATAAAAACATCATGCTAAAAGTATAAACACATATAAAAACAGGCATAAAACAATACAACAGATAAAAACACCCACAGCAGCAGTAACAATGATTATGTAAAAGCCTGGGTAAAAAGCCAAGTCTTTACAAGCTTTCTAAAAGCCGTGATGGAGTCTGAGGAACGAATGGCCACTGGGAGAGCATTCCAGAGTCTGGGGGCAGCAACAGAGAAGGCCCTGTCCCAAGTGCACGACAGCCGGTCCTCTTTGATTGTCGGCACCCGGAGCAGGGCCCCTTCAGATGTCCTCGTCAAGTGGGCAGCAACCCTTGGGAGCAGGCGGTCCCTCAAATACCCCGGGCCCAAACCGTTTAGGGCTTTAAAGGTCAAAACCAGAACCTTGAATTGGACCCGGAAACGAACCGGTAGCCAGTGCAGCTCTTTCAAAATGGGGGTGATATGTTCCCAACGGGCAGCTCCAGATAAAACCCTCGCTGCCGCGTTTTGCACTAGCTGCAGTTTCCGGATATTCTTCAAGGGCAGCCCCACGTAGAGTGCGTTACAGTAATCCAGCCGTGACGTGACTATGGCGTGGGTAACCGTGGCCAGATCTGCCTTCTCGAGAAAGGGACGCAGCTGGCGCACCAGCCGAAGCCATGCAAAGGCACCCCTGGCCACCGCCTCCACCTGAGCTTCCAAAAGCAGAGCCGGGTCCAGTAGTACCCCCAAGCTGCGTACTTGCTCCTTCAAGGGGAGTGCAACCCCATCCAGAACCGGTAAAATCTCCTCATCCCGATTGGCTCTCCTACTGACCAACAGTACCTCCGTCTTATCCAGATTCAATTTCAGTTTGTTAGCCCACATCCAACCCATCACGGCCTCCAGCCCCCGGTTCAGGACATCCACCGCCTCCCTAGGATCAGATGACAAGGAAAGATAGAGCTGAGTGTCATCCGCATATTGCTGACAACTCAGTCCAAATCCCTGGATGACCTCTCCCAGCGGCTTCATGTAGATGGTAAACAGCATGGGGGACAAGACCGAACCCTGTGGGACCCCACAGGCCAACGGCCACGGGGCCGAGCAGTAGTCCCCCAGCACCACCTTCTGGACCCTTCCCTCAAGAAAGGACCGGAACCACTGCAACGCAGTGCCTCCGATTCCCATACTCGAGAGGCAGCCCAGAAGGATACCATGGTCGATGGTATCGAACGCCACCGAGAGGTCCAGCAGAACCAACAGGGACGCACTCCCCCTGTCTAGTTCCCGGCGTAGGTCATCCACTAGAGCGACCAAGGCAGTCTCAGTCTCGTACCCGGGGCGGAAGCCAGATTGAAAAGGGTCCAGATAATCCGTATCATCCAAGACCCTCTGCAGCTGGGACGCCACCACACGCTCCATCACCTTGCCCAAAAAGGGGAGGTTAGACACAGGTCTATAATTGTCCAGGTTGGAGGGATCAAGGGAGGGCTTTTTTAACAGAGGTCTTACCACCGCCTCCTTGAGGCACGATGGCATCCTGCCCTCCCTTAATGAAGCATTAACAATCACCTACAACCATCTGCCTGTCCCCTCCCTGGCAGCTTTTATTAGCCAAGAAGGGCAAGGGTCAAGAGCGCACAAAGTCGCCCGCACACTGCCCAGGATCTTGTCCACATCCTCAGGCCACACCAACTGAAAAGAATCCAACACAACGGGACCAGATGGTACCAAAGGCACATCTGCCAGAACTGCCAGAACTCTGGAGTCCAGGTCAGCACGGATGCAAGCGACTTTATCTGCAAAGCAACAGGCAAACCCATCACAAAGAGCTGTAGATGACTCCTCCCCCATTGTCCAGGGGGATGTGTGGAGCAATGTTTTCACCACACAAAACAGCTCTGTTTGCCTGCACTGAGCAGATGCAATGGAGGTGGAGAAAAAACGTTTCTTCGCTGTCCTCACCGCCACGGCGTAGTCCCTAAAATGGGTTCTAGCCCGTGTTCGATAGGATTCGTGACGACTCTTCCTCCAGCGTCGCTCCAGCCGTCGTCCGAGTTGCTTCATTGCCCTAAGCTCCGAGGAAAACCAAGGAGCCGAACGGGCTCCACCAAGCCGGAGAGGGTGGTTGCAGGAGGACATCAGGGAGGCATCAAGGAGAGGCAGGGCAGTAATAATGGGTGACTTCAATTACCCACACATAGACTGGGTAAATTCACAGTCAAGTAATGACAAAGATATGCTGAATGACTGTGCCCTAGAACAGTTGGTCTTGGAACCAACCAGAGAGAAGGCGACCTTGTACTTAATCCTGAGTGGCACCCAGGACCTGGTGCATGATGTCTGTGTCATCAACCCTTTAGGGAACAATGACCATAGTGCCATCAAATTCAGCATACATGCAGGAGAGAATAACCAAGGAAGTCTAACACAAAAACTCTGAATTTTAGAACAGTTAACTTCTCCAAATGAGAAGTATGGTAAAAAGAAAACTGAAAGGGAAAATCAGGAGAGTCACTTCACTCCAGAGTGCGTGGAGTATACTCAAAAACACAATACGAGAAGCCCAGTTAGACTGTATACCCAAAAGGAGGAAAGGTACCACTAAGTCCAGGAGGATGCCAGCATGGCTAACAGTTAAAGTCAAGGAAGCCATAAAAGGGAAGACAACTTCCTCCTGAAACTGGAAGGCCTGTCCAAATGAAGAGAACAGAAAAGAACACAAACCCTGGCAAAAGAAATGCAATGTGACAATAAGGGAGGTGAAAAGAGAGTTTGAGGAACATTTAGCTAAAAGCATCAAGGGGAAGAACAAAAACTTCTTTAAATACATAAGGAGGATATGGAGGTTGCAGAGAACCTAAATGAGTTCTTTGTGTCCATCTTCACAGCAGAGGATACTGAGCATATACCTGTTCCTGAACCAGGCTTTTCAGGGATGGAGGCTAAAGATAGAAGTGACAAGACATGATGTTCTAAACTGTCTGGAAAAAACTGAAAACTAACAAATCACCAGGGCCAGATGACATCCATCCAAGGGTCCCCAAAGAACTCAAATGAAAAATTGCCGACCTCCCTGCTAGAATATATAACTTATCCCTGCAATCAGGCTCTGTATTGGAGGACTGGAAAGAAGCCCATGTAACACTAATTTTCAAAAAGTGATCCAGGGGCGATCCGGGAAATTACAGGCCGGTTAGCTTAACATCTGTTGCAGGCAAATTGATGGAACGCATCCTCAAGAATAAAACCATAAAGCACATAGAACAACAAGCCCTGCTCGGAGAGAACCAGCATGGCTTCTACAAAGGTAAATCTTGCCTCACAGAGCTTTTGGAGTGTAAACAAGTGTGTGGATGAAGGTGATCCAGTTGACATAGTATACCTGGACTTCTAAAAAGCTTTTGACAAAGTTCCTCATCAAAGACTCCTGAGGAAACATAGCAGTCATGGGATAAGGGGACAAGTATATGTGTGGATTGCTAACTGTTTCAAAGACAGGAAACAGAGGATAGGGATAAATGAGGAGCATTCACAATGGAAGGAATTAAGAAGTTGGGTCCCCCATGGGTCTGTACTGGGACCAGTGCTTTTTAATTTATTCATAAATGATCTAGAAGTAGGGGTAAGCAGAGAGGTGGCCAAATTTGCAGGTGATACCAAACTCTTTCAGGGAGTGAAATCTAAAATAGACTGTGAGCAGCTCCAAAAGGATCTCTCCAAATTGGGTAAGTGGGCAACAAAATGGCAAATGCAGTTCAGTGTTGGCAAGTGTAAAGAGATGCACATTGGGACGAAAACCCCCAACTTCAAGTATACACTGATGGGATCTGAGCTGTCAGTGACTGACCAGGAAAGGAATCTTGAGGTTGTGGTGGACAGCTCGTTGAATGTGTCGACTCAATGTGCAGCAGCTGTGAACAAGGCCAATTCCATGCTAGGAATCATTAGGAAGAGGATTGAAAATAAAACTGCTAATATTATAATGACCTTATACAAAATGATGGTGTGGCCGCACCTGGAGTACTGCATACAATTCTGGCAACCACATCTAAAAAAGGACATTGTAGAACTGGAAAAGGTGCAGAAGAGGGCAACCAAGATGCTCAGGGGCCTAGAGCACCTTTCTAATGAGGTAAGGCTACAACAACTGGGGCTTTTTAGTTTAGAAAAAAGATGACTGCGGGGAGACATGATAGAGGTCTATAAAATCATGCATGGTGTGGAGAAAGTGAATAGAGATAAATTCTTCTCCTCACATAACACTAGAACCAGGGGTCATCCCATGAAATTGATTGCCAGGAAATCTGGGACCAACAAATGGAAGTACTTTTTCACAGAACGCGTAATCAACTTGTGGAATTCTCTGCCACAAGATGTGGTGACAGCCAACAACCTGGATGGCTTTAAGAGCGGTTTGGATAACTTCACGGAGGAGAGGTCTATCATTGGCTACTAGTTGGAGGGCTATAGGCCACCTCCAGCCTCAAAGGCAGGATGTCTCTGAGTACCAGTTGCAGGGGAGTAACAGCAGAAGGGAGGGCATGCCCTCAACTCCTGCCTGTAGGCTTCCAGTGGCATCTGGTAGGCCACTGTGTGAAACAGGATGCTGGACTAGATGGGCCATGGGCCTGATCCAGTAGGGCTGTTCTTATGTTCTTATGTTAGGTGGATCAAGCCCTACTGACTATATTGTAAGCAAAGGAACACAAAGTATACATTGCTGAGCACCACATTCAAAGACGCTAATCCCTGTAGCCACAGTGCTCAATTGAAATCATAGCTGCCAATTCCCAGAACATGATACAAAAGGAAAATGGACCTGCACAACTAAAACATTGAGGTAGGGGAGCTCTTTCCCCCTCTTACCTCAGTAAAGAACAAGGTGCAAAAGCTGGGCTACCCATATTTGAGTTATCTGGGTTTGTGGGACTTGTGTGGTTCTCACAAGCCTGCCTTTCTGGCCTGCATGCCCCCTACCTTCATTGTGATGATCATGTGAATAGCTCCAATATGTCACTGAATATCAGTTGCCATGAGAGTAGGCATAATTTAAAAGGAGTGGGGGGGGGGCTGAGCCCACTACCTGAGCAACATCTTGTTCTTTACACTTCCCCTCCCATTTCTCAAAAGAAGGGCGGCGGAAGAGGCCTATCTTCAGTTTTTTTTCTCAGGGCCTACTCCAACCTTGCTATGCCTCTGCTAGTTGCCATGAATACCAGGGCAAACAGTGGGCAAAAACTACCACCTTCAGGCCTTTCTTGTGATCTTTTTGATAGCATCTAGCTGGCCTCAAGATGCTGGATTAGATGGACCTTTGGTTTGATCCAGCAGGACTCTTCTTGGCCATTGACCATTCCCAGTATCAATTCCAAATGCTGGCCTTTATGTTTAAAGTACTAAATGATTTTGGAACCAGAACACTTAAAGGATTCCTCTACCCATATGATCCGGTCCAGTCTTTTAAGATCTATTAGGGAAGTTTTATTGTGTGCTTAATCCGGATTATAATGTTTTTGTTAAATGCCTTGGGCACTTGTTCAAATGGAAAGGCAGGATAGAAATCCTCTTACAAATAAAACATTTTTTGTGTGTACCACTATAATTTGCCATCCAATTTTGTTTCAAGTGAAATTTCAGGAGGATTTCATGCTTATGCTGAACATCTGAGGAAATTTCAGCAGAGCTAAAAGACTTTTGATAGGACTTGTAGAGTTTTTCAGGATATTTCATGCATCCTTGAAAGCATGCACATTTACTCAAAATCCTGTTGCTAAATGTATGAATTGCTTAAACATTATTATATTAATATTATGTAATTTTTTTAAACAAAATCCCTTAGGAGGTGGTATACTAAGAGCTATTAACAGAACATCTTGCTACTCCAGCTACAGTGATGCCTTGCCAGAAATCACAGCAGATATCCAGCACAAACATTTGAAGAATGCCAGGCCACATTATGTTATAGATACATACCTTACAGTGAGAGCCTGTGAAAATAGTTGTATATATATGTAACAAGACACAGAGCTGCCAAAAAATTTTGCCAAAAGTGAGGTTGTGAGATAAATGTAGACATTCTGCTCCGGCAAAGGATGTGATGAATTCCAAGGGAAGCAAAACAGACAAAACTAGCACATTTTCTCATAGTTCTTATGGGTGCAGCTATACCCAGTTTGCTTTATGTTTTGGAGCTGTGGTTTTAAAATATTCGACCTTCAGGGAAACCTTTTCTTTCATCTGCCACAGGCCCCCAGAATGTTGGAGAGGATTCTGGAGTATTGTCTAGGACAAGGATTTTCAACTAGGGGTACTTTGAAGCCTTGTGATTTTGTGGAACCGACATGAAGAGAGACTACATTGTCCTGCATGCATGTGGGACACAGCCTTCTCTGTTGTTTCTTCCAAGCTCTGGAATGCTCTCCCAGTGAATGTCTGCTCTTTGGCATCTGTGGCTGCTTTTAAAAAACTTCAGGATTCAGACCTTCAGGATTTTATCCCTTAGGGTAAAACCAGGTCTCTCAGCTCTCCTGCTTATGTTGGTCTTTCTTAATGGTTAATTGTCTTTGGTATTTTATGGATTTTACTGTTTAACTGATTTAAGCTTACATATCTATCTGTCATCTCTATACCACCTGATATGTACAACTCTAGGCAGTGTATTTTTTAATGTAACAGATTAAAATAGATGACAATAAAAACAATAGAATAAAATAGTTAATAAAACAGGTATTTAAAATTATTGAAAACATAATTCTTATTAAAAGTCTGCAAAAACAGGAAAGTCTTGAGGTTCTTCCTGAAAACAAACAGAGAAGAAGATGCTCTTATTTCAGTAGGGAGCATATTTCAAAGCCCTAGGGCAGCCACAGAGAAAGCCCAGTCCTGGGTCGCCTAACAAGCTGGTGGCAGCCATAAGAACATAAGAACAGCCCTGCTGGATGAGGCACAAGGCCCATCTAGTCCAGCATCCTGTCTTACACAGTGGCCCACCAGATGCCCCTGGGGAGCCCACAGGCCAGAGGTATGTTCCTGTGGGCCTGCTGTTGTCTCGCCTGCTGTTGCTCTCCTACAACTGGTATTGAGAGGATTCATACCTCTGAGGCTGGAGATGACTCACAGCCACCAGAGTAGTAGCCATTGATAGACCTGTCCACCATGAATCTGTCTAAACCCCTTTTAAAGCCATCTATGCTGGTGGGCATCACCACACCCCATGGAAAGAATTTCACAGACTAATTGTGTGCTGTGTGAAAAAGTACTTCCTCTTGTCGATCCTAAATTTCCCAACCTTCAGTTTTATCAGGTGACCCTTGGTTATAGTGTTGTGAGAGAGGGAGAAAAATTTATTTCTGTCCACCCCTCTCCACTCCATGCATAATTGTATACACCTCAATCATGTCTCCCCTTAGTCGCCTCTTTTCCAAGGTAAAGAGCCCCAGATGCTGTAGCCTAGCCTCATCAGGAAGGTGCTCAAGCCCCCTGATCATTTTGGTTGCCCTCTTCTAAACCTTCTACAGTTCTTCAGTATCCTTCTTAAGATACAGTGACCAAAGCTGTACACAGTACTCCAGATGTGGCCACACCATAGATTTGTATAAGGGCATTATAATATAAGCATTTTTATTTTCATTCTTCTTCCTTATGATTCCTAGCATGGAATTAGCCTTTTTCACAGCTGCCACGCACTGAGTTGACCCAATGAGCTGTCCACCATGACTCAAAGATCTCTCTCCTAGTCAGTCATCAAAAGCTCAGATCTCATCAGTGTATATGTGAAGTTGAAGGGTTTTGCCCCAACGTGCATCACTTTAGGAACATAGGAACATAGGAAGCTGCCATATACTGAGTCAGACCACTGGTCTATCTAGCTCAGTATTGTCTTCACAGACTGGCAGCGGCTTCTCCAAGGTTGTAGGCATGAATCTCTCTTAGCCCTTTCTTGGAGAAGCCAGGGAGGGAACTTGAAACCTTCTGGTCTTCCCAGAGTGTCTCCATCCCTTGAGGGGAATATCCTACAGTGCTCACACTTCTGGTCTCCCATTTATATTCAACCAGGGTGGACCCTGCTTAGCTAAGGGGACAAGTCATGCTTGCTACCATAAGACCAGCTCTCCTCAATCACTTTGCACTTGTTTACACTGAACTGCATTTGCCATTTTTTCACCCACTACCCCAGTTTGGAGAGATCTTTTTGGAGCTACTCACAATCTGTTGTGGATTTCACCACCCTAAATAGTTTGGTGTCATCTGCAAATTTGGCCACTTTTCTGGTCACCCCAACTTCTAGATCAGGGATTCTCAAACTTGGGTCCTCAGGTGTTATTAGACTTCAACTCCCATAATCCCCAGCCTCAGTGGCCTTTGGTTGGGGATTATGGGAGTTGAAGTCCAATAACACCTGAGGACCCAAGTTTGAGAATCACTGTACTAGATCATTTATGAACAAGTTAAAGAGCACTGGTCCCAGTACTGATCCCTGGGGAACCTCACTTCTTACCTCCCTCCATTGTGAAAACTGTCCATTTATTCCTACTCTTTGTTTCCTGTCCTTCAATCAGTTACTGATCCACACATGAACCTGTCCCCTTATCCCATGACTGCTAAGTTTACTCAAGAGCCTTTGGTGGGGAACTTTATCAAAAACTTTTTGGAAGTCCAAGAATAATACTATGTTGACACTCTTAAATAACTCCAAAAGGTTAGTGAGGCTGGACTTTCCCTTGCAGAAGCCATGCTAGTTCTCCTGCAGCAAGGCCTTTTCTTTTATATGTTTAACCATTTTGTCCTTAAGTATGCTTTCCATCCATTTACCCAGCACTGAAGTTAAGCTGACTGGCTGACCGGCCTGTAATTTCCCAGATGCCCCCTGGATCCATTTTTGGAAATTGGAGTCACTTTGGCTACTTTCCAGTCCTTTGGTACAGAGCCTGATTGTAGCGACGAGTTTTATATTTTTGCTAGGAGAATGGCAATTTCACATTTGAGTTCCTTCAGAACTCTTGAGTAAATGCCATCTGGCCCTGGCGATTTGTTAATTTTTCATTTTTCAAGACAGTTTAGAACCTGAAAAGCTCAATTCTGGAGATGGGATATGGTCAGTATCCTCCACTGTGAAGACAGATGCAAAGAACTCATGTAGCTTCTCTGCAATTTCCTTATCCTCCTTAATAATCCCTTTCACACCCTCATCATCTAAGGGGCCAACCTCCTCCCTGGCAGGTTTTCTACTTCTGATATATTTAAAGAAGTTTTTGTTATTCTCCTTGACACTTCTGGCTATTCTGGAGTTTATATCAAGGAATAATTGTGTCCCACTGATTCTCACCATTCTACCAGGTTTCTGTTATACCTGCTACACTTGTTAAAAAGGATGGAAAACCTCTGGTCTAGAATGTATGTAGGGCAACTGCCAGGCTTGTTGGGCCTCACCGTTACTTTGCTCGAACTAAGTGTAAGACCCAATCACCCACACACACTCCTGAAGTGTCTTGCAGGGAAGAAATGATGCTAGTGGTCCATTTGTTTTTTTTTAGGGAAGAATATATTCCCTTATTAAGGATAGGGATGTGCAAACTGGTTCGAACTCGAACCGGTTCAAATTTGAACCAGGGTGGTTCAATGGTTTGAAATCGAACCAAACCAGCCATCAGGTTCGAGCTGCAGGTTCAAATTAGAACCAAACTTGGGGTGGTTTGATTTGAACCAGTTCGAACAGGTTAGAACTGGTTAAGACATCCAGAAATGGGTGCGGTGGTATCTGGCACCCATGGGTACCTACCTTCCAAACCTCAAAGCAATCTGACACTTATACGATTTTTTATTTTTTGAATTTTATTTTTATTTTTCTCTCATAGGGTTTAATGGGACTCAAACCAGCTGATTATTCCCTATTGTGGAACAGCCATGGGTGCCAACAACCATCCAAACCCCAAAGCAATCAGACACTCCTACGATTTTTAATGAATATTTGAAATATTTTTAATTATTTTTCTCATAGGGTATAATGGGACCAGAACCAGCCCATTATCCCCTATTGTGGAGCACCTAGGGGCACAAACTTGGGGTGGGTTGTAGACACCCAAGCGTGCCTACCACTCACAAAGCCCCAAGGCAATTGGACACTCCTCTGATTATTGGTGAATTTTAAAATTATTTTGGAATTCCTCATAGGGAGTAATGAGGATTGCAGCAAATGTATAGCTTCACGTCAGGGGGAAAGGGTTTTTTTTAGAGCAGAGTGTGGTGGGTGGTAGTGCCCGGGGTTGGGGGGGAGGAAGCTATCAGAATTATTTGAAAGGAATTGGGCTGTTCACTACACCGCCACTCACTCTGGGCCACCCCAGCACCCCACAAGTGGCTTTAAGGTTTTTCTCCATAGGGAAGAATGGAGGTTTCAGCAGCCCCATAACTGCACTTGGGGGGTGCTGGGGTGGCCCAGAGCGAGGGTGCCAACCACCCCCGTGGGTTGCTAACCCATGGGGTACTGGGTTTCGTTGTTTCTGAAGTGTTCTGAGTGTAGATTCTTTGGTAGTATATAAGATTTTCAATGACAAACAATGAATCCACTCTCATTGCTAACCTTAAAGACACATAAACTTCAAAAATCACTTAAAAACCAGCCCTTTGCCCAATTTCTTTCAAATAATTATGATAGCTTCCTTGCCCCACTTGGGCACTACCACCCACCACACTCTGCTCTAGGCCACCCCTTTGCCCCCGACGTGAAGCTATACATTTGCTGACACCTCCATGCTTCTTTATGGAGAAAAACCTTAAAGTCGCATAAACTTCAAAAATCACTTAAAAATCAGCCTTTTGCCCAATTCCTTTCAAATAATTCTGATAGCTTCCTTGCCCACCTTGGGAACTACCACCCACCACACTCCACTCTAAAACACCCCTCCCCCCCTGACGTGAAGCTATATATTTGCTGCAATCCTCATAACACCCTATGAAGAATTCCAAAATAATTTTAAAATTCACCAATAATCAGAGGAGTGTCCGATTGCCTTGGGGCTTTGTGAGTGGTAGACACCCCTGGGTGTCTACAACCCACCCCACGTTTATGCCCCTAGGTGCTCCACAATAGGGGATAATGGGCTGGTTCAGGTCCCATTATACCCTATGAGAAAAATAATTTAAAATATTTCAAATATTCATAAAAAATCATAGGGGTGTCCAATTGCTTTGGGGTTTGTGTGGTTGTTGGCACCCATGGCTGTTCCACAATAGGGAATAATAGGCTGGTTCAAGTTCCATTTAACCCTATGAGAAAAAATAAAAATAATTTTCAAAAATTCATTAAAAAATCATACGAGTGTCCGATTGCTTTGGGGTTTGGGTGGCAGGTACCCCTGGGTGCCAGCTACCACCCTACCAATTTTTGCAGGTCCAAACAGGTCCAAACTGGTTCAAAATGGTTCAAATCCAAACCAAACTGGGGGATGTTCCAGTAAAACCAAAATCGAACCACCCCCTCCTGGTTCAAACCTGGTTCGAATTTGAACCGAACTGTGCAGACTGGTTTTGTGCACATCCCTAATTAAGGACTCTTGATTATCTTCAAAAGAACCCCAGGGTTCCCTGGGGCACAGCTTGAAAACCACTGCTTTGGGGAATAGCAATATTAGGGGAAATTTTCTCTGTGGTATCCTGAATGAAATACTGAGAGTCTTATATATATGCACTCAGTGTTATTGGCAAAATCCCATTAGTGGCGCATAAACACACAGCCTCACATAGTTAATTTCCTGCGGCAATCACATAGCCGATATGGATTATCATTACAATAACAGGATTACATGCAAGAGGTACAGTAGGCCACCATTTCATTGCACTACCCATTAAAGAAAACAGTTAGGCTACTAAATAAATGACAAATGAAAGCTATTGTGTTAGAATTCAAGTCAGCATCATGCTTCATACTAAAAAACTGCTCCTTATTATGACTGCCCTACTGAAGTTTTGATTGTAAGAGTTGAACTACCTGTCATATGGAGTTCTAGGATTCCTTCTATGGACTGATTACTTCTATGGACAAAACTCAGCAAACTGAAGATACGATTGGCATGAGAGGAAGAATGGCCTTTTATCCCTTTCCCCACATATAGAGATGCACATGAAATGGATTTGCATTCTGTTTCAAGCTCTAAATGAAATGCATATGGCTGAAACGTTCCATCAAACAACCCATCTGACTGGCTGTTTGAATGGAACAAATTTGAAATGTTTCTAGTGTGTTGGCCATAGGGAACAAAGAGGAAACTTGAAATACTGCATTGTTCCCCATGGGTAGCTCCTAGGGACAACAAAGTGGGTTGTGTGGTAGGGCATGTTGGGTGCTACCTACCACTCAACCCACAAAAAGATCTTATAGGGGTTTGGGGAAAAACCCATATGGGGTTTGGGGGGAAAGGTTAAAAATTTGTTTAAAATTGGCCACTTGCCCATTTCTTTTCTAGGCTGGGTGGTCAGTAGCCTGTTGCTTGCATTGCAACTGCTGCCACAACCATAACCTTAGCAGCAAACATAGCCATAAGCTCAACTAAAGCAACTCATCTAGAGTCACATTTTGACTGATTAGGACACCTTGCAATGCAGGTTGCAGAGCAGACCAAAACAGTAAGAGAATCACAAGTTGATCTCAAGGTCAGACATGGAGCTCATCACAGCAATCACCAAGAAATGAGAGAGAGAGAGAGAGAGAGAGAGAGATGCCACTGTCCATTTCTCACCACAAAACTATCCCACAGACAAATCAAACCACAACTCCAGGAAGGCAGGCACCTAAGTTCTACCTTTGTCAATCTGAGATCCAGCAAAACCAGATAGTTATAGCAGCAATTACACAGCATATTATACTCAGTGCTGAGTAAAGAAAACTACAAAATCAAACCTTCCTTGATTCCTTCCTCCTCTCCTGATGTATCCTCTTCAGGAGACTATAAGGGCTCTCTGCCTCCCGGTCCCTTGGAATACATTTTGAAATTCCCTCCTTTTGTGTTCCCCCTCCCCGCCCCCCAGCCAATGGGGGACAGTTGCCCATGACAACACTTGTTTTGTATGATAACAAGCCAACTAAGAAGCAAGGAAATTGCAAACCAGTTGGAAGCCAGTGCCAGAAAACCAACCAGCAAGGGAAAAATAGGCCTCCAAAATGGCACTCAGAATGGCAAAACATTTCGATTGAAATGAGGTTGTTCTGCTCTGAGCTCAAAACAAGCCCTTTATTTAAAAGGTGTTCTGTTTCAATCTTAAAACACCCAAAACAGTCCATTTCACCATTCTGCACATCCCTACCCACAGTTGTTTTCCTCAGCATGTAAAACCAGGAAAATTTTCTGAAGAGAAAGGCTTAAGAAACCCTTCTTAATTTCCCCCTTCAGTTTGCAGCTTTGGTAATTGCATTTTGAAAAAGAATCTTGAACCCACATCTAATATGTAGTTCTGACCTAAAACTGTGTGCTGTGTTTGTTTATTTTAACCCAAACATTGTATAGAGCCTACATTTTGAATGATGGTGATGATAACGATTCACCCATGCAAATCTGTTAAGGCCCTCCATTCATCATCTCAGTCCCTGCTCGTGGCCCTGCCATTGACTGAGATTTGGCTGGTGGGAACCAGAAACAGAGCCTTCTTTGTTGTGGCCCAACAGCTCTGGAAATCCCTCCTAGAAGAGTTTCATCATGCTTCCTCCCTCAAGGTTTTTCTCTTTCAAAATCTTAAAACTCATCTGTTTAGAGAGACTTGTAAATATATTTTGCTGCAGCTTTTATCTTATGTTTTTTCAATTTTTTTTGAAATTAAATTTTTATTGGTCAGTGTATTAATTTTATTCTATTTTATATGGCTTACTGTTTTGTGTTTGACTTCATACTGTTTTTATTGTTTTGTTGGTCTCCTATTGTTGTAAGCTGCCCTGAGCAGTGGAGGAGTGGGATATAAAGATTTAAAATAAATAACAAGATGGTGAAACTCATGAAAGGTCATAGCAAAGCTTCTGTGAGTAGAGATTTCTGGTTTCAGATGAGGCCAATCAATTTGCCTTCAATTGCCTGATTCCATTCATTTATTCTATTTATCCTATTCATTTAATACATGTAACTGGGGTGCTTGGCTTTAGCCAGTGCACCTGATAAGAAGAGGAAGTAGTAATAGTAATAGTAATAGTAATAGTAATAGTAATAGTAATAGTAATAGTAATAGTAATAGTAATAGTAGAGGCCAACTGTCACTCAGGAGAAGAGGAAGAGATAAAAGGAGAAAGAAAAAGACAAAGAGGGAGAGAGAGAAGGACAAGAGAAGACAGAAAGAAACAACGACCCCCCAAAACACAAAAAAACAGAGTGGGCCCTACTGCAGCAACATATCAACTTGTGGAAAAGATGAGTCCTGATGACATCATTCATGTGTCCTAAGTTGAAGTGTTTTAAACAAATGGTGAAAACTTGGTTTTAATGTACATTTTCCTGACCATTCCCTTATTAACACCTTGTATAGTTTCTCTAATTTAACAACTTGATTAGTAAATTTATTATTTATGTTATTGTTGGTATTTAGTTTATTGTATAGAAACCAGAGCGAATTATAAATGGGCAGGGCCTAGGAGAATTATTTCTTCCCCTCACAGGAAAAAGAACTCAGGACCTCCTTACTTAGGAAACAAGTTGTTCTAGTAAGAATGGATCTGCTTACTTTCCTTTCACTGTCCCTACAACTGGACTAAATTTGGTCCAGATTGGTTAACCAGTTCACAAGTTAGCCCACTTGCACCTCAAACGTTCATGAGTCCGCCATCTTGAATTGGAGTGGATGACATCATCACAAACTATGCATGATTACGTCCCCTAAGAAGAGTTACATAAATTTATATACTGGCTATTACAGAAGTCTGAAAGCGGTTTAACAAAATAAATAATAATAATTAAACAACAACAACAACATTAAAACCTATATAAAATTCAAATTAAAACAACAAAGTAAAATTCAACCAAAAGTCTGGCTGAAGAGATGTGTCTTCAGCTGGTTTCTAAAAACCATCAGGGACAGAGCAGCTCTAATCAACAAGGAGTGGATTCCACAGCCCGGGGCAACTGTGGGAGTAGAGCTGGTCTTGGGGTAGCAAGCATGATTTGTCTCCTTAGCTAAGCAGTGTCTGCCCTGGTTGCATACCTCAAACGTTCAATGGTTTTAATACTGTTTTAAAATATTATTTTAAAATTTTTAAATTGTTGTAATGTCTGTGTCCCCAACCCCTCATTTTTGTCTTAACGAATGTTTTACTTTGTTTTTATTCTGTTGTAAACCACCCAGAGACATAAGTTTTGGGCGGCATAAAAATGTTTTAATAAATAAGTAAATAATAAAATAAATATGAGTGGGAGACTTGATGCCTGCAACCTTGGAGAAGCTGCTGCCAGTCAATGTAGACAATACTGAGAGCCAGTACAGTTCTTTCAGAATAGGAGTAATATTGTCTCTTTGGGACATCTCAGAACCAATCATGCATTGGTCAGCATTCTGCACCAAATGCATTTTTCAGACTACCTACAAAGGCCCCCCTAGTGTAGAGATTCATAACCTCAATAGCCCTTGGGGAAATGCCATTCATTTCTATTACACTCAGAGGATAAAAATCCGTGTTCTAATGCATTCAGTTGTCCTCTTAAGTAGACTACGGTTCTTTTAAAAACAGAAAAACCTCTCGATTTCACATGGCATGATTTTTCAGAAAACAAGAAGAGTACTGTCATCTTAATATGTGAGGAGGTTTTCAGGGTCTCCACACCAAAAAAGATAGATCATTAGTTGCCTGATGAAATGTAGCAAAACCATTCATCAGTCTGGTAATACTCAGCACTGGAAATGTCACAAAATCTCAGAAAAAAACAAGGCTGTATGTTTGTTGGTTGGCTGGCAGGTTATTTATGTATTTACTTGAAACCATTTCCCACTCTTTTGGTACTATTAAGGCTACAAGTAACTTCCCCCCCCCCCTTAGTCTTATTCTCTGTATACTTAATTGTTGGAAAATTAAATGTCAGCCAAGAGTAGAACCTCCATATTCCAAGGCAGTACACTTTTGATTTCTAAATACTTGTGACAAAGAACAAGATGGTGATCATCATCATCATACTTTTTATAAGTTTTACAGGGATAGTTGGCTAACCAGGACTGGAGAAAGAGTACTGGACTAGTTGGACTTCTGGCTTGTGTTCTACAATATAAACACACACACACACACACACACACACACACACACACACACAATTCTAAGGTAACTTGGCTCATTTAAAAGACTAGGACATGAACAAACAAACACATAGTCCTTTCTCTATGGTTCTCTGCACTAAAACAGAGTTATGACCAGTTTAACCTCACATTAGGACAATCTTTTCCATTTCTTTTTCTTTTTCAAGAATATTTTGCCATGCTGGCATTTGTAGTAGAACACAAGCTTTGCATACAGATGATTCAGAATTTTGCTTCCATCAAATTTCTCTACAGCAGCGGTTCCCAATAGGGGATACTAGTACCCCTGGGGGTAACTGAGGGACACCCAGGGGGTACTCAGAGCCCGCCTGCCTCCCCACACTGCAGCCACACTATATGTTCCCCATCAGAGGATCACCAATTTGAAGCCAATGTGTACTCAGTGGTGTGTCTGCAGCAGAAGGGGGCTCAAGACCCTCCTCCTCTGTGCCTGAGATGACTTTGGTCCCGTTTTGGGCAATGCGTCACCAAGTCTGGCCGGATTTGACGGTGGTTGCTAGGTGGCTCCTCTCCTGCCCATAAACCAGCTTTCAGAGTGAGGGGGTGTTCTCCATGGCCAGGGAGTGGTGTCACCCCATTGTTTATGCTTGGATGCTGGCTTGGTGGAGCAGCTGGTCTTCCTGAAGGGCAACAACCTGCTGCCGAGCTATCCAAGCTGGAAATAGAGGGTGAATGTCTCATGGTCACTCCCAGCCACTGCAACACCAGCTTGCCCCACCCTTGACAACCCCTGTACCAGATGTGTCACAGTCTGCCCATTAATACTGCTGTGCTGACACATGCAGACATGCATGCATACCCACCACCAGGCCCAGGGTGATGATGAACTGGTGCCCTGAGGGCCAGCACCAATCAGAGGCCATGGTGGAGCAGACAGGAGGTTTGGTGTGTGTGTGTGTGTGTGTGTGTGTGTGTGTGTGTTCATTTGTGTGTTACTCTTAACTTTCCCCCCAAGCAACACAGCCACAAACATGCACCCACCCATGGCCCATGGTGAGTGTGGAGTGGTGCCCTGACGTGTCAGCCTGGCAGGCTGTCAGGGCAGCCAGGGCCCAGCCAATCTGAAGCCAACTTATCTCAGACACGAAGAGAAGAAGATTTCTTAGTTCTTATCAAGTAACTATGTGGTTTTCTTTCTCTCAGCACTGTTTAATATGCTTGTTGTGCTGTCACTGCTGCTGTGATTGATGACTATCTGGTTTTGCTGGATCTCAGATGGGAAAGGGCAGAATTTGGTTGCCTGCCTTCCTTGAGACTTTTTGAGGTTTGGTCTGTGAGCTGCTGTTGTGGCAAGGAATGGACAGTGGCGCTCAGCTCTCTCTAGTGTGTGATTATTTGCTGTGAGATGAACTCAGCTCTCTTCTTGGTGATTATTTACTGTGAGATGAACTCCTTGAGACTAACCAAGTTGTGAAAGCCGATGCTGCCAGGGTCCTAGCTCCAAAAGGTTCAACCCTAGCTGGTGTGCTGGGACTACAACAACAGGGACTGTTGCACGTGATCGCCATGCAAATTCTGGCATGATTGTGGGTTTTGCAGAGGCAAACAGTCCAGTACTAAGTGTCCCAAGTTCCGGCGTTTCTGGAGTAGAAAGTATCCCGGACAGGGTAGGAAAGGTGTCAGAGATTTTCAATGAGATTTTCAATACAAACCATGAATCCACTCTCATTTGCTACCAAAGCATCTACACTCAGAACACCTCCAAAACAACATAACCCTGTACCCTGTGTGTTAGAAACCCATGGGGGTGGTTGGCACCCTATGTGCACTACTCACTCTGGGCCACCCAAGCACCCCCAAGTGCAGTTATGGGGCTGCTGAAACCTCCATTATACCTTATGAGGAAAAACCTTAAAGAAGCATAAACTTCAACAAATCACCAAAAAATCACCCCTCTGCCCAAATCCTTTGAAAAAATTCTGGTAGCTTCCTTGCCCCCCCTTGGGTACTATTACCAACCCCACACCGCTCTAGGCCACCCCTTCCCCTCGAGGTGAAGCGATACACCTCCATTATACCTTATGGGGAAAAACCTTAAAGACAGGTAAACTTCAACAATTCACCAAAAATCAGCCCTTTGCCCAATCCCTCTGCAATTTGGGTGGTAGCCTCCACCCATTAGGCACTACCACCCCACCCCACTCTTTTGGCCCTGAGACCCATTTTATTGATCCAAATCTATTTGGATTCAGATTAATTTGGATCTGAATTGAATCTGGGTTGATTCGGATGGGTCAGATTCAGACCCCCAAATGAATTTGGGGTGTTTCAATTCGGATCCAAATTGAAACACCAAAAATCTGAATTGCACACCCCTATTTGCAATACTGCTCATTTTTTAGGTGATTTTTTT
Source organism: Hemicordylus capensis (assembly GCF_027244095.1). Lineage (NCBI taxonomy): Eukaryota > Metazoa > Chordata > Lepidosauria > Squamata > Cordylidae > Hemicordylus > Hemicordylus capensis. Next base: position 110,833,580 of record NC_069661.1, on the reverse strand, counting down.
AATTTGTTGGCCCACAGACTTCTGGACAATTTGTGCATTTATTGTGCATCTTTATGGAGCTCTGCTGGGAGCTGGGTGTTCCCCTCACAAAGGGGGAAACATTTTTAGGCTCTTAGGCTCACATTTTTAGGTACAGAGTGTGACACTGTGGCTGGCTGTTTGAGACTGCCTCGGGACAAGTTACTTTTACTGCATAAAAAGGTATGGGGGCACTTGGCATTAAAGAAGGTTACCCTGTGTCAATTGCAGGTGCTACTTGGGCACTTGAATTTTGCCTGCAGTGTGGTTGCCCCAAGCACCTTTTGAGGCACCTTTGCAATGTGACTATAGGTCTTAAGGAGCCTCACTACTATCTTAGCATCCATGAGGGATAATCTTGAGGTCTGGGCATTTTAAAAAAAAATTCCTTCAATGGAGACACCTTTTGGCACTCCGACTGTTTGCTGGAGGCCAAATTGGAAATATGACACTGCAGGCAGTTCAGGCATTTGGTTTTCGTTAGGGGGTGCTGGTGTGCTGAATGGTGGCCTGGGCACTGGATTGGCTGGATTGGCAAAAATACCAGAAACCTCACCTTTCTTGAATTTCCCCCCATAGTTCTTGCTGTCCACATTTGGGTGGATTTATTTAAAGATTCTACTGTTAAATTCTGGTGTGACAACCAGGCTACTGTTCCAGTCATTAATTCTCAAACTTTTAAGTCAAGTAGAGTGATGGTGCTTGTGCAGGCCTTTTTTTTTTTTTTTCACTGTTTGTACTACAATATTTTGTTTGTGGTCAAGTATGTTCTGGGGCTTCAGAAGGGTATGGTGGATGCACTGTCTCATTTGCAGGAGGAGCATTGCTGCCAGCTGGCCCCAGGGACAAGACAAGAACCAGATATGATGCCTGCTTGGCTGTGGAGCCATAGCAAGTAGAAGACCAGCAGGCTGATTGGACTCTGCTGGCTCCGAGCACTGGGCCAGCTTATCATAGGAAGGTTTGGGCTTTTCAGTCCTACGGAGTTCCGATAGGTTTAGCTGAGGTTTGATCCGCTCTGGCAGATCACTTGATACAATATCTTGTGCATCTTAGATCCGCTGGACTTTCTGCTACTACACTGGCCAAACATCTTGCAGCTTGGGTGTTTTACTTCAAAGCACAGGGTTGGGAGGACTCTATCTTGGATTTCAGAGTATGGTTGGAGGCTGGTCTCAGAAGTTCCTGGCCCAACCTAATTCCAGGAGGCCCATTACACCAGACATTATGGAGTCTGTATTGGGCTTTCTTCCTTCATTGTGTACCTTGCCCTATGAAGCAACCCTTTTTCATTTTGCAGCACTGGTTGCATTCTTTGGTGTATTCATGGCATCTGAGCTTTCTCCAAGGGGAATGTGCAGACTTATTTCCGGGTCATGCAGAGGGCAGATGTCAGATTCCACCTCTGGCATGTGGCTATCACGCTTCATTTTCCCAAAATGGTCCAGAGGAGTAAAAGTCAACTCATTATGTTCCATAGGGCCGAGGGCTCAAACTTATGCCCTGTTTGTGCCTTGGAACATTATCTTTCTGTGGCAGGGCTCTTTCAAGGGTGCCTGTTTTGCCATGCGGACTGGCTACTGTTGACCCAATACTAGTTCTAGTCAATCATTCAGCAGGCTTTGCAAAGCAAGGCTTGGCTGGTGGTGTGTTCATTTTCTTTGCATTCATTTCAAATTGGGGCAGCATTAGTGGCTGCATGGCTTGCTTTTTCTGAACAGGATGTCAGGAGGATTGGGCAATGGCATTCTGAGGCATACAAGTGCCATGTGCAGTAAACGGAGTTGGCTAACTCTGTTCGTTTTCTTTTGGCATGTTCTGGTCTGCCTCTCTGGCAAGCCAGGGTACTGGTCACTGGACTTTCAATTGTGTTTTGGACTCGTATACAGGGGAGAGAAACCAGCTTTTGGTCCCAGCTTGGGCTGAGCCACCATGCCCTGATCTCATGGATCAGTAGGAGGGGAATAGTTTTTGAGCAACTTCTCCCTGCAATGTGGGAATTTTTAGAGAGTAATCGATTTCTGGATATTCTCTTATTGCACCTGGGGGAGCATGACTTGGGATGTAATTTAGGGCTGACTGTGTCCTGTCAGGTTGTTGGTGAACTTGAAGTTATTTAGCATTGGGTCCCAGGGGGTGCTTCTACTTTGGTCCTACTTGTTGTACTGCAGAGTATGGCAAGGCTTTGGGCAGTCAGAAGGAATTGACAGCGCACATAAGGTTAACTGCAATTTGAACAGGTTTTTTTTCCAGCTTCAGGGGATGGGTGGGTGGGATTTGTACCTCGCCCTGACATTATGTTCACCCATCCTGAACTGTTTGGGGCCAATAGTGTGCATTTGTCCTCCTTAGGTTCAGATATTTGGGGGGGGGGGGGCGATTTGAAGGGAAGGAAGACTCACTGCAGTTTTGGAAGCGTGGTTGGTGGAGAAGGGGTCAAGCGAGGCTAGCCAGTTCTTGTGGCAGGTAGAGTGTGGTTTCTATAGGATAGTATAGGGTCAGTGAGCACCGTTAGGCATGCGTTTGACATGTGGAGGAGTCCCTGCCAGTTCCTAGAGGCTTTACAGCTCAGGGAGTGCAGGTTTAGGATTTACTCCAACCTGCTGTGGAATAACCAGCCTTAAAGGCTTTGCAGCTCAGGGCTGGTGATCCCTAAAGCAGGTGCCTTGATCTAAGGTTTGCTAAGATGGGCAGCACCAGCCTTAGGATGGATGCTGCCTGGAGCCAAGGTGTGTTGCCCCTATACATTTAGGTTTGACTTGCACAGCAGCAGTGAGTCTTTAGCTTCTGCACTGTAGTGGGTGGAAGGCCAATCCTCCTTCATGAAACTGAATGTTAATCGAAAAAGTTGTGGTCCATTTTATTCCATTACATTGGTCTCCTGTCTTCTTTTGGCCTGGTTGCACTGGGCATAACTGGCAGATATTTCACAGTGGGCTAGAGCCAATGAGAACTCTGAATTAGCTCCACTCACATGTTCTCAGGGACATGAATAAACACATCCCTCCCCTTTCTTCTTCTCCTAATCATATGTGGGCGGTTGTCCAGACTGCCCCGCTCACATGCGGTCTAAATATCAGACAGTAAAACAATTGCATAATCAACCAACCAACACCTTCTTCTTGTTAGTCATTTTTCTATGTAAACTAGTTTGAGAACGTTTCTTGGAAATTGGTATATAAGTAATAATAGTAATAACAAGCAATAAAAGAAAAATAGCACAGTTATAAAAATAATAAGACGAGCAACAGTGAAAAGGCAATGCAGCCGATAAAAGAAGTTAAACTATTTTAACTAAAGTCTTGCAGAACAAGCAAGCATTAACTGTATATCTTTAAAAAGGGAGGATGGGTATCTGGCAGAGCTCTCCAGAAGAAAATCCAAAGCTACAGCACTATCACAGAAGAAAACTTGCCTCTGTATTCCACAAGTCTAATTTGTGTCAGCAATGGGCCACAGAGTAGGGTTTGTGAGGCTGATAGTAAAGTCCAAATGGGTTCATTTGGGTAAAGGCAACCAGGTAAACAGGCCTCAGATGGTTTATATTGATTGCTGTATGCTAAGTTGTTGTTGTTGGAATGTCAATGACATTTCTTGGGGAACAGAAATTTGTGCTTCCAAACTGACCTAATTAGTGACATGTAGGAACGTATTTGGGATTTTGATATTCCCCCTGTGAATAGAAACAAAAGAACCTTCTCTCTCCGCAAATGTGCACAAGCCTAAGTTTGAACAACTTTATTCCAGGAGTGCCATAAAGCAGAACAGCAATGGAAATCCCAGAACTGCTAGTCTCTGTTCATTGAACATTTCCATCCATATGACAGCTCTGTGAAATGGTGGGCCATGACGACAGTCAAAGCATTAAACGTGGGGAGGGAGGCTGTACTTAAGGGCAATTAGAACACTAATGTGTGACACTTAGTGAGTTTGCACCACAGGCACTCTGTGTAATAGACTAGGCCATGCTATTAAGGAGTGTCCTAGAAAAGCAACTCTTTGAACAAGCTCACCTTTTGAGGTTGCTTCCCAGCAGGCAAATGACAGAGAGCAGATACTCTGTAACTTGACAGTTTCAGAGTGCAATCAAAAGGGGTGGAGAGTGTAAGCTCCCTTGCTTGTTTAGCACTTCCTTGTATGAATTCCACTTTCAAAGAAGCCATTGTCTGAAGTAGACAGGTGTGCTGTGACTTTCAGGCTGGAAGGATTTACTCAACTTCCAGTTAGTGAATTCAGTTACCATGTTTTCATTAGTAAGGCCCAGGGTGAATGAGAACGGCCTCTCGGGAAGTTGGCAGGTTGCAGTTAACCACCACAAATACTGTAGCTGCTAAGAAATGAGGTCATTTGGCTTCCCATTTAGTTAAATTGAATCTGGCATGGCACAGGATACCACAGAAAAGAAGCAAAATGCTTTGCAAGTCAAATATATATTACAAAATTGATTCCATAAATATAGGTGTGAATTTGCAGAGTGATGGACAGGAGAGATATTCAATTTGTTCCTATAGACCTAAATCATAGAGCTTATTTTGACACCCTTCATGTGGTATGAAGGTGTGAAACCTTCCTATGAAACACCATAGCAAAACTCTTTTTGACTCTCCCAGAATTGCTTGGATATTTTTTACTTAGATGCCATAGAAATTTGGCATAAAGCAACATTCAAAGCAAATCCTTATGCAAATCAAATGAAGAAATTTCAAGGGGTGCCAAAAGCATTTCTGTGAGTACAAAATTCCTTAGAGGTGTTCCAACTTCCACAGATCCCATATGTTTTACAAAACATATGAGGAATTTGGAAGGAAGCCAAAAAGAGTTTTGACAAGAAATGTGAAGAATTCCCTTGAGATATTTATTTTCTAACTTGTGGTTTTCATCGAAAATTCTCAATAAAATTCTAAGTTAGTTTTCCTTGGGAGAAACCCTGGAATTCATTTTGAAATTCACTTTTTGTGAGATGTTGGTGTGAACTCTAGTTTAGACAAAGTTAGTGACTTTTCTCACATGGGGTGGGTGAGTTTCCCCCCCTCAAGCAGAAACCTCCAAATTTGCCTAAAACTGCTATCAACTTAGGAATATGATCCCCCTGACAGAACACTTTTATCATCATTAAAACCCTCTGAGCTTCCCTCAAAACTCCTCAGAATCTATCAGCACCTCCAAATTCACCTCAAATTCACCCATGCTCTTGGGAGTTCTGATTTTAAATTGTTTTAATCATGTTAATATTGTTGGTTCTTTTAAATTGGTTTTAGTGTATAAACTGCACAGAGATGTATATATTGAGTAGTATATAAATGTGCTAAATAAATACAGAGAAGTCCACAGTTCCTATTAATTACAGAGAAGGAATTCTTAATGGTTGCATCCTAACTGAATATCTGTTTTCTACCAGAAAACTGTCTCCATTCACAAATCAGACTAATCCACATCGTAAATAAAAGCTTGCTGTATTTATTCCTCTTTCAGGAATTGCTCAGTAAAACAATGCATCTGCCTCAAAAGCACTGGCACCTAGAAATACACAATATCACTTTAAATGTGGGAGAGTGTCATTGCTTTTTGTCACCTTAATGCATTGTGTCAATGGTAATTCATATGCAAATGGGATACACTTTTCTGTTTGAAAGTCATTGCTTTCATACTGCAGGAAATTGCAAGCTCTTAGTAGGCAGTCATTGTAAACAACACACTCCTCCTGCAAATCAAAGAGCAGACATCTTCTCTCCGGTTGTATGTTAAATTTAATCAACTGTATATCTTAAAAAGTAAGCACAGCAATGAAATTAATAGCCATAATACTTCACTTCAGTTTAAAATTATGTTTCCCTCTTCCAGTTATTGCATCTTTCCTCACTACGGATGACTTCTTTGATACCAACAATTACTTCAGATACCACTAATGTACCCCAGAATTTCATCTAATCTCCAGTTTGACTTGGAACACATTACTACCATTGGGCAGCCACGTGTCAAATCAATACTGAGGGAATTTCTACCCCTCAACTGTTTCTGACATTAGCTAGTCATGAAAGCAAAAATAGAGGAGTGTGCATACATCTCTCCTTTGCAATGGTCCGATCACTCCCTGATCTGTATGCAGATTACTGCTGCTCCTTGCCTCCACAGGGGTAGTGGACCCACTGTGATGGCCCACCCCAGGGCCCAAACTCCATCCTTCCAAGACTGAGTTGCTCTTGCTTACTCCTTGATCTAACCAATTACTGACTCTGAGTTGGCCGGGGTTGCTCTGCCCCTGAAGGAGGTGGTCAGCAACTTGGGGGATCCTCTTGGACTCACAGCTCCTGCTCGAGCAGCAGGTGGAGGCTGTGGCCAGAGGTGCCTTTGCCCAGCTTTGGCTGGTCCACCAGTTGTGGCCCTAACTTGACTGGCAAGCACTGGCAATGGTGACTCATGCCCTCATTATCACTCATCTGGGTAAGTGTAATGCGCTCTATCTGGGGTTGCCTTTGAAGATGACCCGGAAGCTTCAGTTGGTGCAGAATGCAGCGGCCCATCAGCTTATGGGTACTAGGAGATATGATAGTGTGACACCTCTCTTGCGGTCGCTGCACTGGTTACCTATTTGCTTCTGGGTCCAATTCAAACTGCTGCTTCTCACCTTTAAGACCCTTCAGGGTTTAGCACCTGCTTACCTGCAAGACCGCCTCTCCTGGCCAGTCCTGTCCCGTCCTGTGAGATCTTCTCAGGTTGCCCTTCTTTTGGTCCTTGGTCTCAGAGAGGCGATTCTCACGATCGCCAAAAAAGTGTAGCCTGCTTTTTGCAGTCATGTGCTGCCATGGGAGCTGTCTGGCTCCCTGAAGCTAACCCGCCTAATTCCCCCTCCCCTTAGCTAAGGTTAACGGAGCGAGCACTCCATTAACCTCTTCTTCCTGATTGTATATTGCCATGGCATGTCTCTGCACCGCAGCAACACATTAGAAGACCACCAGCAGGAGGCTGAAACCAGCCTTCTAGCCCTGGGAGTATCTTTGGGATGCCCCGTGCACTCACACAAGACATCCTGGAACTTCCGGGGGCCACCCCCCCCGATCCTTTCAGCCCCCACTGGCTCCGTGACAAAGCCGGAAGTTGTGTGGGTGGGCAATTGTCTGCAGGGAAACCCCCTAAAGGCGAGTCTCACTGATCATGAGACTCAACTCAGTGAGGTCCATAGTACGAGGGCCCGTGGAAGGGCTTTCTCGGTTGCTGCCCCTTCACTTTGGAATTCTCTTCTCCCCAGATTCAGTCTGCCTCCTCCCTTTCAGCCTTCAAAACCTTATTGAAGACATTTCTTTTCCACCAGGCATTTGCCCTTTAATTTTTTGTTTGTTTGTTTGTTTCTCTCCCCCCTCCGCCCAAATCTTGAGTGCTGTTCTTGTTTGTATACTGCCCTGAGTCTGTGGATTGGGCGATATATTAAAATCTCTAAATAGATAAATAGATAAGCAGGGTGTTGAAACATAACAATATTTATATTCCTTTAAGAGCTGTGAAGCAGGCAACACTCAGCAGATCTAGTGATGTTGGACACTTCACCTGTGAAACCTTTATTTTCCGCATAGTTCTTAAAGAAAAAGAAGCCCTATTCCTTTGGAAACACAGCTGCTCTGTCCATAGGGTGAGCATAGTCTATTGTTCAAGCACCACAGTAGCAAGAAAGAAATGGGATGCTAGGGAAAGCAGAATGATGATGCAGTCCCGTTTCTCCCCTGCATTTAAAACTACATGTCTATAATTCTGGTCACATCTGGTACACCCTGCTTTATAAACAATAAACAGGGCTCCCCGCCCCCACCACACACTAGGCCTACATGTCAAAGGCACAATCCTCTTCTTTAAAAAACAAAACACACCATTGCTTGACTTTTGTAAAGTGTGCCATCAAGTCGATTTCGACTGCTGGCGCCCTCAGAGCCCTTTGGTTTTCTTTGGTAGAACACACTAGGGGTTTACCATTGCCTCCTCTTTAATTATTGTGAGATATAAGTAGTAACTACAACAAATCCTTTTAAACAGACTGCTTTTTGCAATCTGAGCTTGTCCTTCAGCATGTATTTACCGTGGATATTGCCCCCTTCCCCACTGGGGAAAAAAACAAAAACTTGTACCTTTCCCCATTGAAATATGAAATGGTATCTCTGAGAGTTGACACTCTCTTGCCTTCTCTCCTTGCTATGATACCAGAATTGTAGTGTCAGGAACAAGATCTTTATGTCCTTCCTCTGACAACAGAACATCAGAGTGCAAGATGTGGCACTCATCTCTGCGAGAGAGAAAATAAAACTTGTTTGTCCACCCTAGTCTTTTGTTTTTAAATCAAGGCCTTTACAATAAAACAACCTAATAATGAACAGTATCAATGTTAACGATTTCTGTGTTTTGCACAACAGAAAATAAACACGTAAGACTACAGCTGGATCAGGCCATGGCCTATCTTGTCCAGCGTCTTGTTTCCCACAGTGGCCAACCAGAGGCTTCTGGAAACCCACAAGTAGGAGCTGAAGGCATACCCCTCTCTTGTTGTTGCTCCCCACCGCAACTGGTATTTGGGGGAAATAAGTGCTCAGTAGCCAATCAGTATGCCCAACGTATTCAACACTGTAAGGTTGTTCACATGCCCTGTGAGTGGGGCTGGAAGGGTGTGAGGGGGAAGGCAGGATCAATCTCACCTCCCCTCAGATAATCTTTATTTTTCACTGGGCCATGTTGCTTGTGCACCCACATGGCAGCGCAACCATCTGGAGGCCGGCGGAATGCAGCCTGGCCTCCAGAAATCCCTCATTGCACCATCTGTGCTCAGATTCATCTACCTCATAATAGCCTGGGGGTAACCTCAGGCTACCCAGTGCATTCCCAGCGCTGCACATGAGCAGCCCTACCTGGATAAGGCTGTGCAAGCCCAAGCAGGACTGCTGGTGTGAACAGCCTCAGTATCTCATTCCTCCACACCTTTGACATCACAACGTATCCTGTGAACTACACAAACATACATACATGCATGCACATACATACACACACCTCAAATCATTCAATGCCAATGACCATATATATATATATATAGAGAGAGAGAGAGAGAGAGAGAGAGAGAGAGAGAGAGAGAGAGAGAGAGAGAGAGAGAGAGCACCAATGAGCCAGTGTGGTGTAGTGGTTAGATTGCTGGACTAAGATCAGGGAGACCCGAGTTCAAATCCCCATTCAGTCATGAAACTCACTGGGTGACTCTGGGCCAGTCACTTCCCTCTCAGCCTAATCTACCTCACAGGGTTGTTGTGAACATAGCCATGTATACTGCTCTGGGCTCCATGGAAGAAGAGCGGTATCTAAATGTAAAATAAAATAAATAATAAATAAATAATAAATAGTATATACACTCAACAAAGCAAAATGTTGACAAAGGTTGTGAATGTACCACCATGAGATGTTATAGAAATAATTTGTCATAGAAATGTAATTAATTAATTGATTGATTGATTAATTGATTAATGTAGGCGAGACGGATGACCATACATATACAGGGAAATTCTTCCCTAGTGGTTTCAAAAATCCCACCCCCATGAAGCACCCATTTTATTCTGCTTGGCTTCTCCAAATGTGGCATTTATAGTCCTGCATTCACAGTTATTGTGGTCAAGTGCTATGCCTGTGATGGAGGGAAGATATAAAAGTGTTATTTCCATTGTGTTAGAACAGAGCAAGAGAACACTTCTACAGCAGGGGTTCCCAACCTGTGGTACTCCAGATGTTGTTGAGTGACAACCCATCATCCCCAGGCACAATAAATTGCAGCTGGGGTGAGAGGAATTGTAATTCAGCAGCATCTGGAATACCAGAGGTTGGGAATCCCTGTTCTACAGGAAGCTCTTGAACTTTTTTCAGAGAAGTGAGGGTGATTCACATGAGGCGCCTCATACCCTAGTTCAGGAGCTGTGTGCTCTCCCAATGTTTGATCATTTTATAGCAGAAAACAAAGTTGGAGGCTCCTTCTGTGATTGTGTGGTAAGCAGCAGCTGGATTGGAGGGTTTTCCCTCCTATCTCATTCAGCAGCTTGGTACAACGGCCTATATACCATAACCTTAATAATATTGGTCTCTTCTGATATATACCGAGCTCATTCAGACCATCAAAAACTGTGTTCTACCAGGGTTTGGGAGCTGTGTGTGCTCCCAATCTGGGGTGTAACTATAATAGGGCAAGGGGAGACAGTTGTCTGGGTGCCCACTGACTTGGTGGGGCCCCAGAGGCAAGTCACATGACTGACTGCCCCAGCCATGCACCCGCCCAGGCTTCTTTCAGTTGTAATCATCCTCCGAAATTGATGTGAGTGTTAAGACCTGGAGCTACCAGAACAGCATGTCTTTCTCTAGTACCATGACCCATTAAAATCTTGTCTCTGGGCCCACTCCAACTTTGCTACGTCCCTGCTCTCAATTTCTGGTTAGAAGTGATTGTGTGGAAGCAAGGCAGGAGGAAAAGCTACCCAGGTTTTCCTCCTAACTTGCTTCCACACAACCGGGTATTGGGCACGCACACAGTTCCCAAACCAAGGTAGAACATGGAGGGAAAGAATGGCAGTGCAGTCCCCAAATAGCAGAGCAAAACCAGTTTGGGGAGAATTCAGCCAAGCAAGAGGTCTGGAGACAGTTCTTCAAGTATGAAGAACAACAAGGATGTATTTAGAAGTTACAAAAGCTGAGCTTAAGGCTGAAAGGGGAGAGAGACTAAAACAAACAGCCATCTCTGGAGAGACAAAATTGAGACTAACACTGGAAGAACAAACAGGGGAGGAGTCCAGAAATTTTATCTATGACACCAACCCCCCTCCCGCCACTGCAGTGGTCACTATGAGACCTTGCAGCTGAGAGCTGATACTGCCAGGTCCTAGCTCCAACACTCCTTGTCATCGGCTTGTGCTGCAGTCTATAAGTCCCAACTTCTCACAGTTTTGAAACAATCCCTGGGCAATGGCTTAGTCAGCACATCTGCTACCATTCGTTCACTTGGACAATTCATCAGTTTTACAGGTCCCTTTTCTCTTGTGCATCCTGTACATAATGATATTTTGTTTCTATGTATTTTGTTCTAAATTTAATTTTCTCCACTTGTGAGATCTGGATGCAGCTTTGATTATCCTTGAACATCTCAGTGGGTTTTGGTTCATCAATGTTGAAATCCGACATTAGCTGGTGCAGCCACACCACCTCTTGACATACTTGAGTGGCAGATACATATTCTGCCTCAGTAGATGATGAGAGAGCAACTATTGATTGCTTGCAGCTACACCAAATGTCTACTCCACCACCATAAAAGAATAGATAACCACTGGTTGACTTCCAGTCTGTTTGATCCTCAGCCCAGTCTGCATCCATATAACCTACTCATTTGGGTCCACTACTAGCAGGCAACTTTAATTTTAGATGGATTGTCCCTTTTAGGTATCTACCTAGTCTCTTTACCACAGTCCAGTCATCTTTGCTGGGTGTGCTTACTTTGCTACTCAAGATTCCCACAGATAGAGCTATATCTGGTCTTGTTATCAAAGCCACATATAACAGTTTTCCAGCCTCTGTTCTGTACTCACTGTGATCCGGCAGAAGTTCACTCTCCTTCTTCTGTTTTAGGTAACCTGGTGTGAACAGGGAACAACCTGGTGTGAATAGGGGTAGTTGTTTCTTGGGCTGCTGTAAGTCCCAAATACTCTAGCAAATAATTTATTTTCTGTTTTTGATTGAGCAAATAGCTTCCATCCTCTCCTCTCTCTATGTGTATCCCAAGATACCAATCCCAAGTGTGACACAGGCCCACATTCTTTTACTTCTACCTCACTATTCAGGTGCTTTATTATTTCAAGGCTGTCCTCTCTATTTTAATAACAAATTATCAGATCATCAATGGAAGTAAGTATATAGTTCCATCTGTTGTCTTTGAGCCTCAAGTACAGGCAAGGGTCAGCCTTTCTTTGGGTAAATCCCTCATTGACTAGCAACTGGTTTACTGTAATTTGACATTCCAGGCTCTTGCAGCCTGCTTAGTCCATAAATACTTTCCTGCAGCTTATATACAAGTTTTTCTTTACCAGGTTCTACAAATCCTGGAGGCCGCTCCATATAAATATCTTCTTTGATGTCTCCATGAAGAAATGCAGTTTTCATGTCTATGTGATTCACTTGCATTTTCTTTGCTGCTGCAATGCTTAGGAGTGTCCTTACTGAGGTGTGTTTTACAATGGGAGCAAATGTCGCATCATAATCTTCCCCATATATTTGCAAGAATCCCTTTGCCACCAGTCTCACTTTGTAATGCTGGACATCTCTTCCTGCATTTTGCTTAAATTTAAAAATCCACTTGCACCCCACAGTCTTTCTTTCCTCAGGTAGCTCTGTGAGTGTCCATGTGTGATTTTTGTGCAATGATTCAATTTCTTCTTTTGCAACTTGCTTCCAGTTTTGTGCTTCATTTGCCGGTAAGTTATCTGTTTCTTTCCACATGCTTGGTTCTTGAAACCTTTCTCCCTTTGCAATATAAGAATGTTTCTTAGGTGGAATTCCTTTATTTTGTTGCGTTGAACGCCACACCCTTTGTTCGTCATCAGCATCCTCTTCTGCTGAATTGCAGTTGTAAAACTTACTAGGTGTAAAAACCAGGTGTAAAAACCAGGTGTAAAACTTACAGTGGATCCTTCCTTTTGGTCATATTGCCTTGATTCTTTCTCCAACTGAAAATTGGTCTCAAAGTTTGATAGTTCACTAGTAGTTGGTTTTTCATTTTCACTGAAGTATGCTACATTACATATTTTAATTGTTTCTGTGGAAATATCTAAAATCCTATATCCTTTACATCCTATGGAAATGCCAACATGTATTTCTTCTTCAGATCTACAGTTGGGTTTGGTCCTTTTGGCTTTTGGTATATAGGTGTATGTTTTAGACCCAAACACTCTTATATGACTCAAAGTGGGCTTGTTGCCATACCATAACTCATGTGGCATTGTTCCTGTGGCCTTTGTTTTGCAGTTAAGTAGCAGTCATCACTGCCTCTCCCCAAAATTTAGTAGTCAAACCAGCATCTACAAGCATGCATCTGGTCATTTTCATAAGAGAATGGTTCTTTCTTTCCACCACTCCATTTTGCTCTGGAGTATATGGAACAGTCTTTTGACAGGTGTTCAGTGCCCTCCTCCTTTAGGAATCTTATGACATCATTCCCAGTGTATTCACCAACATTGTCAGTGCAGAGGATCTGTGGCTTTCTCCCAAACACATTGCTTATTCTTGCAACATATTCTTCTTCTCTTACTAGTACTTGTCCCTTTTCACTTAACAGGTATGTATATGGGTATCTAGAATAGTCATCAATGAAAGTAAGAACTTATTTATTCCCTCCTCATGTATTAACTTGAATAGGTCCACAAGCATCACTATGAATCAGATCCAAAGGATGCTGTGTTTCTCTTTCTTTGCATGGAAGAAAAGTAGGCTGTGTTGCCTTTGCTCTTATACAGCATGCACACTTTGATTCAGTGCGGCAGGGGGCTATTTTTAGACCCTTTACCAAATCCATCTTGTGGTGATAAGACCTCCCCTCCCCTAAAGAGTGAACCAGAAGTGAACCTTGTCCTCACTGACAGGCAGTGACCTCTGGGGATCAGTCACTCGGCACACAGTGGCCGGGACCTAGAAGGCCCAGCGGCAGGAAGTGAAGGGGGTCTTTGTCCTCAGAAGGAGCCAAGAGGGCAACAAGAGAAGATGGGGAGCAGGCTTTGTGAGCACCAGCTATGAAGTCTGGCTGCCTCATGGCCAACAGCCTGCCTGGAGACTTTTCTCATGGAAGAGCATCTGCAGATCCTTGAGAGACAGGACTGCAGGAAACTTGAATTATCTCCTGGAGTTTGGGGTGAGTTCAAGGGAAAAGGAAGCCAAGGGCTTTGGCTTCAGGGAAAGGTTTAGCCAGGGAACTCTGTGTTAGGTAGCCTGTGTGTGATTTCTTTTGATTTTGAGCTTTTGCAAACCCTTACAATTGGTCTATAGTGTTTTTATCTGTAATCTAACTAAGAGGAACTGAACACGAGCCCTTTTATCCAACCAAGGCTCTGTAGAAATCTCTGTACCCTGTAAAGGTGCTTTTAAAGTTTTCTTGCAACTGGGAGTGCTTTTTGAATTCTGTAGTATTTTGAATAAAGTCCCCCCCCCCCTTTTTGTTCTTTGGATTTTACCTGCCTCTGAGTGGATTTTTAACTCAGGAAAAGGGGTTTTTACTCTGGTGCAAACATGCCTCAATGTTAATTGTTCAGCAACCTACCAAGTTTTCCCATCACGTAGATGCTGCATGTGGAGGGGATTTTGTACTTTCCATTGGTAAATCAGAAGGAGAGAGTCCCTGGATTTTCACTCACATCGGCAGCTGGGGTCGGGTGGGGGACCCTATTAAAAAGTGGGCGTGGTGGCAGTGATTACCAAAGAAACAGTTTTAAGTTGTAAAGGAACAGCCTTTGTTAAACAAACATGGAGGGAATGATTTAACATTTTTCTTTCTCCCACATGGGTTTACTCTGAGACAAAGGCTGGGCTTAAATCTACTATTCACTACACAACTTTTCAGCCTGACATATCATTTTGGCATCACTATTGCCTAACCTTCTGTGCCACAAATTCAGACTCTGTAGCCCCTTTCTGTAGCGTATTTTACATACATCAAACTTGTTTATAGAGTAGGCACATAAAAAGCTTCTTCAATTGTTAATCCAATGGGTTCTCCTTTCTCCAGTTTGAAGAGCAACTGTGCAAAACCTTTTCCTTCTGCATACATCAGTTTTCCATCTGTCAAATATATAGGGATTTTACAACTTGTATAATGGTGCAGTGGGGAAGTAACTTGCCTAGGGAGCAAGTGGTTGCTGGTTCAGATCCCCACCCGTATGTTTCCTAGACTATGTGAAACACCTATTCTGGGCAGCAGTAATATAGGAAGATTCTGAAAGGCATCATCTCATAATGTGCAGGAGATGGCAATGGTAAACCCCTCCTATGTTCTACCAAATAAAACCACTTGGTTCTGTGGTTGCCTGGAGTTGACACCGACTTGACGGCACAACTTTACTTTATCTAGATATATAAATCTCTCCCTTTCTCTAATCAGGTTGTTTGTAGCACCTGAGCCAATGCAAATGCCACTACTGCATTTCCTAGCTTCCAAAACTTCCCTAACTTCCAAAACTTGCAAGGTATATCCTTTGCTTATTAGCTTTAGTCCCTGATTGCTTGTAAGTTCTGTACTCTGGGTTTCCAGATGACTCACTCTCTCTGCAACTTTGTTTTGCTTGCCTTTTGTCTGCAAACTATTTATTCTCGGGATACCTATTCTGCAAGTGTTAGGGGTTTCCAAAAATAAAGCATTTCTTATTTATTTGCAAGGTTTTAAATGTATTTTCTTCACTTTCCTTTGGTTGCCTATCATCATCTCTATGCAAATCAAAGTCCCCTAGACAGTTAATTACAAATTGTAAGTCTGCATCCTCCTTGACTTCCAAGCCAATAGTCACACTATCAAAGTAACATGCCAAACTATTCAACAGCAGTCCTATCAAAACTGCAGTTGGCATAAATAGTTCTTGAGCTTTTAGTTGTCTAGATATTTCTAACATTTCATTAATGTGCTTGGACAGACTTTCTCCTTCTCTGAGAGGTATTCCCACGATTTCCAAAAAGCAGGATAAGGGAGCCCAGCCCGCCTTTGGGCAATCATGTGCTGCAACGTGAGCTGCACAGCTCATGGCAGATAGCCATGTTAAATTCCCCTCCCCTTAAATGAGGTTAACAGAGATATCACTCCATTAACCTTATTTGGGGGCTCATGTGTCATCGCTGAGGTGCAGAGCAACACACCAACTGGGAGGCTGCAAGCAGCCTCCTGGGCTCGGAGGTCTCTCCAGGATACCCGGTGCACTCACGCGGGGCATCCTGGAACTTCCGGGGGCCACACAGTCCTATGACAGAGCCAGCAGCCGTGTGGGCAGCCGATCTGGCCACCCACCTGCAGGCGTCTGCTCATCTGTGGGGACACCGGGCTAAGCCCACTCTCCCCACAGAACCCTATCAGGTGCTTTGCATGTGTCGTGTGTAGTGCCTCTAAGTCTTTTATTGCTCACTTTACTCACTAGATGCACTTTGGAAACTACAGGCTTCTTTTTATACAATTCCTTCAGACATTCCTACATATTCTTTGCATTTCCTTGTCTCTTAGATGTACTAAGGTTGGGTCACTCACCACCAAGCAAATCATTCCTGATGCCTTTTCATCTGCTCTGACCCATTCTTTCTGCTCCTTTCCTGCATCTGCAGGACACTGGGTGTGCAGAACACTTCCAAGTCCATAATTCTTAAGGAGCATCTCCATCTTGAAAGACCAGAGCTCATATTCAGGACCTTGCAACTTTTCAATCATCTGGAATCCTTGTGATGTCTGTGTTTTCAAAGCTTTTCAACATGACAAAATAAAGGATTTCTTTGC
Organism: Hemicordylus capensis; assembly: GCF_027244095.1. NCBI lineage: Eukaryota > Metazoa > Chordata > Lepidosauria > Squamata > Cordylidae > Hemicordylus > Hemicordylus capensis. The sequence goes on along the minus strand of NC_069661.1, from coordinate 110,817,052 downwards.
TCTTTTTTTTCTGTTTAACTCTCTAGGCTTTTCTCTTTTATGTACTGGCTTCTGGGCCCATAACTCTTTGTAGAGGAAGAATGGCAGTTCAGTCCCCAAATAGCAGAGCAAAACCAGTTTGGGGAGAATTCTGCCAAGCACAAGGTCTGGAGACAGTTCTTTAGTATTGATGAACTACAAGGATTTATTTAGGAATTGTAAAAGGATAGGAAAGCTGAGCTTAAGGCTGAAAGGGGAGAGAGACTAAAACAGCTATCTCTGGAGAGACAAAATGAAGACTCA